>NW_026588752.1:6645923-6673568 GCF_907164565.1 Psammomys obesus | reverse complement strand
TATCTATCTATCTATCTATCTATCTATCTATCTATCTATCTATCTATTTATATATTTTTTTAATTTTTTTGGTAGCCTAGCTATCCTGGATGTACTTTGTAGACCAGGCTGGCCTCAAACTCACAGAGGCCTCTGCCTCCCTGAGTGCCGGGATTACAGGCATGCACCACCGCACCTGGTTTTCCCAAGATCTCTTAATTAGTTCCTATCAAATATTCAACAAAATAATCTATAGTTTTAAGGAAGATACTTAAGAATATCAGAAATGTTTCTAGCTATTTCTTCCTTTCTGTTGCTTACCGTACAGCCCAAAGTCTCCTCAGCAACACTTCCAGTGAGACCACAGGAGTGGAGTGTCCCTGTGTGGTCAGTAAGGTCGACCAGCACATCAAAACTGAGGGAAAAAGACTTAAATTGGGAAGAACCTTTGTTGCAAACTGTGCAAGTACTGGAGGCTTCATTTACAGTGTAACCACAGCTGAAACTAAAACAAAAAACAAACAAAAAAAACCATAAAAGTTATTTAAGAGATAATGATCCTCAATAACAAATTTGATCTTTAGCAAAATTATCTTTTTTTTTTTTTTTTTTTTTTTTAAGAGACAGGGTTTCTCTGTGTAGCTTTGGCTGTCCTGGACTGGCTTTGTAGACCAGGCTAGCCTTAAACTCACAGAGATCTGCCTGCCTCTGCCTCCCTGAGTGCTGGGATTAAAGGTGTGAGCCACCATGCCCTGCTGCAGAATTATCTCTTAACATTGTAAAAACATTGTAAGATGTTCTAAAATCCCAGAGGTTATTATCTTCACCACAAAACTAGGTAGGCAAATTCTCTCTGTGACAACAATTTAGAACATGTATACACAAATGACTCCATGTAAATCTGGGAACTTGGATGAGGTATTCAGATTGATGAATTCACAATCCTGACCTACTGTCATGTAAGGCATTATACCTTGCAAAATGTAACTTCTAGCATGCGTTGGACAAAGGGTCAGAAATATCCCTCTGTTCTTTCATTTGCATCGATTGAGAATTGTTTTGGAATTTTTTGTTTATTTTTGTCTTTGTTTTTCAAGACAGGGTTTCTCTGTGTATCCCTGTCTGTCCTAGAATACACTCTGTAGACCAGGCTGGCCTTGAACTCAGAAATTCATGTGCCTCTTCCTTTCAAATGCTGAGATTAAAGGCTAGTGCCAGCACCACCCAACAAGAATTGTTTTTTTTTTTTTTGTTTTTGTTTTTGTTTTCAAGGCAGGGTCTCTAATAGTACAAGCTGGCTTTGAACTCCTGATCTTCCTGCCTTCACTTCATAAATTCTAGGATTACAGAAGGGCACCATTACACCTGTCTCAATCTCTACATTCTTAACTTTGTGACTCTCAAGTTAATCACAATAAAAATAATTCAGTTATAAAAATTTGTAGACAGACTTCCACAATATAATTTTAGATGTTTCTTCCCAAGCATTATTTGACAAAAATTAGTAAATGTCTTGGGTTTTACTTTCAAGGTAATAGCTAAGAATGGAGGTCAGATATGTCACACATTGAGAAAAATTTACTGCTTCCATGTTGCTATAAGATATGACAAGCAAAATGGTTATCTGCCAAATTATTCAATAAGTTTGTCATTCCAATGAAATGTTTCAAATAGTATTATAAGTTCTGATACAAAAATATGACCTATTTTACTTTAAAATCCAGGATCCTTCTTTCTTTCCTCCCTTCCTTCCTTCCTTCTCTCTCTTCCTTTCTCTCTCTCTTTCTCTCTCTCTCTCTCTCTCTCTCTCTCTCTCTCTCTCTCTCTCGGCTGGAAATTGAACCCAAGGTCTTGTATATGCAAGGCAAACACTAACCCATATAGCGCCACCCCAGGCCTAAAAGTAAGTTATCATTGAATCTGTCTTAGTTAGAGTTTCTATTGCTGTGACAAAACACCATGACCAAGCCAGGCATGGTGGTTCACCCCTTTAATCCCAGCACTTGGGAGGCAGAGATAGGTGGATCTCTGTGAGTTAAAGACCAGCTTGGTCTACAAGGTGAGTTCCAGGACAATCAGAAGCTGTTACACAAAGAAACACTGTCTTGAAAAACCAAAAACCAAAACCAACCAACCATCAACAACAACAAAAACAAAACAAACAAACAAACAACCATGACCAAAGAACAAGTCAGAGAGGAAAGAGTTTACGTGGCTTACACTTTCACACTGTAGTTCCTCACTGAAGGAAACCAGAACAGGAACTCACACAGGGCAGGAACCTGGAGGTAAGATCTGATACAGAAGCCATGGAGGAGTGCTGCTACTGGCTTGTTCTCCATGGCTTTCTCAGCCTGCTTTCTTATAGAACCCAGAACTACCTGCCTAGAGAGCCCATCCACAATGGGTTAGGCCCTCTTCCAGTTGAGGTTCCCTCCTTTCAGATAACTCTACCTTTTGTTAAGTTGACATAAAACTATCCAGCACAGAATAGAAATAATTTGTCATGGTTTATTTATATAAAAAGGTCTTTCATACAACCACTGTTAAGGCAAAGCATATCTTTAACTACTATTGAGTTTAACTTTCTTAACAGTAATTATTTTTTACAAACATAAATTTGTTAAAAATAATGTCTACTTACCATTTATTTCTAACTACTTTGGTAGTTTCATCATCAATGTTCAGCATAGAAATATAAGCATAAAGGATGCCATAGAAAGGATCAACTTTTCCTTCACTTTTCAAAGCTTTTATTTTTAATTGTTCCACTGTATAGACATCAACTATTGTGTTTACTAAAAATAAAAACAAGTATTACAATTCCATATATGTTCTAAGATAGAATAAAAGCTTACATCCCAATAGAAAAGCAGCTGATGAGAGCAGATGCAGACACCCACACCCAAACAATAGGCAAAGTTTAGGGAACCCTTCTGAAGAGTGGAAGAAGGATAGTAGGAGCCAGAGTGGTCAAGGCCACCTGGAGAAAACAGCTCACAAAATCAACTAAGCAGGGGGCTCACAGAAACTGAAGTGGCAATCATGGAAGCTTACATGGTGTATGCTATGTCCTCTACATATATGTTGTGGGTTTTGTGGGACTAACAGTGGGAGTAGGGGTGTCCCTGACTCTGCCTGTTCTTGAGACATTTTTCTCCTTCTGTGTTTCCCCACCCAGCCTTCATATGAGGGTTTGTGCCTAGTCTTATTGCATCTTTTTATGCCCTGTTCAGCTGATATGCCTAGGAGGCCTGCTCTTTTCTGAAGGTAAATGGAAGAGCAGTGGATCTGAGGAAGAGGAGAGGTTGTGGGGCAGTTGGGAACAGTGGAGGGAGGAGGCTGTAGTTGGGATGTATAATATAAAAAGAAAAAAAATCAAAACTCTTTAAATGGTAGGAAGAGTAGGGCATTCGAAAAACTCATCCAGAACATCTGAAAAAAAAATGTATATGGATTGAACTAAGGGTCTCATGAATACAATACTTTCTGTCAGATTTTGTGAACATTGCACTGCCTGAGAAAAGAGTTGTTAGCACTCTCAGATTGGTTAATATTAATATAATCTCTTCTGTTAAAAAATTCGGGGCTGGGGAAATGGCTCAGTGGTTAAGAGAACTAGCTGCTCTGGCAGAAGACCTAGATTCAGTTCTTAGTACTCACATGGCGGCTCACAACCATCTGCATCTCCAGTTCTAGGGGATTCAACACCTTCTCCTGGTTTTCACAGGTATACATGGTACAAAGACATACATGCAGACAAAACTTCCATATATATGAAGTAAATTTTAATTTAAAAAAAAAAAGTCAAATGTGGAGGAGGCTCACAGTTTTAATCCCAGCTCTAGGGAGGTGGAGGCAGTCAGTTATCTGTGAGTTTGAGGCCAGCCTGGACTACATAGGAGTCATAGGCTAGCCAGGGCTACATAGTAAAACCCTGTTTCAAAAAAAAAAAAAGAAATCAAAAGAAGGGCTAAGAATATAACTCAATGAAACAACATTTGCTTAAAATGCATGAGGTCATGGGTTTGACCCACACACACCAGTGAAAAATAATCTCTCTCCCAACCTCCCTCCCTCATCTAGAAGGTCACTTACAGTTTATGGATTCTTTGAAATAACTGTCAATTTCATCAGCCACATTTGTCTCTTTATTTTCTCTTATATAATTCAGTAGAATATTGGCTTCTGGTGTATCTTAAATTGAAAATGCATAATAAGAAAAAAGTCAAGTAATTATCTTTTAAATTACTATAAAGTATGTAAAATTATCTTTTTTATAAAGCATGGCACAACATAAGAAGGTAATCCAACAGAATTATCATTAGGCCAATAACACAGAGGCAAAGTATATTAACATGGAGAGATGTTACCAGCTGTTGCTAGTGAATAGGCAGCTGTATAAAATTGTGTGGTATAAGACTCTTAAACTGAAAAATATGAACATGTAAAGTTATCTGAAATAATAAACATGGCAAAAATTATCATTTATAGGTTATACAATTATAAATCATTTTAATGTTCCTTTTAATTTTTTATTATTAAAAAATTGATATTATGATATCAAATATCAAATATCAAAAAATTGATATTATGATAAAATATGAATTATTTTATTCATTTTCTTAATTAAAAAGAATTATTTTAGGGGCCCAATAAATGGCTTAGCGGTTAAGAGTGCTTGCTACTCTTACAGAGATCAGGTTTGGTTCCTGGAACCCAAGTTTTAGGATAGCATTATATCACCTGGGCTTGGCACATATTACTTCCTAAGCTGTCTTTATCTTCCAAGCCCCCATCTCACACCATCTGCTCTAATAATTTCTGTCTGGGCTACCTCCCATCCATAATCCCCAAAAAACTTGCTAATGTTCTTTATCTAGGCCAATTTTCTCCATCCATGCCGATCTGGTCATGTACTTCTCTCCATGCTAAACCATTGTGGCTCCCTGTTTCCTTCCTCCTCTGATACCTATCTCTTTTTCCCATGATCCTTCTGTCCTCAAAGCCCTTGAACTTTAGCCATGCCTACCTTCCTTCTGCCTGCCCAGGTGTGTCAGCATTTTATTATTAACCAACCAAGAATAATTTCTTAGGGAAAGTTTACACAGCAAGGACAGTTGTAAGTGAAATGTATTCTTCTGGGCAGCAACAAAATCTTGGGGGCCAGTAATTACCATTAGAATACACAGCATCAGACCCACCCCCAACATGCTACTTTTGTGTAGAAATAAGAGGACAATTTTCTTGAGTCATCTCTTACTTTTACACGGGTTCCAGAGATTGAACTCAGGTTACCAAACTTGACCAGCAAGATTTTCTGAATATTATATTCATTTCTTTTCTCTTTGTATGTACTTTTAACAGTTGTATTTGTTAAGGTGATGGTGGTACACACTTTTAATCCCAGCACTCAAGAAGCAGAAGCAGGCAGATCTCTGTGAGCTTGAGGCTAGCTTGGTCTGCAGAGCTAGTTCCAGGATTATACAGAGAAACACTGTCTTAAAGAAATGCATAAATAAATTGAATTTGTTTGCTTATGTTGAAAATGATATGGGTAGCTCGGGCTGATCTAAACTCAGAATCCACCTGTGTCAGACTCCTAAGTGTTGAGATTATAGACATACATGACCATGGCTAACTCATTTTTGTTGTTAGTGGTGTTTTTGTTATATTTGGGTTTTGCTGTTTTGGTGTTTTTTTTTTTTTTTTTTTTTTTTTTTTTTCAAGACAGGGTCTTACTATGTAGCTCTGGCTCTCCTAGAACTCACTATGTAGACCAGGCTAGCCTTAAACTCACAGAGCGCTGCCTGCCTCTGCCTCCCAAGTATTGGAATTAAAGGTGTGAACCACCAGGCCCCGGCTCCATGGTTCACAACCATTTATAGTGAGATCTGATGCCCTCTCCTGGCATGTATGTACATGCAGTCAGAACACTGTATACATAATAAATAAATCTTAAAAAAAAAATGTAACTTTGAAAGGGTCTTCATAGGATCCTAATGACCTTCAGTCTCAAGACCTCAGCCTCCAACAAAACTGTCCGTAGTTGTAAAATCCTACTGCTTATCTGACTCCTTTATGTAGGAATAAGGTTATGGTGTAATTCAAATGCTAAGTTCTGTTAACCGCCCCACCCCACCCCAATATCTGGTTGCAGTCCTTGTTCTGAAAAGCTCCTGTCTCAATGTTGTATAAACATTACTCCCCAATGTTCTGGTGTGCCAATAAAGCAGTTTTACAGCCAGTTGCAAAGCAGGGGAGAGAATAGGGCTAGACTTCCTGCCAGCCATGGGAGGTGGAGTTAGAGGATGAAATAGGGGAGCCAGCCGAGGGCAGATGTCCAGGAGGGACCAGGAGAGAGAGTTCAGCAGGCAAAGCTACAAAGTGCTCTTATCTCTGGAATGTACACTGGGAGGAAACTAAATTAGCTTTGAGGGTTAAGAATAGATTAATTACCACTCAGTTTTTGTGCTGTAAAGCTTGTTAAAATAATATCATTGAGTCTCAATTATTTGTGTGATATCCAGGTTAAGAGAGAAACTAAGAAACAAACACAATCTTATAAAAATAACATTGACACCTCTAACTTCCTTGGGCAGATATAGGACTTTTTCCACCTGCTTCCATTACATATGCCCTATTACTGTTGTTTCTCAAATTGAGACTAGATTCCTTATGAACAAGGGTTGTGCTTTTTCATCTTATATTTCAATATTCAGCATCATGACTGTCCTTATATTCATCTGACCTTCCGCTGTCTCCTATCTTATTCTAGAAAAGACTGAAATTATCTACATTGTCGGTACATTAAAAGCATTCTTCGAGTATTTGTAAATAATACGTAATTGAAGGAATGTTTTTGAAATCATTGAAGGGGAGCAATTGCTAAGAGGCCTCCAGCAATCAAATCAATCAACGCCTAAAATCATGGCTCAGGAAGACAGAATTTCCTCTCACTCTAATGAATACTCTCAAGGTAGGAAAAGCATCAAAAAAAATTATCTATCTGGGATAGATATCTAAGCCATTTAGAGGTTCTTCATTTCTACAAAGTTGGTAGGTGTTGACTAGGAAATTAAAACAGAGCTGATTTAAATCAAGCAACAAAGTTTAAACACTTTTATAAATATTCTACTAAATTTATATCCTTGAAAAAATAAATTCAAGAACTCTGTTGTACAGCATCATGTCTATAGCTAATAATATCACATAACAGGATAGTACGCTACCTTCAATTATTTTAAAAAATATTTCTTTTTTTACACCTTTAATCCCAACACTTGGAAGGCAGAGGCAGGTGGATCTTTGTTTCAGGCTAGTAAGTGCTACAGAGTAAGACCTTGTCTCAAAAAATAAAGGGGGTGGGGTGGGGCGGGGAAGGATGTGCAGTCTTACTGCAATTTGATATGCCATATTTGGTTGATGTCCATGGAAGGCCTGCCCTTTTCTGAGGAGGAATGGAGGAGGAATGGGTGTGGGGGCAGAGGAGAGGTTGGAGGGAAGGACTGGGAGGAGATGAGGTTGGGATATAATAATCATAATAATAAATATTTAAATATATGCATATATGTGTGTCTGTGCAGGGGTATATGCATATGGATGTACATGCCCACAGAGATCAGAAGAGGGTGTCACAGCCTCTGGGAGTTGCAGGTGGTGGTGAGCTGCCTGATATAGGTACTGGGAATCAGACTCAGCAGCACAGCCTCTTAGCTGCTGAGTTCTGGGCTGCATTCCTAAAGAGTACTAAGAGTGTAGATTTTAAGTGTTCTCACCACAAAAAGGTGGATATTGTGTTATGGTTTGGATATAAAATGGCCCCAAAGCTTCATTTGTCGAAGGACTGATCCCAGGATGGTAACATTATTGAGAGGTGATTAGTTCATAAGAGCCCTGACCTCATCAATGCATTCCTCTGTTGATGAATTCATAGCTTAATGGGCTATTAGATGAGGCCTGGTGTAGGCAAAAAGTTATTGTATAATTCAAATGCTGGTTTCTGAATACCCCATATCTGATTGCAATCCATGTTCTGACAACCTCCTGTGTCCATGTTGTGTAACACTGTTCCCCAACTGCCCCCTGATATGTAAATAAAGCATCTTATAGCCAATTGCTGAGCCGGGGAGCGAATAGGGCTGGACTATCTGCCAGGCAGGGGAAGAGGAGGTATAGAAGAGGAAATGGGGGATTCAGCCATGTGAGACGTCTAAATGACATCAGGAGAGAGGAGCTGGAAGAATGTACACTGGAGGAAACAGGTTAGCTTTGAGAGTTAAGAATACAGTGATAACTGCTCCATTCTTGTACCGTGAAGCTTGTTTAAATAATATAATAGAGTCTTGATTATTTGTGTGATAGAGGGTTAAAAGACAAACTGAGAAACACAGTTTTATAAAAATAACTTAAACAACCTGGCTAGAGGAAATCATCAGGGACGTCTCTTACCTTTTCACTTCTCAGCCACCATTAAATAAAAAGCCTTAAAAAAATTAACCTGCATTTTGATTCTTTTTTTGTTTTGTTTTTCAAGACAGGGTTTCTCTGTGTAGCCTTGGGTGTCCTGAAGCTCACTCTGTAGACCAGGCTGTCCTTGAACTCACAGAGATCCTCCTGCCTCTGCCTCTGCCTCTGCCTCCCAAGCTCTGCATTTTGATTCTTAAATACATTGTACAAATATTGGCATATGTTTATGATCACTTCCAAAAGAATGAAAAACAGAAAACATTTTACCTGGATTAGTTGTGATAATGGTTTTTGAGATTACTGTTGCTGCCATGCAGTTCTGAAATTTGTTAAAATTTATTCTTACATCTGAGGCAAATATTACTGTTTTGGGGAAAAGCCATTTTTTTAAAGTTAATATATGAGGGATGAAAATGACAAATATTTTTAACACAATCATAAATCATAAAATTATAAGACCTGTTTCTTGTGGCATCCAGCTCTGTGCAAGTATAATGGATTCATTATCCCAACTGCATTTGTTTAAAAGAAGTGAAACAAAGTGAGGACATTAAAAAAATCTGGCAGTGACATATTTACAGTTCCCCTCAAAAGAACCCCCAAAACAAAAAGCCAAAAATCACAATTTCCAGATAACCAAGAAGGTTAAGAGTTCATACTTTTTAATGTATTACTACACACTGTGTGTGTGCACATGTGCACTCACATGTTTGCAGTCAGGCCACAACATATGCAAGGAGGTCAGAGGAGAGCTCTGCAGAGTCAGGTATTTTTCTCTTTATATGGGTTCTGGGGTCAAACTTGGGTTGCCTTATTTGCATGGGAAGTGTCTTTGCTGGCCATGCCATCCCTAAGGCCCAAGAGATTTATGTGAGAAGTTGTTTTCAGCATGTACTAATCTCTAACATCTACCCTGCCAGTCCTTTACTTGCCCAGTACTTGGTTACTTAGAAATGAATGATTCAAGGCCTAAAATCCTTCAAGTCAAACCTTAACCATTACAGCTGTGTATCCCAAATGGATACATGGCTCACAGGACTTGATTGGTAGATAGCACTTGCAGACAAAGGCATTCAGGGTCATGATCATTTTTTGTTTTTGTTTTTTAAGATTTATGTATTTATTTATTTACTTATTTATTTATTTATACAGTGTTCTGCCTGCACGTACAACTGCACACCATATCTCACTATAGACGGTTATAAGCCACCATGTGTTTGCTGGGAATTGAACTCAGGACCTCTGGAAGAGCAGACATTGCTCTTTTAGAATATAGACTATTTACCAATGTACCAGCAAATTTAAAAAGTTTGACTTGTCCTTCATCAGTATACCCTAATAAAATCTATTTGTTATGAAGCAAAATGATATAACTTGTCACAGTGAAGTGCCTCTAAGGTGATTCTATGCCAGTTTAGGTTGCATACAGAAAAATCTCAACCTTCAAGAGAGAAGTTTAATTTTTCAAGTGTTGTTTATCTGTTATTATATCTCTTGATATATTTTTTTTTATAAAACAAAAGTTTTCTCAGTGATAAGAGCATGATGACACAGTTAGTGACAGATATGGGAGAGTACCATGTCATTGTGAAAGAAGGCTCTGTCTCATCGAAGAGTTTGACTTCACACCTCTGGCCTTTTCTTCGGTCTGAAGTTATAAAGTATTTTGGCTCTCCAACCTTAAGTTAGAGAAAGAAATAGTTGAAGGAAATTATTACTCCTTTTCTACAGATGTGAAGGTACTTAAACAAAATCAAATAATTGCTTTTTGAACATGAAATTCTAAATATTAACAAGAAAAGAACCATTAATAAATATTTGGTTATCTGAATGCATTTTCTGTCTAAATTAGATATACTTAGCTGAAGTTGTAAATTATGGACATTTTAAAGGCAGAATACAGACATGCACTCAAAGAGGAGATAAATAAAAATTATATGTCAAGGTACTAGGGCATCCAGGTGTGGTGGCAGACAACTATCATTCCAGCACTTGGAAGGCTGTGCCAGGATTGCTGTTGAGTTCAAGGTTAGCCTGAGCTACATAGCAAGATCCTGTCTCTAAAACATCAAGCTGGGTGTGGTGATGCAAACCTTTAGTCCCAGAACTTGAGAGGCAGAAGCAGATGGAGATATTTGATTTTGAGGCCAGCCTGGTATATATAGTGAGTTCCAGGACATCTAGGGCTATACAGAGAAAACCTGTCTCAAACAAACAACTAAATAAATAAATAAAAATAAATGTTGAAACAAATCCAGGACAAACCCCCTTGTAACATAAATGTGGAAGGATGTGTCTTCCATGGCTTATCAGAGAGCCTGGCATGGAGTTGCTGCAAACAAATGCACTCCAACTTCTTAGGCCCCAGTCTCCTGAATATTGATCCTTCTTTGTCTTCTTCATGAGTTAAGGTAGTAAGGGCTACATGAAGGAACACACAGGAAATGCTCTATGACTTAGCCAATTCTACCCATAATGCAGGCAACATATCAATGAAGGAGAGGTGAACTCATAGGGTCTTGTCTCTGACCAGCAGGCTTTTTCACAAGAACACAACAATTGGCTTGGTGTAGTGGCACACACCTTTAATACCAGTACACAGGAGGCAGAGGCAGAGGCAGAGGCAGGTGCATCTCTGTAACTTCAAAGCCAGCCTGGTCTACAGAGTGAGTTCTATGACAGCCAGAGCTACATAGTGAGACCCTGCTCAGTGCTGAGAGAGAAAGAGAGAGAGAGAGAAAGAGAGAGAGAAGAGAGAAAGTGAGAGACAGAGACAGAGAAACAAGGGAAGGCCCCCAGCATAGCCATTGACTTCTTCTAAGCTACTGCCACTGCTATCCTTATGGGCTAGACTGAGTACTGTGGGAAAGATCTGAGGAAAAACACAAAGGCTCCATGAAAAAGGGTCTACAAGAAAATGCCAGAGTATAAAAGGTCAACCATAACAAAAGGAGTATGTAAAATACTGTCTTTGGGGTTGAGAAGTCAAAAGGGGAGATAAAAGGCATGAAAAGAAGTGATATGACATACAAAAGAGGGTGTCATGCTTATGGGGTGAGGGGAGCTATTGCAAGGTTTAATATGTTGACAGCATCATTAGAGGACTTTGGGGAAACAACTAGGGGTTGGCTGAGATAGCCTGTATTTCAAGACTGTTATATAGAGTATCCTAAACAATTTTCTGCATGTGCTATATTGTGAAGGTTTATTTTGGGGGGGTTGGGAAGTGAAGATGCATGGAGCCACACTCCCAGCCCTTCAAAATATACTTTTGAGGCCCACCTTTAAATTTTTTTCAGAGTCTGTTAAGCTCAGAGCTTGTCACAGTTCCTGAGACAGATGCTGACATAACAGAAGTGATATACTCCTGACTTCGTTACTTCTACACTTCACTGTCCTTCTCTGCTTCTCACCAGAACCTTACCACAGCAGCTCCCACTGCAGTCCAGGAGGTCTCCCACCCTCTTCCATCTCTGTGTCCCTCTGAGAATACATATACACAAGTTATTCCTTGACTTGTTTAAAGATGTTTTTAAAACATTATGGCTGTTTTGACAATAAACTTATCCTTTCTTTCTTTCTTTTGTTTTTTTGAGACAGGGTTTCTCTGTGTAGCCCTGACTGTCCTGGACTGGCTTTGTAGACCAGGCAGGCCTCAAACACAGAGATCCCCCTGCCTCTGCCTCCCCAAGTGCTGGGATCACAGGTGTGCACCACCCCCACTTGTTTACTTATCATTTCTTTTTTTTTTTTTTTAGGTCTTTGTTTAACCTAATATACACAAAACTTTCATATAGTTAATGGGTCATTTATAAGTGTATGCTGCAATTAGCAATCAAGTATGACTTTATTTTGCTAGTGATTCACAGATAAAATACTACTTTCCTTTTAATGAGAAATGTTATTGTCTTAATTTAACTTCCTACCAAGACAAAGAGGAAAAATTTCCCCAGCCAGTACTTACTATGTTCTAAACACAAATAAGGTGACAGAGAATTCCCTGACAAATTGCAGGGAGCTTTGCTAAGGTTTTAATTTACTGATTTCCTGACTTACCGATCTCACAGCTGCAAGCACATTAATAATCCTCCCATCAAGACTATGTCCATTTGCAACAATGTCAGCCAATGAGTAATAATCTCGAGATTCTTTAACAGGCAAGTGTATCAAAGAAAATAACTTGGTATCCACTTCATAAGGAGAACAAACTTTTACCATGGAGTGATTCTCACTGAGCAAAAGTTTACAGTTGCTAAAAGAAAAAAACACAAAAAGTCAGCACATTATTGTTAATTAAGAGAATCTTTGGCTCACATTCAGTTATATACAGCTAGGTTTGGTGGCCCATCCTTATCACCCCAGCACTGGAAAGCATATGTTTAGAAGGAATGACACATATTCAAGGACACCAAGATATAGGTAGGGAATTTCAGGCCACACCAAATTACAGTATCAGACTCTGTTTTAAAAAAACAAAACGAAAATCACATTCAATTACTTTTTGTTGGAATTCAGACTGTGGATATATGTGTGTGTGTGTGTGTGTGTGTGTGTGTGTGTGTGTGTGTGTGTGTACATATATATATAATTTGTTTGTTTCTGTTCTTTTGAGACAGGGTTTCTCTATGTAGCCTTGGCTGTCCTGGACTCCATTTGTAGACCAGGCTGACCTTGAACTCACAGAGATCCGCCTGCCTCTGCCTCCTGAGTACTGGGATCATAGGCATGTGCCATTATGCCCAGCAAGGAAGTTATATATTTTTTTTAAAGATTCATTTTATTTTTTTTATGTATATGAGTTTTGCTGTCTTCATGCACACAAGAAGAGGCATTGCAGATTACATTACAGATGGCTGTGAGCCACTATGTGGTTGCTGGGAATTGAACTCGGGACCTCTGGAAGGGCAGCTAGTGCTCTTAACTGCTGAGTCAACTCTCCAGCAGGAAGTTATATTTTTAATATTAAAATTTTGTAAGGTTTTCATTTTATGTGTATGAATGTTTTGCCTAAATCTATGTTTACACACTACGTGCATGTAGTGTCCACAGAGTCCAAAAGAGAGTATCAGATCCCTTGGGGCTGGAGTTTCAGGTAGTTGTGAGCTACCATCTGGGTACTGAGAATTGAACCTGGGGCCTCAGGAAAAGCTGAGCCATCCCTCCAGCCCCTCTCTTTTTACTCTTAAAAAAATTCAAATAAGGCTATAAAATATTTTTCTCTACAATGCATTTATATCAGTCTTTATTCAGTGAAATAATGTTCTTTTAATTAAGAACATGTATGAGAATTACTTTTTTCTATGAGTTCTAATCATACTAGTTGTAGGAGCTTGCCCAAGACCTGAAGCTGCAGTTTCCTTTTATATTAAACAGGATATAAAAAAACTCTAAAACTTGAGACTATAAAAGACTAAGATCTCATTGTTTCCTTTTTAAGATTTATTTTATGTGTGCATTTGAAAGTGTCAGATCCTCTGGAACTGGAGGTGCATGGCTATGAGCCCCAATTTTGGTTCTAGGAGCAACCAGTGCCCTTAACCACTGAGCCATCTCTTTAGCCCCATATGAAGACCTCAACCTCGGCATTATCAACACTATGCTCTAACCATTGTTATTTCTTTTGACTCCGATTGCTTTACCTAAGTGCCTGAGGTCAAGAGCGCTGTTTTGCTTACTTCTGTATTGCTAATATGTGAAGCAGACACAGAATTCTCAGAGTGTACTGGACCTGAGGTTCCCCTTTCCCTGTACCCAATCCTTTCACAAGTCTTTGACAAAGCCTCCTTCACAGAACTCTAGGCCAGTCTCTCCTTCCTATTTTGCCTTAGTTACTCACAGTATCACTTCTCCAAATCCTTGTCCTGGTGCCCTGACTTATCTCCTTTGGGACTCATCCCCCACATTACAGTCAGGTTGATCTTCCTAAGCAACGGAATAGGATATTATTTCTCAGCTAAAAGACTTTATGTTCCTACTCATCCCTGAGATGTGCATATCGTCTGAGAAGTACCTTTGCCACTTCCTTTCCTCACCGCACTATATTCCTATGCCAAATTATTAGGCTTTGAAACTGCTATTTTAGGTTGAAATTTGTTGAATGTCAGCAGATCTCTATTGCTCAACCTAAAAGTTAATTATTCTGGATATTCTGGAAAATGCCAGGAAGTTCCACATTTGTTCAGTCTGCCAAATATGTTCCTCTTACCTCTCATACATATTTACTAAGAATCAATTATGTGCCTATCTCTTTTGTGTGGGGAGAACAATATACAAAATACATTTAATTTTATGAAGCTCATGTATGTGAGCAGGAATCAAAAACAATCAAATCATCTCAGAATGTGATCTGGATTACAATGCTAAGTGTGGGGAGAAAAGCCCTGATGAGTGACTGAAAGGACTTCTATGAATGAGAGGTTCAAATGATTTAACATTCAAGATGAGATATTTGATTTTTCTGATAACCCAAAAAAAAACAAATATTTAAGTAGATAGAATGTTTTATGCAGAGGGAGTGCAGGTGTTCATGAAAAAGGAAAATTCTCAGGGGCTGGAGAGACAAGTGTGAGTGGAGGTCATGGAGTTAGCTGGCACAGAACTGCCCTTGGAGAGAATTGCCTTGGAAGTGAGGCTTCCTCTGCCACCCTACCCCAGCTTTATTTGAAAGTGTCGATGAGGGATAGACTATAGGCAAAGGATGATTTAGGGCATAAAAGCACTCTCCCTCCCCATAGGGTACTGCTCCAAGGGGACAGGCACACACCAGAGCATTCTCCTGAATTCCAGCTGCAGCTTATCCCCAACCCCATCCTTGCAGGATTCTTCTAAGAGCTCTCCCTCAATAGGCCATATGTAAAGAATCTTCCCTTCAAGTTCTCCCTCCAGGGAACCTGGCCTAAGGAGACAAAGGGCTTGTGAATGCAATGAACCAGATATAGTATTATATGATTTCCAGTATTTATCTTCTCTTGTTTAGAGATTTTTTTTAAAGGATTTATTTTCACTTGTGTGCTTTTGTCTGTGGAAGTATATGCCATGTGTGTTTGAGATGTTCACAGAGGCCACAAGAGGGCATTGGCTTCCCTGGAGCTGGAAGTGCAGGTTATTGTGAGCTGCCTAATGTGAAGCTAGAACTGGATGCTGAGCTTTAGCAAGGGCAGCCAGTGTCCTTAATTGCTGAGCCATCTATCCAGTCTGCTAATTGTTTAGTTTTATTGTAACTAGAGTTTTGTTTCTTACAAATGTAAGCATTCAGACTCCATATATGGAGACTCCGCATCCACAAACCCAACCAATCATGTATCAAATATTTCAGGAAAAAAAAAAAACGCTATAACTAATACTAACAAAAACACAGCATAACTACTCTCATAGCACTTATACGACATTAGTTGTTATAGGTAAAGATGATTTCAGATATAGAGGAGGTGTGTTTATGCTGTGTGCAAGGGATTTGTGTACCCATGGATTTTGGTAGCCTGGGGAGACATTTTGATTTGACTCTTCATAGACACCAAGAAAAAATTTGATTTTTGTGATTATAAAAATTATAAATTATGTCATTCATCTTAAAGATAAATATTCTGAGAGAGAATTCAACTCATCTTTCAAATTGAAATAGAGCAACTTTTGGAAGTTTTCTGCTACTCTGATACAAAATTATTAATATTATCATTCTAGCACAAAGATTGTTGTTCTCTGGGCTAGACAGATATTTACCTAGGAGTTGCAGGGCTGAACTTCTCTTCTCTTTCTGTCTCTTTTCTTTGGATCAAGGGATTTTCAATTATCACTAAAACAGAAGGCAGAGTATGATAACATCACAAGATCATCAGAATATTTACTGGGCTAATTGCACAACAATGACCCTCACGTAGTAAGGTTCTGTCCTCCACAGTCATCTTTTCATGTCACTGTGAGAAAAGGGATCCTGGAATGCAGTCATAAGCTAGCCCCACATAACATTTCCAGGGCGCTGTGTTTTAAGTAAACAGATGACCTATACTACTATTACTTTATTGATTTTCTTTCATCCAACATTTGATTTGGTTACAATGTGACCTTCAATAAAACAAGTGTTTACTTGACCTTTACTCCACATCTAACTTCACAGACAACTTCCTTCATTTCATTTATCTTCACAGCCACCGACCTATAACATTTAACACTGAAACTTCTCTCTACCCAGTGGATGTCTGGCACGCATTCAAGGAATACTTATAACTGTACTAGGCCAATGAAGTTTCAAAGTTCTCTGTCTTCATAGTGCACATGTTTGACAACATTATTCAACTGTGTGTGTTTCTGGAACATGCATAGTCCAATAGTCAAGTACACAGAATTGAATACTGCTTATCTGACATGAAGAATGTGTGCTTGGTACTGCAGCTTTGGAGAAGAATGATTTGAATACCTGATTCCCTCTTCCCTCCTCTTTTTCTGGACACATGTTATCTTATTTCTTATCTGAACTAGAGCTGTCATCTATTAAGTGGTGAAGTTTTATACTTTATACTAGTACTCTTCCCTTAACATTCTCAAAAAACTAATGAGTGTTATTTCATGGGTGAGACCCATTGTGTGTAGCCTTGGCTGTCCTGGACTCACTTTGTAGACCAGGCTGGCCTCGAACTCACAGAGATCCGCCTGCCACTACCTCCATGAGTGCTGGGGTTAAAGGTGTGTGCCACCATGCCCAGCTGAAAATCTTGTTCTTAAAGCCACAGTGTAAATAACTATTAGCTCTAATATATGCTACTGAAAGATATGTGATTATAATAACAATGATGGGGCTGAGGCAAGCTGGGGCATGAAATAAACAAAAGATGGTAAAATATCTGGTAAGAATATCACTTACGTGGAAACATGTCTTGCATTATGTTTTTAACACCGACTTTTTCTGATAAGAATCAGAACAACTGTTTTACTTTGTTATGACTCTACTCAGCCACAAACTTATCACAAGTACGTAATACTATAATAGGAACATTTTTAAGTGCTGCTGAGCATGGTAGCACAGGCCTGTGATCTCAGTACTTGGGAGGCTGTGGCAGGAGAACTACCACTTGTTCAAAGTAAGCTACTAGTCTCATTCTGTCTCTGTCTCTAGTCTCCCCAACCCCATGCCGGTTTTTTGAGACTAGCTAACAGTCGCAGGCTTGAAACTGGATATTTGGACTAGGCTGGCCTCAAACTCATAGAGATCCATCTGCCTCTCTCCCAAGTGCTGGGATTTAAGATGTGCACCACCATACCCAGAAAATCATTCTCTTAAAAATCTAACAAGCGTCAGATGGAAGAGGAGGAGGACCTCTCCTATCAGTGGACTTGGAGAGGGGCATGGGAGGAGATGAGGGTAGGAGGGTGGGATTGGGAGGGAATGAGGTAGAGGGCTACAGCTGGAATACAAAGTGAATAACTGTAATTAATATAAAAATAAAAATAAAAAACAAAACAAGCAAAAAATAATAATGCCTACTTACCACACTCACCAACCTTAAAGCTCTCTGACAGTGACCTGATATAATCTTCACTGCCCCAGGCAGACACATTCACAAAATGATTTGGTGAATCACGAATGGTGAAACTGAAGGTGTATCTTTCTGATCCAATATCTGAGGAAAAAAACCAATGCTCTTATATTTCAGATGAATATGACTTTAAACAAATGATTACTCAACAAAATAATAAATTATTATAATTATGATAAAATACTTAAACACATGGTAGAAAATTATTTCCTATGAATACTCCATTTTACTTAGTTTTAGTTTTGCTTTTTTGTTTTTTGTGACAGGGTAGAGCAGGTTGGTCTAGGACTTTCGGTGATCCTCTTTGATTACTAGCAACTAAATCATTCTCTAATGTACATTCTATAGTATACTATGTTTCCATGCATTTCCAAGTACAGTGTAATAAGCAGCCATGGTGGCTAGATCTCACTATGGCTCTTTTTCTTCCCATAGCTATGTATTCAAAAGAAAGTGATATTCAGACCTAAATAGTCCAGATGGTAGCTTAGATTTCTGTTTCTCAATTTTTATATTCACAAAAACCTAATTGGGTATTATTTCATAGGTGAGGCCCAGCAAAATTAGGACATGCTTTAGCCAAAATCATAACTCATACTAAATAATTGTTTCAAAACAATCTGTGCTGCATTGAATCTTATGAAAGAAGAGGGAAATAGTGATCTGAGAGGACAGGAACTCCACAAGGAGAGCAACAGAACCAGAAAATTTGAATACAGGGAGGGGTCTTTCCAGAGACTCATACTCCAACCAAGTACCATGCATGGAGATAACCTAGAACCCCTGCACAGATGTAGCCCACAGCAGTTCAGTGTCCAAGTGGGTTCCATAGTAATAGGAAGAGGGACTGCCTCTGACATAAACTGATTGGCCTGCTCTTTGATCACTTCCCCCTGAGCGGGGAGCAACCTTACCAGGCCACAGAAGATGACAATGCAGCCACTTCTGATGAGATCTGATAGACTAAGATCAGAAGGAAAGAGAGGGGGACCTCCCCTATCAGTGGACTTGGGGAGGGGCATGTGTGAAGAAGGGGGAGAGAAGGTGGGATTAGGTGGGGAGGAGGGGGGTTTATGGAGGGATACAAAGTAAATAAAGTGTAATTAATAAAAAATAAAAATTAAATAAATAAAAATAATAAAATAAAATCTGTGTGAAACTAAAGCACCACTAGAGGTCAGCAAGTACTTTTTTTTTCCCCAGAATGGGATTTTTCTCTGTTGCTTTTAATTGCAGAGATGGCTCAGCAGTTAAGAGTTCATTTCTCAACACCCACATCAAGAAGCTCAACACTGTAATTCAGTCTCCAGGGGATCTGACACCTTAGGTTCAATTCCCAGCACCCACTGGGTGACTCACAGCCATCTGTAACTGTAATTTCAGTCCCAGGCATACAACACTGTCTTCTGGCCTCTGCAGGCACCAGGCACATGCAGACAAAACACTCATACACATAAAATAAATAAAATTTTTAAAATAAAATAAAGCCTAAATCTGTCACTGCAAGTGCTGAGATTATAGACATTCACCACCAAGACCAATCTTTTGTTGTTCCTGTTTATTGTTATTCCATGTGGCCACTGTCCTCTCAATCTTGTGCCTTCTTCCAACCTCCACCCAATGTGGAGATGATCCACAGGTCCATTCTACCCAGTCTCATTAGAAGTGTCTGAATTGGCTGCACATAGTGGCACACACCTCTAATCACAGCACTTGGAAGGCAGAGGTAGGTAGAACTCTGTGTGTTCAAGAGCATCCTAGATAGCCAGGCTACATTGAGAGATCCTGCCTCAGAAAAAAAAGAGAAAGAGAGAGAGAAAGAGAGAGAGAGAGAGAGAGAGAAAGGAAGGAAGGAAGGAAGGAAGGAAGGAAGGAAGGAAGGAAGGAAGGAAGGAAGAAAGAAAGAAAGAAAGAAAGAAAGAAAGAAAGAAAGAGAAAGAAAGAAAGAAAAGAAAAGAAAAAAGAAAATAATGTATCAGCTACATTCCTTCTTCCTGGGTGGATGTAAGAAAGATCTTAGAAGCCAGATGGTGGTGGCACACATCTTTAGTCCTAGTGCTCAGGAGGCAGAGGCAGGCAGATCTCTGAATTTGAGGCCAGCCTGGTCTACAAAGCAAGTTCCAGGACAGCCAGGCCTGTTTTCTCTGTTTGGGACAGAAAATCCCTGTCTCAAACAACCAAAAAAAGAAAAAGAAAAAAAGAAAGAAAGGATTTTAGATCACTTAGTGACTAAGGCCAGTAAATCTAGTTCCAAGTTCATACTCTGAGACATTATTGGATGATGATGACGGTGATGATATGAAACTACAAATTAATTGGTAAATTTAATTAACTATTTTGCCAAAGCCTTTAAAATGCAGTTGGAGAACATCACATTAAATCATTGAAAATATTATCTGTCTTTATACATACAGTCTTGAATTGAATATGACCATACATGTAGAAGGCCTGGCCATTGCTCTTAAGGTATTAAACACACTAGAAATTTTAGTTGGTTAAACATATTTTGTGCAGTCATAAGCCACACTTAATGAAAAATTAAAAAAGAGTTAAATAGAACTCAGCTTTTTCTGTCTGGAAAGCCTTTGACATCTGTTTTCCCAATAACTATTCCGATTATTTTCTGAAAAACAAAAGAGTAATAGAAAACCAATATTAAACACAGATGTAAATGGTAAATTTAATTTCATGAACTTGTTATATTTTACTAGCTTTAACAAACATTTTTGACTAGGAAATATTTAAATGCATTTGTTCCAGACAAACATCTAACAATCTTCATAAATTCAGTTCTCTAAGGAATAGTACAAAGTAATGAGACAGTTAACTGCTATTACAAATATAATAATTTACTTTGTATGTTTTTACTTTATTTTCAATCACTAGAGGGAGCTATCAAGCCTTACTGAATTCATCCAAAACACATGCATGACAAAATTTAATTTGCCATAGTCTTCAAAACTTTCCTTTACATAGGACTTTCTAACATAAAACTGTTTAGCTTCTTAATCCAAATATGTTGGGCAGCAATAATATAGACTGTAACAAATAAATCTTAAAGTTCTACATCTTAAATCTTGGAGATACTAACATCTCTTCAAAAGTTGTAATGTTCTCTTTGTGAATGCCAAAAAAAAATAAATATTAAAGATATGCTTTAGGAAGTAAAAGTATCCTTAAAAAAACAAGAAATAAAAGCATCTTTTTGAAAGGAAAAAAATTAAATTTTAATGAAGAATCCTAGCAACTGTTTTCAACCTTACAATAATTTGTAACATTTAAAATATAGTCAAGGGACTGGAGAGATGCTCAGCCATGAAGAGCATGTGCTGCTCTTAGAGAAGATATGAGTTCTGTTCCCAGCATCCACGTGGCAGCTAACAATGGTCTGTAACTCCAGTTCTAGAGGATCTGATCCCTTCTTCTGGCCTTCATAGGCACTACATACATTCTGTGGTGCACAGACATACATTCAAGCAAAATATCCATAGACATAAAATAAAAGTAAGTCAAATACACTCAACGTTTAAGATTATCACATTCCAGCTGAACTGTTGGTCATCTTATCACATATATACACATTGCTATTATTTCTTAAATTCCATATACATGCACATCTTACTAATGGAAAACCTGAACAAAACTTTCTAATTGGGGCTGTAGAGTTGGCTCAGTGGTTAAGAGCACTGGATATATTTCTAGAGGACCTGGGTTCAATTCTCATCACCCACATTGTGTCTTATAATCATCTGTTGGAATAATGTTATTTTATTGTGCACTGTGTAAAGATTATTCTTGTATTATTCAAATGCCGATTCTCTCTCCTCGAACCTGGTTGCAATCCAGACATGGCACTGTAATGCTTAATCTAAGTATCTTCTGTCAAGTTTGTGCAAACATTGTTCCCATTTATTCCCTGATTTGTCAATAAAACTGATCAGCCAATAACTGAGCAGTAGACATACAGGGCTGGACTTCCAGTTCCAGCAAGGGTTAAGAGTTAAGGGATTCTGCCACGAGGAGAGATCCAAGAGAGAGAATGAAAAAAAAATTGGAGCAGAGAAAGCCATAAAATACAAATATCTCAGGGATTTTGACTGGGAAGAAGCTAGATAAGCTTAGAGGATAAATTTAGACTGGTATTGCACAGTTATTGTGCATAGAAAAATGGTGAATATAACTAAAGTCTCTGTCTTGATTATTTGGGGCCAGCTAGGTTAGAAAAAAACTGCCATCTTTGAATTTCATGCTTTAACCATCTGTAACTCCAGTTCCAGAATATCCAGAGTCTTCTTCTGGCTTATGCAGGCACTAGGCACTCAAGTGCTATACAGACATACGTGCAGGCAAACATCCATACACATAAAAATAAATTTAAAAATTTAAAACTTTGTAACTGAAAAAGGCAACTACCTAACAATACATTTTTACATCAATAAATTTTGCATTGTAAGGTATTCATGTTACATATAAGTTTATTAATTTTAAGAAATCTGATTTTATTTATGCTGAGTAGTGGTGGTGCACACTTTTAATCCCAGCACTCAGGAGGCAGAGGTAGGCTGATCTCTATGAGTTTGGGGCCAGCCTGGTCTACAGAGTAAGTTCCAGGACAGCCAGGGCTACTAAAGAAGTCCTGTCTTAAAAAACAAAAAGAAAACGAAACAAAAAAAATCTGATTTGCAAAGCCATATAAATAGCAGCCTGTTTGGAAGTCAGAGCTGGCAGTTCATATCTGTAATCTCAGCATTCTCAGATTGTGACTCAAGAACAACAGAAAGGTTTTTTAGGGCCAGTCTGGTGGTCTACACACAAACAGCTGCTCGAGGATAGAGAAAGTAAGAGAATATGGTAATTGTTTTACAATAAGTATTTCATTTTATCAACCCAGATTTTACTTAAATAAGCCTTAGTAGGCTAGGAATCATTACTCCCAAATTCCACATCAAAAGTCATAAAAACAGCTCGGTATGGTAATGCAACTTTAGTTCCAACACTCTGGGAGCAGAGGCAGGCAGGCATCTCCGAGGCTAGTTGGGTGTGCATAGTAAATTTCATGTTAGCTAGGGATGCCTGATGAGATCCTGTCTCAAAGAAAAAAAGTGTCAAAGCAGCATGTTTGCAAGTACTTAAGATACAAATTTTGATAATTTTCTTAGAGAATTGCTACTGTTTAATTGTATAATAAATTTGAACATTTATTTTGTTATTTCATTACTAAAATAAAAGACTTTATTACATTTATTTGCATAGTATGTATGTATGTATGTATGTGACTAACTGTCCACATGCATGCCATGGTGAACGTGTAGGTCACAGGACAACCTGTAGAAGTCAGTTTTCTCTTTTCACCTTGTGTGTCCTACGGATCAAATTCAAGTACTCAGGCTTAACATAATCACATTTGCCCACTGAGCCATCATTTTGAACATTCCTAATCATATCTATAATCTTGTATCTGCTACTCTATAAATAAAATGTATTTTGTATTTAGCTGATATAAAAACAAAGATTAAGAGTATTTAATTTCTGACAATTATACTAATTCAATGAGTATCTATGTCCTTGTCAATTATACAAGCATGTGTGTTGGCTCTTCATGCCAACATGGGTGGAAGGGACTCCCGTTGTAAGCCCTGTCCCTGGAGACCTCAGGCTGCCAGGCTCCATCCCCAGACTACTCTGGTGGCCAGGCCTGACCCCTTGAGGCAAGAGAGTGGCCTAGCCCCACCCCTGAGGAGCTCTAAGCTAGGTCCTGGCTTTCGCCCACCCCCACCTTCCCTAAAGGCAGTAAGGGCTGGTCCCAGCCCCCCAAGCAGGGAGAGTAGACAGGCCCCACACTCAAAAAAAAAAAAAAAAAAAAAAAAAGGCCACCAGTCCCTGAGCTTGCTCCAATCCCAGGCCACCCTAAAAAGCTCTGATTGCCCCCACCTCCACTCCCACCCTGCCTGATCTCCCCAGGAAAGACTACAAAAACAGACTTCAGTTCAGTTCTTTCCTGCTTCTCTCCTCAGTAGATTCAGCCATCCTCCTGGGTTTTTCCCTCCCAATAAGGTTTGTTATGCAGTGTGACTCTGTGGTATTCCTTGGCTCCTGATTGCCTGGAGACCTCTCCATCTGAGTTGTAACACTTACAATGTGTCCAGTGAATCAGTAACGGTGATATGATGTAATGCTGCCACACAAAGTTTCACGAGCAAATATGTGAATATTAGTATAATGGTTGTGGAAACCTACCAGATTAGCCATATTTGGATGCAGATCTGAAAGTGCAGTGACGTTCTTCAATGCAAAGAAGCTTGCCATGCTTTAAATCTGTGTTTTAGAAAATATAATTTGTATGTATAAATTAAGTATTGAAAACAAATTGTTCGAAAATTTAAAAAATCCAAAACTTAAAATTAACCAAGGAAGCATTGGATATTATCTCCTGAAAATTTTCTATAATGGTAAAATATAACTAATTCAGATTTAACCTGTAGAAAATATGTCTCTCATTGGTTCATTGGCACTGCACAAGCCTGAAAACCTGAGTTAGATTTCTAGAACCATGTTAAAAAAAAAAAAAAAAGCCACAGTGGTTCACATCTGCAGTCCCAATAGTCCTGTGGCAAGATGGGAGCCTGAGTCAGGAAAACCACCTAGAAGCTCCCAGACTGCCCTGGAGCAGTAAGCTAGGCAGAAACAAGAGAAATCCTACTTCCACAAGGTGGAGGGAGAGAACTGACTCTCCAAAGTTATCAGCTGACCTCCACTATGCACCCTGCTCCCCTGCACACATCTGACACACACACACACACACACACACACACACACACACACACTCAAAGGTGATGGTGACAGGCCACTGACTTGCTTGTCTGGTAGAGGAGCTTGCTCTGCAGCCTGGTAGCCTGAGTTCATCCTCAGGACTGCATATGGTGGAAGGAGAAAGCCAGTTACAGTAGGTTATCCTCTGACTTCAACATCTGTGCTCTAGAGAACATACTCCTACCTTACTACATAAAACAAACTTTTAAATGTCATTTAAATTTTTTTTTTAAAAAAGGTTGGTGGTTCATATCTTTAACCCCATCACTTAAAAAGCCTAGGACAGGAGGATTACTGGCCTATAGTCCAGGCCAGCCTATATAAGAACCTGTCTCATAAACAAAGCAAAGCACAAAATCCTGGGCATAGGGACTAGAACGGCGATGGGTCAGCAGTTAAGAGTGCTTGCTGCTCTTCCCAAGGACCCAAGTTTGTTTCTCTCACCACATGGCCACTAACAACCAACTATAACTTCAGTTCCAGAGTATCAGATACCATCTTCTGGCCTCCACAGGCATTGCACACAGGTGACACACAGTCACACAAGTAGACAAAACATACACCTAAAATAAAATCTTAAAAAGAATAAATAAGTAAAAGTTGGACATGGTGGCCTGCCCTTCTAAAGTAGAAGCAGGACTATCAGGAGCTCTGACTGTTGTCAGGCCGTCAGCAAGCACTGTACCCACTGAGCCATCTCTTTAGCCCACAGGTTTTTTGTTTTAGTAAAATTCGGAAGATGCAACCAAACTGACTGACTTGATTTCACTTTTAAGTTTAGGTTTGAGATTATTTCACTTTTAAAAATAGAGCCTCTGTGGTGGTTTAAATGGAAAATGTGCCCCATAGGCTTACGTGTTCAACACTTGATCCCCTAGAGTGGAGCCTTACTGGAAGAAGCCTATCACCAGGGAGGAATTTTACAGCCTCATCTTACTTCATAGTCTCTCACCTGTCTGTCCATCCATCCATATACTTCCCTCCCTCTCTCACTTTCCCTTCCCTGCTCCCCTAGATGTTGAAAATGTTCCGCTCCTACTGCCTTACCATGCCTGCCTTGCCATGATGTATTGCTTATCTCTTTGGAACCATAAACCAAAATAAACTCTTTCTTCTTTAAGTTTCATTTTGGGGGCTGGAGAGATGGCTCAGAGGTTAAGAGCACTGACTGTTCTTCCAAAGGTCCTGAGTTCAATTCCCAGCAACCACATGGTGGGTCAATAACCATCTACAGTGAGATCTGGTCCCTCTTCTGGTGTGCAGGCACACATGCAGGCAGAACATTGTATAAATAGTAAATAAATAAATCTTAAAAAAAAAAAGTTTCATTTTGGTAAGACATTATATCACAGCAACAGAACAGTTACTGATACAGAATCTTTTACTCTATGACTGCCCTCCTGCCCAGGCTTCATTCAGTACCTGGACTAGCCCCAACACTTGTTGGGATTTTGTGTTTCAGGGGGCTTTTAGACTTAGAAAAAAAAATTACTTTGCATCCTAGAACCACTATTTATGGTCATGCATTTTGACATTAATTTCCTAATCATTAAAATGTGATTACTAGCTGGGCACGGTGGCACATGCCTATAAGGCAGGCAGATAACTGTAAGTTCAAGGCCAGCTGGTCTACAAAGAGAGTCCAGGACAGTCAAAGCTACACAGAGACCCCGTATCACTACATAAAAGAGAAAGAAGGATAGAGGAGGGAGACATAGAGTTCCTTGAATCTAATTTCTTTCTTCTTGTTTCTTCTTTGAGCACAACTACTAACAAACCACAACCAACGACACCCCCCCCCCCCCATACCTGGGATTAAAATTAAAACATATTCCTATATTTCTGTGGGTATTTGTTTTGTTTTGTTTTTTGGGTTTGTTTGTTTTGGGAGGGTTGTTTATCTTAGCTTTTGACAGGGGTTTCTCTGTATAACAGCCCTGGCTGTCCTAGAAATTGCTTTGTAGACCAGGCTAGCCTTGAACTCACAGAGTTCCGACGGCCTCTGCCTCCCAAATGCTGGGACTAAAGTCATGTGCCACCACACCTAGCTTATTTCTGGGTTTTTAAAGAAACCAAAATTCCAGAATTCTCACTATAATCTACCTTGTAGAAAGAATAAGAAACTGTGCACAATGTACCTGAACGTTCACAGGTTCTCAAGAAATGATATTTATTTTCAATACTATCAAGCCAGGTGTGGTGTCCCATGCCTTTAATCCCAGCACTTGGGAAGGAGAGGCAGGTGGTTCTCTGTGAGCTCAAGGCCAGCCTCATCTACAAAACCAGTCTAGCACAGACAAGGCTACACAGGAAAACCCTGTCTTGAAATAAAAAAATCCAATGTAGCAGGTTTTTGCATTCCAGGCCTTCCAGTCTCAGAAGAAACAATTGGAAATTAAAAAGTGTTAAAATTTCTTATATTTTACCTGGTCTGATCTAACCTATTAGACAATTTCGCTTTCTGAAATTCTTGCCAAACACACTCATTTATCCATCCATTCAGCAGGTATTACATTTGTTTGCTGGTTTTTCCTGGTTGAGTTGTCCACGTGCTGTGGTGCACATGTGGAGATCAGAGAACACTTGTGGGAGCTGGCTCCCTCCCATCACATGGATATTGGTACAGAACTGAACTTAGGTTATCAGGCCTGACTTCAAGTATGTTCACCTGCTGGGACATCTCACTGGTCCCCTCAAAAAAGTTATTAAGGAATCTGTCAAAAGCATGGTGGCACACATGCAACTATAGTGCCCAGGCTCAGACAGGAAGATCAAGAGTTGGGGATTTACCTAAAGTACACAATGAGACAGTGTGTGTGTGTGTGTGTGTGTGTGTGTGTGTGTGTGTGTGTGTGTG
>NW_026588752.1:6626935-6645913 GCF_907164565.1 Psammomys obesus | reverse complement strand
GTGTGTGTGTGTGTGTGTGTGTGTGTGTGTGTGTGTGTGTGTGTGTGTGTGATGAGAAAGGAGATCTGAGGCTGAAGAAATGGCTCACTAGGTGGCTTGGGACACTGACATCTTGGGACCCTGAAAGTGAGAGACCTAACAGGAAATGGACTGGCTGTGAGGGACCAGACTAGAAGGAACAGGCAGAGTAGAACCTGACTAGAAAACTGATAGGAAAGAACCCGGTGGGGGCAGAGGGAAAAGGGTGAAAGAGACATGAATGAATGAATCTTGGAACGGGCCTGAAAGGCCACTCTTGCAGACAACCTGTATTCAGTTCCCAACAACTACAAGACAGTTCATAGTCATCTATAACTCAGGCACCTCAGGGAGGAGCAATAAAGTGACATCTTATGAGCACAGCCTCGGGACCATTGAGCCAGAGCCACTGAACTACATCCTTAGTGAGGATGGAAAGAAAGAAGTTATGGTGGTGGAACTCTGCTGGTTTAAGGTTACAGTGGGGATAATGTCACCGGTGACGGTTATGAGGTTATACCTCCACAAGCAATCCTCTCACTGGCCCCATCTACCCAACCCCAACAGCCACCTTCCAATCTTCTCAGGATAGGCTCCTCTCCATTAGTCTCAATTAGAAGTCTTTCCTACTATCCATCCTCTGCTTCTGTCTCCTCACTATAAGGCTGAGTTGTAAGATCAGAGCTGTGTCTTGTCTCTTGTCTATTGTAACCATAAGGAACTAGTACTTTTGGGTCTCACACATAGTTGCTACTAAGTATTTGTAGACCAAGTCCTTAAAAAAATCAGTTTGTAATTTGAGGATAATACTGTTACAGCTAACTTTCTGGATAAGTAAGAATTCTAGTTGACACCTAATACTCCATTTATAGCATTTAAGTTACAGAAACAAGTGTGGTTTAAAGCTTGCAATTCTAAGCAAAGGAAGCTTCCAGAAAATTTGGAAATGACTTTCCTATGATTATTCTTTTATTCTAAAGATTGATGATGTAAGACGCTTTCTCCATGAGGTTATTTCTATACAGAGTATCTTTACAACCTCTCACCACAAACCACAAATTTTGTAACGATGTTTATAAGAGTAGGATTTGTTTTCCTTAATGCAGGAAAACAGTTTCATTTCTTTTAAACACTCTTGAGTTGTCCATTAGAAAGTTGGCTTTCATTTCTTTTAAACACTCTTGAGTTGTCCATTAGAAAGTTGGCCTACTGGCCACCACATTGGGAAAAAACAAAACAAACAAACAAAAACAGTGTGGAGACAGAAGAAAGTGTTAGTAACTCTCTAAGGTAGTTTTAATTTTTCTAGCACTGCTTTAAAAAAAAAATAAAAATTTAAATATAAAAATGTAGGGGTCTAGTCCAGTGATAGTGGTGCATGCCTCTGATCCCAGTACTTCAGAGGCAGAATTCTTTGGGTTCAAGGTCTATAAATTGAAATCCAGGATAACCAAGGCTACACAAAGAAACCCTGTCTTGAAAAACAAAACAAAAATAGTAGGAGGCCAGTAAAATGACTCAGTGAGTAAGGGCTCTTGCTACCAAGACTGGCAACCTGAGTTTGGTCACCAGAAATCATGATAGAAGGCACGAATCAGCTCCCAAAACTTGTTCTCTGACTTCCATACAGTCACAGTGACTTCTGCATGCCCACACACATACAAAATAAATACTACTACTTCTATTGTGTTTGGTACATATATATTGTGTGTGCATATATATGTACAAATATGTACAAAGGCCAGAGGAAGAAGCCTAGCTCTATTTCTCTTTGCCTTCTTTCTTTGAAACAGTCTCTCACTGAAACTGAAGCCAGGCTGACTGAAGGCTAGCAAACACCAGTGATCTCTCTATCTCTCTTTCTGTTTTTTTTGTTTTGTTTTGTTTTGTTTTGTTTTTGAGACAAGGTTTCTCTGTGTAGTCCTGGCTGTGCTGGAACTCATTCTGAATCCCAGGCTGCCCTCAAACCCAGAGATCTGCCTGCCTTTGTCTCCCAAGTTCTGGGATTAAAGGCATGCACCACCATGCCCACTCCTACTCAGTATTTTAATATGTATTTTGATTATTCCAACTGTATGTCATTCTGGAAAAAGCAAAATACTGTATATAATGAAAAAATCAGTGACAATCAGGAGAGAGGAAATCAAGTGGACCATGGGTTATCTAGGTCAGGAAAAGTAATCTTTGTGTATATATTTATATATATATGTGTGTGTGTGTGTGTGTGTGTGTGTGTGTGTGTTTTACTCATAATACATATACTCTATCCTGATACAGATATTTTCTCCGGGATCCTTTCTCACATACATATGATTGTTCCACAGACTTCTTGCATATATCTTGTCCCCATCCTTGAGAACCTGCCAGTCTCTCTTCCTCCTTAAAACCTCCTTCCCAGCTAGACATGGTGGCATATACCTGCAATCTCAGCATTTGGGAAGTTCTGGAAGTAAGAAAATCGAGGGTTCAAGACTAGCTTCAGCTACACAGTGAATTTTGAAGGCAGCTAAGTCTACATAAGACCCTGTCTCAAGAAGGAAGAGAGGAAAGATTTGGAAGGAAGGAGCCAGCCAGTTCTAATGAAAAAAAAAAAAAAAAAGAAAGAAAGAAAGAAAAAAAAAAGAAAGATGGAAGAGAAAGGGAAAGAAGAAGAAAAGGAGAAAGACTTTCTCCGTTTCCTCCAATGCTTGGAGCAGTGCTGGTTTGTAATTCAAAACACGGAAGGCAGAGGCAGGAGAATTACAAGTTCAAGTCCAGCCTGGACTACTTAGGGCTGTCTCAAAACAACAAAAACTAAAAAGGCCCGTCTGTCTCTGGGGGTTTAGTTTTGTTTTGTGTTTCGAGACAAGGTTTCTCCGTGTAGCCCAGGCTGCCCCAGAACAGAGATCTGCCTGCCTCTGCCTCCTGGGACTTGAGGCGTGCAACACCACTGCCCGGCTATGGGATCCATTCTTGACCTGGGAGACCTGACAAGATGGGGGCCTGGAGAGACAGCAGCTCCATGTGAGGAACCTGACTGGATGGAACCTGACAGTACGGACCAGACCTCGAGGGACACGGTGGCTTGGGACACTGACATCGTGGGATCCTGAAAGCGAGAGACCTAACGGGAAATGGACCGGCTGGTGGGGGCGGGGGGCCTGACTGGAACAGGCAGAATAAAACCTGACTAGAGAACTGACAGGGACGACCCCGGCGGGGGCGGAGGGGAAGGGATGGGAGAGAGATGAATGAACAAGTCCTGATTGGAACGGGCCTGACAGACCACGGCCTGCGCGCTCCGACGTGACCCTTCCGAACCTAGGCGCGTGCGAGCCCGCGCGGGTTTCCTCTCAGCTCTCAGAACCCGAGCGCGGTCCCAAGCCGCCGGGCGGATGTCCCAGCAGGCCGTCTGAGCCGCGGCTCACCGGATACTCTAGCTGCTCCACAGGGTTCCACGCTCTGCGACCTCACCACAGCGGACTGAGGGAACCACGCGGAGTCAGCGACGGTTGGCACGGAGGCCCCGCCCCCGACGCTGGCCGACTCCACCCCGGCGCTCGCTGACTCCGCCTCCGCCTCTGGCCTATCCGCCCCTGACGCTAGCCGACTCCGCCCCAATGCTCGCTGACTCCGCCCCCCGACGCTGGCCGACTCCGCCCCAGCGCTCGCTGACTCCGCCCCCCGACGCTAGCCGACTCCGCCCCAGCGCTCGCTGACTCCGCCCCCGACTCTGGCTGACTCCGCACCTGTGATTTCAGGTCACAGATTCCCAGTGCGGCGAGAGACGCTGTCCCCTTCCTGGGACTGGAGAACTTCGTTCCCGGTGAGGTGGTGGAGGGCAGGCCCGCCTCAGGCACGGAGCGAGAAAAGCCGGTTCGCGGTCACTCTAAGACGGGAGCGGCTCCTACACGCTGGTGCAAGTGAAAGGGGAAGTCGCTAAGGGAGCCAGCGAGGCGTTTGCCTCGGGTCTCTGATGCGGAATGGTGTCTCAGGCTGTCCCGATTGAGCTACCTTCCTAAAGGTCTTATAATCGCCAACGTCTCTGTGCAGGCACTAAATTACCTTAAGTGCAATGTTCTCAGTTTAAAACAGAAAGTGAGCCGAAGGAACACAGGGATATAAAAACCGATGGGTTGTGGAAGAGGAGATGCCAGATGCTGTTATTAAGGGAGTTTCTCTGGTGATACCACGTACATCAGGACCTGCACATATAATATTGCATAGAAGACTAGTATTTGAGAATACCACAGTATTATATAAAAATAGATAATACTCTTTTGGGGGGGAGGATGTCGAGACAGGGTCTCACAGTTCTGCCCGTTCTGGAACTCACTCTGTAGACCAGGCGGACCCCGAACTCACAGATGCCTGCCTCTGCCTCCCCACAGATGCCTGCCTCTGCCTCCCGAGTGCTGGGATTAAAGACGTGTGCCATCAACACCCAGCTAAAATAGATAATACTCTTATGCTCATCTCACAAGCTGTATATCATTTCATCCCAATAGCCTATATATGTATATACACATATGTATAGAAATGTATACAAAAGCGGTTGTGCTCAGAAATGAACTTAAGAGAAACTAACCAAAGATTTGTTACTTCTTTGTGCTTCTTTAAAAATAATTTATGTGCGTTGGTGTTTTGCCCGACTGTATGTCTTTGTGAAGGTGTCAGGTCTCCTGGAACTGGAGTTATAGATAATTGTGAGCTGCCATGTGGGTGCTGGGAATTGAACCTGGGTTTTCTGGAAGAGTCGGTGCTCTTGACCACGGAGCCATCTCTCTAGCATGGTGGTCCAGCACTTCCCAGGTTGAGGTAGGAAGATCATATGTTTCAGACCAGCCTGGGCTGCTCATGAAGACTTTTAAAAACAAAACAAAAAACCTACTTGGTCTAGGAGGGCAAGTTGGACTTCCTAGACTCTGTCTCAAACAAAGGAAATTACCACTATATAAAAATCTTCATACAAAATGAATAAAGTGTAAGTAATAAAAGTTAAATAAAAAAAATTTTAACATAAAAAAAAATCTTCTAATATCTCATTAAGCTAACTTCTGTTAACAGAGTGCTTATTGGGTTAAGTAGCTTAAGGTCCTAGAAATCTATTAAACTTGTCAACAGTTAGCATTATTTAAATTTTTAAATTTCTCTGCCCAATATTAAGCAGCCATATGTTACATATATTACCAAAAAAAAAAAAAAAAAAAGCATTTAAAGCCAGGCATGGTGGTGAGTGCCTTCAATTTCAGTTCTAGGGAGGCAGAGGCAAGCAGATCTCTGGGTTCAAGGTCAGTCTGGTCTACATAGAGATTTCCAGGCCAGCCAGGCTATACAGTGAGACCCTGTCTAAAAGAAAATAAAATTCAAATTTAAAAACACCATTAGCTGCTGGAAAGATGGTTCAGCAGTTAAGAGCACGTGTTGCTTTTACAGAAGACCCAGGTTCAGTACCAAGCACCCATCCGGTGGCTCACAGCCATCCATAACTCTAGTTAAAGAGACTCCAAAGCCCTCTATGACTCCTGCAGGCATCAGGCATGTATGTGGTGCTTAAAAAAATAAATAATACAAAAACACCATTAGAGGCAGGTTTCCCATCATCATCAAAGTCTAATTTTAATTTTTCTTCATTAAAAAAAAAAAAATTCCTGCCAGGTTCAGTGGCACATGCATTTAATCTTCGTGAGTTCGAGGCCAGCCTGGCCTATAAAGTGAGTTCCAGGACAGCCAAAACTATACAGAGAAACCCTGTCTTGAAAAGCAAACAGACAAGCACAAATTTCAAATGATAATGGAAAGCAGAATGAAGCACTTCTCACCATTTCAAATTTAATAGAAAAAAAGAGCATTAAGAAGTAAGATATGTCAGTGTGTGAAGGCCTGTACCCATTTTCCATGCAAGCACGTCAGCCTGACTTCAGTTATTGGAGCCCGCATGGTAGAAGTCAAGAACTGAGCCGGGGTCGCACGCCTGCAGTCCCAGCTCTTGGGGAGGCAGAGACAGGTGGATCTCTGAGTTTGATGCCAGCCTGGTCTACAGAGTGAGTTCCAGGACAGCAAAGGCTACACAGAGAAACCCTGGCTCGAAAAACCCAAAACTGAAAAACTAAAATAATAATAAAAATAAAGAAGGCAAAACTGAATTTCACAAGTTGTCCTCTGACCTCTATACACACGTGCTGCGTGTGGTGCCCTAATATGCACACCCATACGCAAAACAAATAACTGAAAATCTTTCTTTCCATATCCCTTTTCAGTCTCTCTCGTTATTAATTTTGTTTCGACTTTGAGACAGAATCTCATGTAGCCCAGACTGACCTCACACACACTATGTAACCTAGAATGACCTTGAATTTCTGATCCTCCTTCCACCTAGTCAGTGCTGGTCTGCATATGTCAACTTCAATTTCTTTTTTGTTGTTGTTGTTTGTTTGTTTTTTTTCTCTTCTTTCTTTTCTTTTTAGTTAGTGTGTATGTGCGTGTGTGTCACAGGTCAGAAGACAATGTTCAGGAACCACCTCTCTCGTCCCAGGGTTGGAACACAGGTCATCAGGCTTGGCGACAAGCACCTTTCCCTGCTGACCCATTTTGCTAGCCCAAGTCTTTGTCTTTAAAAGGACATAAAATATTGATCCTTACCAAAGAATAAACTGGCATTTTAAGACAATTTTAAAAAAAATTAAAAATGTGAAGAACTCTTTATACATTTTAAGGAGTCTCCATGATGGAATAATATTTCAAATTTTTGCTTCTATTTTAGAAAATTAACTTTTGTTGAAAGCTAGATTCTATTAAGCCAGCAGAATCAGTTTCATCGGGACACAACAGGCTTTTTTTTAAGATATGATGTTTCAGAATACAAACCAAGAACCCCCTGGCATTGTTTACATTTTTACATAAGGAATTGTTTTCCTCTATTTTGTTCAGAAATTGTGTGTTATTGTCTTGTTCTTAACAAAAGAATTAACCTGTCAATATATTTTGGATGTACATGAGCAAAAATAGGAGCCAGGAAAGCTTAGACCTTGCCACTTACTGTAGAAGTCAAGGGTGAGTGAGCAAAGGTCAGAGCTGAAATAGCTTGCATGTCTGGCTAAAGAAATGGTAGGTGGCTCTGTCATCACCTCCCTAGAGCACAAGAGCTGTCAAAACATCAAGGAGCTTGTCACAGAAGGGAGACAGGAAAATATAATACACACGTGTGTGTAGACATGTCTAATAAACTTTACACACACTAACCAGTAGAAAAAAGTGAAGTTATTTAATGAATTACAAGACAACCTTATAGTTACAAATTTTTTTTCTGTTGATCCCACATCTACATGCAGTTATAATTAATAGCTCCATTACTGGCATAGGTAATCTCACTCACCAATCCTCACTCCTAGGGACTAGCCAACTTTTAATTTGATTGTAGGTGTGTTGGCACAGATATCTTTTTTTAAAAAAGCTTTACAAGTATTTGTCTGAGAAAAGGAACAATGCAACCTTTCAGGAAGCTTGCAAGAATTGGCTATGGAGATCGAGTTTAGAGGCAAATTGGAGCAATTTAGGAGCTAAAGAGGAGCGAGTGAAAAGGGCGCTTTGGGGACTGGATTCAAGGCTGTCTTAAGCACTAGAAGGGAGTTCCTGAGAAAGAAAGTAGCAACAAAAGACTGAGAATAAAGGGCCCAGGAATATCCTAGAAAATCCCGTAAAGCCCCTGGGGTAGTGATGTGTAATGGAAGCTTTAGTTTCTTTGTCCGTTATGTAAATATGCTTTTGTTTTAATCCCGAATGGGATTTTAGTTGGGCTATAGTTTGTCCACACCTGTTAGTTGTCACGTGTGGGGCATGCTGTTTGCCAGCTGGTAACGGCCTACTACTTGCCCCACGGGGAGGGGCGTGGTCTAGGACTGTGAGTATAAATAGGAGGCTGAGACAGAGACTGTGGTGGTTGGGGAGTTTGGTGTCGCGTTTGATGTTGGAGTGTAGCAGTATGGAGAGAAGAGACACGACATGGCAGTTTGGAGCAGACAGATGGAGAGAGACGCTCAGGGCACAGCGGCATGGAGGAGCCCGCTGGCTGAGTCTGTGGTTGACAAGAGATTGGTATGGAGCCCTAAAAGAACCCCTAGACCCTAAACGGGCAGGAGAAGTAAAGGGGTCTGGGCCCCCTATCCCCGACTAGCCTTTTTTCTCTCCTACTTAAGGTGTGTGTGGGGGGGGGTCGATAGAAGGGAGATAGAGGCCTAAACATCCCAAACAGAGTTTTAAAAAGTAATGTACACCTGTAATCACAGCATTGGGAGTCAAAGGCAAAAAGGTCTGGAGTTCAAGGTCATCCTGGGTACTTAATTTGCTTTCTATTGCTGTGAGAAACACACAAACCAAAAGCAACTTGGAGAAAAAAGTTTTGTTTGCTTACATTTCCACATCACTTCTATCATCAGAGGAAGTGGCGGCAGGAACTCGGGACAAAAACCTGACGTCTGGAAATGAAGCAGGGTGTGGTTTGCTTCCCTGGGTGTATTCAGTTTCCTCTCTTACACACCCCAGGACCGCCTGCCCAGGGAGAGAACCACCCATAGTGGGCTGGGCCCTTCCATCCAGCAAGAAAATGCCCCAGAGGCTGTCCTATGAGACAGTCTGATGGCATTTTCTCCCATAGGTTCCATGAAGTTTCCATTGTACTAGGTCTCAACTGAAGGAGGTTCCCTCTTCCCAGAAGTCTCTAGGTTGCGTCAAATTGACAGAAACAAACCCAACAAGCACAGTTACGTATCTAGTTTAAGCAGTACATTATCTGGGCAACATTAAACCCTGTCTTCAGAAATAAGAAAAGACTATGAATAAAAGTTCTACAAAGCTCTACAGACTGCCAAGTCAGGGTTCAGGGCTGTGTAGAAGAAAGAGGAGCCTATCCCACGCCAAATCCACATAGCTCTAGCTAAAAGGGAGCCAGGCATGGTAGCCCACACCTTTGATCCTAGTACTTGGGAGGCAGAGGCAGGCAGATCTCTGTAAGTTTGAGGCCAGCCTGGTCTACACATTGAGGACTAGGACAACAGCCAGTCAGGGCTGCATGGAGAGACAGTGTCTTAGAAAAAAAAAAAAAAAGACTTTTCTAATTTCTTATCTGGGATTTTAAGGAAGAATTTTTACCAAACCAGGAAAACTCCCCCCCCCCCCAAGACAGGGTTTCTCTGTGTAGCCTTGGCTGTCCTGGACTTACTTTGTAGACCAGGCTAGCCTCGAACTCACAGAGATACATTTGCCTCTGCTCCCCTGAGTGCTGGAATCACAGGCCTGCACCACTGCACCCAGCTTAAAATAAATTTGTTTTTAAAAAGAAATAAAGTAAGTAACCATCTAGGTTTGAATATTCTAGTGGCAATACCCTGGGCTGTGGGAGTACCCTTGATTATAGTGGTCTGGTTTTGCCCCTAAATGTCTGATGCCTTTGCCTCATAGAGAATGTATCTAGCTAGGGGATAGCAAAAGAAAGAATGGTCCTCAAATCAGGTATAGTAGCACAGGTTGAAGATGTAGCTCAGTGATAGGCAGATTGCCTAGCATTGGTAAGACCCTGGGTCTGATCCAAAACATTGCAAAATAATAAAAAAGTTAAATATGGGTATTTTCCTAAGGTGTGTGTGTGTGTGTGTGTGTGTGTGTGTGTGTGTGTGTGTGTGTATATACAGCCATCATGGCATATATATGGACATCATGGCACAGCTTGTGGGAGTTGGTTTTCTTCTACCGTATGGGTCCTGGGGATAGAACTCAGATCCCGAGGCTTGGCAGCAAGCTCCTTTAATCTCTGAACTGTGTTGCCAGCCCCAAATGCTTTTGGAGAAGACCTTACATAGTTGCCTGAGTTTAAGAAAAGAAAGGGTTTCCCAAACCAAGTCCGCTTCCCCCAAGCTTAAACAGCATGTGGAAATGCGCACTACAGTGTGTGTTACATGATACCTGTGGCCTAGTTCTTACTGCTAGCAAGCGTTTATAAGCGCTACTTTGAAGGAAGTCACCGTATCACGATGAATGACAGGTGCCACTCAGGTTGATCTGGGAAGCCAAAGTGACTTCAGGTGAGAAATAAGCATGTTTGTAGTCTGGCATATAGCTCAGTGGTAGAGCTCTTGTCTGGCATGCAAAAGACCCAGAACTTTTTCCCTAGGACCGTAAAAAGACAAATGTAAGGGAAGTGCAATGGAGGAGGGCCCCCTGGGTCAATACAAACACAGCCTGACCCCACACTCTCAACTCAAGCATGGTGAAGTGGTTGGGGTAGAGCCACAAAGGCAGGCAGTGAGCAGCATGATGGCAAGCTAGCAGTTCTGCATTTTGTCTTGTTCTGCAGGAGTGGGTTTTTAAGGAGAAGGGGGGAGACTGTGCTAGAGCAAGTTGGTAAGTCCTGATAATTAGCCAAACAGTGAATTCTGACTGTTGGATCTTGGTGTTTAGTCTCAGGAATGAGTCAGTAGCCAAATAAGAGAATGGACTTTGGTTTTTAGCCAGGGTATAAAAGGCAAAACCCGTTGGCACCGTGTTTGCCATGCCTGGGCCTATTTGAGCTCTTCAGGGTCTTCCTGAGGTACCATCTGTATCCTTCACACTCTTGGCAAGTACTGAAGGAAGAGAAGGAAGACTTTAAGCATGAAAGACTTACTAGTCTTCAAACTATTGCTGAGAAAAAGACAATAGATTATTTCTCAAGATGCTTAATTGCGAGTGCATTAATCAGGACTCTTGTATCTTAACTGCTCTATCCAACAGATTTCTACTTCTGAAATGAGAGAATAAAAGGGGTTTCTTGGGAGCGCTCCTGTATGGTGAAAATGGAAAGTCAGGTTGTGTCTGTTCAAAAGCTCAGCCTTGCCACTAATTAGCAGTGTCACTCAGGACTCTGAACTTTATCTTCCTCACCTGTCAAATGAAAGGTTTGGGCAAACCCAGTGGAATGAAAATTAGTCCAAAAGTGCACACCCTGTGGGAATTATGGAATATGTACTTGCTTCTATCTTCATCATCCCTCTGCCTAGACTGGAGCCTTTGAAATCTTGTTCACCTCAGAACCCCCATTATTAATCTGGTACCATGTGCCTAGCTGGAGTCTGCTAGGCAAATCAGTTAACAATTGCATTGTGGAATGCTGTCCTCTAGGCATTTTACTCAGAACAGCTTTGATTGCCTGCACTCTTGAGCCCCTCACAAGATGAGGCCCTTTGCCTTCCCTAGCCAGGAGTGGGGGAAGGCCATCAAACCCTCACTCTGGAGCTCAGCCTCTACCTCTGCACCTCCTCCCAGCTGCCTGCAATTCTGCCGCAGCTGCACACGAGCTTGGGAATGCTGGAAAGTATACTAAATGGAAGTTAAAGGAAGTGGAGGCTTCATTTCTGCAGCTTTCAGGTTATTCCCCATGCTGGGATGGGACTTTCCCATGACACAGCTGTCCTGAGGTCACCCATGCTCCTGTAGGTGAGCCCTCACCCACGTTCCTATAAGCAGCTCCACAAACTCCGGCTCACAAAGCTGGAATTAGATGGAATTGTTACTTGGTCACTTAGTCTGCTGTTGCTGCCTTATAGAGTGAACACTTGCTCCTGTCTCTCCAGGAAACATTAACATAACAAATTGCCAACAATTTTGGACCGTGTAGCATATGACCAAGCTGTGCAAAGAAGGCAAGGACACTCACTGCTGGAGCATGTTCTGGATACTGTGAGCTGTGAGGAGCTGGGCAGGAACGTGTTCTACAGCTTGGCTTGCTAGCCTTTAATTTGTTGTATGAGCTAAACAGATCCGCTTCATTTTTCTCAGGCCTTGTAACGGCATGTAAAATGCAGATGATCGGAGCCCTTTGTGTTCTGGAGAAATAGGAAAAGCAACATCCTGGTGACCAGAGCACCCGGAATGCCACATGATGCCGTGCCTGTTGACTTGGCTTCAGCATTCTCGCCTTTCAAAGAACATTTTCCCTAAATTAGAGAGTCCGTTACACAGAAGAAACAGCGAACTGTCACTGAGGACAGACAAGGTTCCCCTGGGAAAAGAGTGTCAATCGATGCTTCCACCTCTTCGTCCCACAGAGATGGCGCAGAGCCCCACAGCCTGAGTGACACTCTCTGAGTGTACTTCCACTCAGGCGACACTAAACAATTTTTAGGGTTTGTTTTTTTTTTGTTTTGTTTTGTTTTTTTTTTTTGCATTGATTCTATGACTCTTTTGGTGTCAGAGGGAGTCTTGCTGTGCAGCCCAAGCTGGCCTTGACTTCATGATCCTCCTCCTCCAGTCTCCTGAGTACTGAAATGTCAGGTAGAAGCCACCAGGCCCAGCCTTTTTCTGACACCATATTTTTCTCTTTACCTGGCTCCATTATTTTGTTCTCAGTTGTCTATTAAAAACCAGAAAGTTGTGTTATATGAAATAAGAGAAGGTTAGCACCATCCTTGACAAGGATGGACAAGGCCCTCGGGCTTAACAACATTAAGGTTAAGGCATTGCCGCCTACCTTGTAGCATCTAACCACTCTAGAATGGATAGAACTAGAGAAATTATCCTGAGTGAGGTAACCCAAACCCAAAAGACATGCCTGGTATGTACTCACTTATAAGCGGATATTAGCCATGAAGTACAGGGAGCTGACTGATTTGGGTGCTGGGAACAGAATGTGGGTCCTCTGTTGTTAATTATGACACATCCCATAGTACTAATGTAAGACACGGGTAGCCAGGAGGCAGGGAGTGAGGTATATGGAAGCTCTGAGGTACCATCTCAATTTCCCTGTGACTTTAAAGTAGCTCCTAGTTTTAAATATTCTATTAGGTGATTCTTATAGGAACTGTAGGCATAAGGCTAGAAAAATTCTTATATCCTACATTTTTTTCATAAAAATGTAAAACTGTGTCCTCTGAAAGACTCCACTGATCGAGGTATCAAATCAGAGGCTGAGACTCATAGCCAAACTTTGGGCAGAATGCATGGAAAGAAGCAGGGATAGAATGACCTGGAGGAGACAGAAGCTCCACAAGGAGACCAACAGGGCCAAAAACAAAAACAAACAAACAAAAACAAAAACAAAAAAAACCAAAACAAAACTGAGCCCTGGGGGCCCTGCAGAGACTGATACCCCAAGCAAGGACCATGCATGGAGAGGACCTAAAACCCCTGCTCAGATGTAGCCCATAGACTCAGTCTCCAAGTGGGTTCCCTAGTAAGGGGAGCAGGGGCTGTCTCTGACATGAACTCAGTGGCAGGCTCTCTGATCACCTCCTCCTAGTGGGTACAGCCTTACCAGGCCACAGAGATGCAGCCATTCCTGATGAGACCTAAGAGGCTCAGATAGACGGGGAGGAGGTCCTCCCCTATTAGTGGACTAGGGGAGGGGTATAGGGGGAGAAGAGGGAGAGAGGATGGGATTGGGAGGAGATGAGGGAGGGGGCCACAGTAGGGTGAATACAAAACTGTAATTAATAATAATTAATAAAAATGAGAAAAATATAAAACAGACAATATACTAGTCCAGCACATTCATGACTGAGGTAGGAGGGTTGCTGCAAATATCAGATATAGCACAATGAATCTTCCCAAAGAGGTGCATTTCTGTCACTCAGCAAGGAACAGTCACCAGTATCCCAGAATTCCCTTGTGCCTCTTCTCTATCCCTTTCCTCTACCAGGCTTAACCACAACCCCAATTAATGCCAGGTCATTTCGGCTGTTTTTGAACTCCATATACATGAATCATAGACTACTTCATATGACATTTTAGTAGACACTGCTATTCTCATCACTAAGGTTTTTCAACACTTCCCAAGAGCTTGCAGATGTGAGAAAATGTCATTCTTTTACACTCCACTGTGTCAGACATTCTCAGCAGAGTCTCCAAACTGCTGAGAGCCAGGAATTGTCTAAATTTGCTCTAAACTGATGGGCATGCATAAAGTTGGTCATGTCTGTTTTAGTCTAAGGAGAACTGAAAAGACAGGAGAGGGCCAGTGAGATGAGCCAGCGGGCAAACATCCTTGTCCTGCAGGCAAGTCAGGTTGCCTGACAACCTGAGAAATCGCCAAAACCTGTGGTGGAATGAGAGGAATGACGGCTGGTAGCACCTCTAACACACACAATGATAACACAAGAAATAAAATTTGTCTCCAGGTTTCTTGAAAATACTGTAAAATGACAGAAAAGAGTCAATTCATTTCATGTGATGTTTTGAAATTCATCCCCAACTGGTAGGTCTGAGGGATGTGCAGGGTGGGGAGACCACCAATGTCCAGACGCTTCAAGCATTTCCTTGGTTTTTAAGATCTACCTCAGTGATGATCCAATGTGCAGCTGAGGCCCCGGGGGGAACGTCATTCTCTGTCCTCCTTCTCCTCCTGCGGCTTTGATGGGACACCTTTCATGGGACCTCTCAGAAGCCGCACCATCAGATATGCGGCAAAGCCTGCATCTTGGGGATCCTCCTGCTTGCTCTTCTTACACCGGTGCTTGTTGCTATGGAAGTTGTCACTTAAGCATGATGGCTACCTTCTTCACAGCTTTGGTGGGAAGATGGTCTCTGTGGGCAGGTCCTGGCTAAAGAGCTAAATTAAAATTTACAGGACAGGAAAACCAGTCTTGTTTTTTGCAAAAAATTTTTCTTATGTCCTTTGAGTAAGCTACTGGAGTGTATTCACTTTTATAGAAATAAAATTCACTATGAAAAAAGAACCTCGCCAGTATTCCAAGCTTTGTATATAAAATATGGAAATGTGCCTCTCTGTTCATGCTTAAAATTAGAGACTGAGGGAGGTAAAGAGATGGCTCAGTCTTAGAGCTCTTGATGCTCTTGAAGACCCAAGCTCGGTTCCTAGAACCCTTGGCAGGGGCCTTGTAAAACTGACTGTAACTCCAAAAGCAGCAGACCTGAGCCACCCTCCTCTGGATTTGACAGGTACCCATATACATATGTCTCTCCCTCTCACACACACACACATAATTTTTAAAATTAAATGTTATTTTGATAATGAATCTTGAGTCATAGGGCTAGAAAATGGTCTGTAGCATGACTCCATTTACAGCTTTATAGAAAAATCTCTGATTTTTTTTTTCTTAACATGTGAGTGTTTACATATACTGATTCCAACTTCAGAAAACTCTTTCAAGATGGTGGTCTACAGAGCAAGTTCCAGGACAGCCAAAGCTACACAGGGAAACCCTATCTCAAAAACAAACAAACAAAAAGCTGTAGAGTATCATGACTCTTTGCTTTCTTCAGTATCCTGTTATGATTTTAGACGGCACCCTGGCTTACACACACAATCACCCAGCTTTATCGTGGGCAGTGCTGAAGAAATGATACAGTGGTCTATTCTCTCTGTTGGCATTAGAGCTAAGAATAAAATAAGTCAGTTGAGTCACTCACACCATAAAATTCTTTTCCTCTTCAATGGTCCTTAGGAGTCAAGGTCACAGCCATGACAAAATTTTATTGCTGCTTGACAGATGGCCGGGTTCACTCCACATTACAAGATCTTTCATTTCTTCAATTAAACAAGTGGGAATGGACACCACCTGGCATCCCATTTTTATGATGTCAATAAAGCTCATTATAATTACACCATGCTGTTGACAAATGGCCTGCTGGGGAGCCGACAGATATTTTTAGGTCACCCGCTCACAGAATGCCAATGACAGATGAAATGGTTTCAAAGGCTTTCAGCCACTGGCTAATAAAGACCTCGAATGTCACATATTTTCATTCATGTTTTGCCAGCTCTCAAGTAAGTGAGATATATTTGTTGCATCATTCTCCTTGCATCTGTAAGTCAGTGGAGAAACTTGAAAATTAAAAACAAAACAATGTTCTAGAGGGAAAAGTTGTGAACACAGTAAAGCAATTCACTCACAAATCCACTCTCTTCTTATTAGTAGAGTCTCACAGAACCAGTGAAACTTCCAGGATGACCATGAACTCCCAACCCTCCTACCTCCTCTTGGGGAGTGCTGGGATTGCAGTTGTGAACCCTGAAACTTATTCATCACTGGGGACTGAACTTGCAATGTAGCCGATGACACTGACCTCTGACCATTCAGCCTCCACCTGTGGAGGGCTGAGATTACAGACATGGACAACCACACCCAGCGTCGGTGATGCTGGAAATCAAACCCATGGCCTGTGCGTGCCATGCAAGCACTCTCCCAACCCAACTACATTACCAGCCAAATTTAGCTGAATTTTTGAAGGCACGATGCTCTGAAGCATTTGACTCAAACTCATGCTTCCCCACTAATTCCTATAACTAAGAAAATCCCCAGCAGGGAAAAAGAAGGAACAGATAAAAATTGCAAAAAGGAATGGGCAAAGAATACAATTGCCAGGCCAGGTGGTGGTGCCACAAGCTTTTAATCCTAGCACTCAAAGGGCAGAAGCAAACAATCTGAGTTTGAGGCCAGCCTGGTCTACAAACCTAGTTCCAGGATGGCCAGGGCTATGCAGAGAAACCCTGTCTCAACAAAACAAAACAAGACAATCAACATTTTAAAAAAATTACATTAAGTGAAATGAGAGGTCCTGTCATCTAATATTATTAGGTGGTAGCAATAAAAACGAGAAATCGTAGAGTGTAAAATACAAAAACAAAGCAGAGGCTAGAGAGATGGCTCAGTGGGTAAGAGCACAGGCTGCTCTTCAGATTGCCTGAACCCCAGCACCTGCATGGTATCCCCAGTCCCAGGGGAGCTGATACTCTCTTTTGGCTTCCTCTGGCACTGCGCACATGAAGTTCGCAAACATACATGTGGGTAATGTACTCACACACATAATAAATAAATTTGAGTCCAGGCAAGGTGGCTCATGCCTTTAATCTTAGCACTTGGGAGGTAGAGGCAAGTGGATCTCTGTGAGATTGAGGCCAACCTGGTTTACACAGTGAATTCCAGGACAGCCAGGGGTATATAAAGAGACTGTGGAGGGACAGGAGAGTGGGTTATGGCTAAAGCTTTAGCAAGTTAATTCTCAGAAATGAATAAAAGAACAACTGAACATTCTTATTTTAAAAACGAAAAGAAAGTAAGTAAATGAATAAATTAAGGTATAAATTATTCTTTCCCTCATCCAACAGCTACACTTCCTAGAAATTACCTATGAGCAATATTTTTTTGATTTTGGTTTTTGGTTTTAAATAGAGTCTCACTATGTAGCTCTGGCGGGCTGGGAACTCACAATTAGAACAAGCTGGCCTGGAACTCTGAGAGATCAGCCTGCCGGGCATGGTGGTGTGTGCCTTTAAGCCCGGAGCTAAGAGGCTGAAGCACATGGATCTCTGTGAGTTCCAGGCCAGCCTGGTCTACAAAGCCAGTCGGGGACAGCCAGGGCTCTGTTGAAGGAAAAGAGAAAAGAAAGAAAGCAAACCTGTGTGCCACCATGTCTGGCAATAATGGTTTCAAAGGACGACGCATAGAAACATAACTATGCTCAACCATGTTTAATTTTCACTCTGACACTTCACAGTTGCTATTGGCTTCTTCATAGGTCTTGTGTGAAACTGAAGTGTATCCGGGCTATGAGGCTTTGCAGGGCATCCAAGCTCCGTTCCTAGTACCCATAAGGAGGTATACAACTGGCTGTAACTCCAGTTCACGCGTGTCTGGTGCCCTCTTCTGGCCTCTGGAGGAATTGCATGCATGAATGCATCTACGCACAAGCAAGCAAACACATACACATAAATAAAAAATATATTTTTTAAATTGTCTCATTAGCTTTGATTAGCTTCCCATTAAAACTTTAAATATTACAAGGGTGGAGTGAAAACGAAGACCAACCAAAGGAAAGGAATGGGGACAATGGTGGTGGAGGAGGGCAGGCAGACCCCTAGTGGCCAGTGGGTCTGGGAAGCAACCAACCCCTGGAGGCAGTGCTGACATCTTCTCTGTTGTTAATTCCCAATGCACTGTGTAGCTGGATTTAGCTTCTTTGTGAGTTCTTCTTTCTCTTTCCCATCCTTTATCGCCCCTCCCTCCCATTTCACTCCCTATCATGAGATAGGAGAAAGAAGAATAGAGGAGAGAGAGAGAATCTGAATCTAACATTTTTCTTCCTGTTTCTTCCTTGAACACTACTGCTAACAAGCCACAACCAAACCCCCCTGAATGACCAACAATCACCAACCCACCTCTCACTGCCGTAGCATTTACACACCCTCTGAAGAGTTCCCAGAATTCCAAACATCACACAATCGCAGAAACTATCTGCAGCTGGCAAAGTCACGCTTCTGCTAGAGCACGAGGCAAATCACAGTCAGCTACTACGGATAGTCTGAAGCTGCCCCACATCCACACACCTGGGAGTAAAACAAACATATTCATATACTATTTCTGTGTTTTGTTTTGTTTTCCAAAACAGTATTTCTCTGTGTGGTCTTGTCTGTTCTGGACTTGCTCTGTAGACCAGGCTGGCCTCGAACTCACAGAGATCTGCCTGCCTCTGCCTCCCCGAGTGCTGGGATTACAGGTGTGTGCATCCAGCTCTCTTTCTGTTCTTTTTGAAGAAACCAAAATTCCAGAATTCTCACGACAGCACTGTTCACATTAAAATGGTTGATATTTGATGTTATGGGATGTGAATTTCACCTCTTTTATTTTATTTTTTATTTTATATACAGGATCTCTCTTCATAGCCCTGGCTGTCCTGGAATTCACTACATAGACCAGGCATCCACTTGCCTTGGTTTTCTAAGTGCTGGGATTAAAGGCATGGGCCACAGAGCCCAGCTCAACTTTATTTTTTAAATGGTTCAGCAAGATATCAGAGGGTAAAGACACTTGCCCCCAAGCCTAAACACCTGAATTCAATCCCTGGGATCCACATAGTGGAAGGAGAAAACCAACTTTTGCAAGTTTCTCTCTGACCTTTCATGCATGGTACGGCTTATTCATGAGCAGACCTGAGAGCACACATGATAGATAGATAGATAGATAGATAGATAGATAGATAGATAGATAGATAGAT
>NW_026588752.1:6534504-6626925 GCF_907164565.1 Psammomys obesus | reverse complement strand
GATAGATAGATAGATAGATAGATAGATAGATAGATAGATAGATAGATGTTGGGCATAGTAGAACTTGCCTGTTATCCCAGCACTTGGGAAACAGAGGCAGGAGGATCAAAAGTTCAAGGTCATTCAGCTATGTAATGAGTTCAAGGCCAGCCCAGGCTACATGGGAGTATGTCTCAAAAATAAATAAATAAGTAGATAGATAGATAAATAAATAAATAGATAAATAGATAGATAGATAGATAGATAGATAAATGGATAAATGAATGAATGAATGAATAAGAAGGGGGGAGTGAATTGCAGAGACCTGGGGTTTGGCCCCCACCACTCTTGGTCTGACCTGTTTTATCAATTGGCTTTGAACAACGTTTCTTTGCTACTTTATCAAATCTGGGTGAGTCTGTTTAAGTCTTTTGAACAAGAGGCTAAGAACCTGGAAATTGCCTGCCCAAACCTCTACCAGTAACAGGATGTGCAGTGAAATTTTAATTTCAGAAAAACAGTCATTTTTAGCATATTCTTAAAAATTCAGGGAACATACACTGGAAGTTGTTTCTGAGACAGGTCCTCATACAGCCCAGGCTGGACCCGCCTGCCCCACCTCCTCAGTGTGTGGGGGGGGGAGGGGGTCACAGGTGTGCACTACCACATCCTGGTCACTTTCCTGTGATGTAAGAGAGTGAGCCTGGGGCCTCAAACATGCTGAGCAAGCACTCTACCGCCTGAGCTACATCCCTAGCCATGATACTTTATTTCTTCTCGTCTGAAGTTTGTCTGGAGTCTTATGTTTACCAGTCACCCAAGCTCAGGTTCCCCCAACACAGCTTGAGGCCCTCTGACCCCACCTCTCCTCTTGGCCTCTCGATTCATTTTCCTTTAGACTGACCAAGCCCAGCATTTCAGATTTCCTCTCAGAAACTAGGAACAATTCAAGTTCTTTCCTACCCTAGGGCCTTTGCACATGGCTTACCTCTCTCTCTCTCTCCATGCCTGGCTCCTTCTCATCCACAAAGTCTCTGTTTATGAGTCTCCTTAGAAAACTCTTTCCTGGGGTCTGGAGAGATGCTCAGAAATTACAAGCACTGGCTGCTCTCACGGAGGGCCTGGGTTTGGTTCCCAGCCCCAGAGGGTGGCTCAAAATCATCTGTAACTCCCACCTTCTTCTGACCTCCGTGGGCACCAGGCATGTACATGGAACGCTTATATACATGCAGGCAAAACATTGATTCACATAAAATAAAAATAAACAATCTTTTTATATTAAAAAAAGAACTTTTGGGGACAATCTGTGACTCTGAAGCAGCTTTCCAACTCCCATGATTCTGTGCGTTAATCAATGTCTCGTGTGACTTTGATCATACTCATAATAATTTGGGTTTTGACTTTTATTTTATATATTTATCTGCTACAAACTGTTTGAATAGCAACAGTGCCTATTTATTTTGCTTTTCATACGTAATTCCCACCCCCACCCCCACCCCAAAAAATACAGGGTCTTAGTCTCATGTAGCCCAGGCTGGCCTTGAACTTACTGCATAGCCCAGGATGACCTTGAACTTTTTAAAAAAGATTTATTTACTTCATTATTTTATGTGCATGAGTGTATGCCTGTGAAAGAATATCAGATTCCCTGAGACTGGAGTTATGGATGGTTGTGAGCCATCATGTGGGTGGTACTAGGAATTGAACTTGGGTCCTCCGCTAGAGCAACACATGCTCTTGACCACTGAGCCAACACTCCCCTCTGTCAACCTTTCACTAATTAGAAACAAAATAAACGAACAGGCAAGTCAAGTTCGGGATCACGGCACACTCCTGTGATCCCAGCACTGAGGAGGCCAAAGTTAGCGTCACTTAATAGTCATTGTACAACATCGCTGTGTTATGATGACCCTGTCAAAGATGCCACCGAAGGTCGAGGCCACAGCCTCCTCCACGGGCCTCTGTGCCAGGAGCTTCTGGAACTTACTCATTTTCTGTCCTCAGTACGCGAAGCCAAACTTTGCTCACAAGATCCTGAATTGTGCTAGACATGTCTGAGATTTACTCTTGTTATAGCCCTCCTATGTGACATGTTGGAGATGTAATTAAACAGCATGATGAATTACTAAAAAAAAAAAAAAAAAAAAAAAAAAATTAAATCGAGTTCTAATTATATTTTCCTAGGCTTTCAGAACCTTCTACAATGGATGTCTGGTAAGGGAAACACCTCAGCATCATTTCTGGCAATCCACTTCTTTGTAAAGGCTCCACTGCCAATCACACTGTTAGCTAAAAATACACAAACCTCTCCTGGAGTTCTTTGCACAGATCCCGAGTGAGAGGCTTTGCAGGGAAAGGGCTTCTCTTCATTACAGAAGAGTCGGGGCACTCTGAGCACCACAAAGACAACCCGAGAGGTTATCTGGTGAGATCAGAGATGACATTTGGAATCTGAAATCCCTGTGGTCTCTCGGTAGGGTATGAAAGTGGAGACACTCATGAACAATGTGCTTTTACACCGTCTGTCTATGGTTTGCATGAGATGTATAGAATTCCATTTGTTTGAGGCTTTTAGAAATATTGCTTATTGCCAGGCATGGTGATACATGCCTTTAATCCCATGGGAGGAGGAGGCACAGAGGCAGGCAGATCTCTGAGTTTGTAGCCAGCCTCGTATACACAATGAGTTCCAGGACATCCACGGCTACACAGAGAAACCCTATCGAAAAACAAACAAAAAAGTGTTTGTTATTCCTTTAAAAAGCTCCATCTTTGCCAGCCATGATAGCACAGGCCTTTAATTCCCAGACCTAAGGAAGCAAAGGCAATTGGATTTCTGTGAGTTCAAGGGAAGCCTGGTCTACACAGCCAGTTCCAGGCTATCTGATGCTACATAGTGAAGTCCTGTCTCAAACAAATAAATGTTTTTGCAGGCTGGTGGTGGTGCACACCTTTAATCCCAGCATTCAGTAGGCTGAGCAGGCAAATCTCTGAGTCTAAGGCCAGCCTGGTATATAGAGTAAGTTCCAGGACAGCCAGGGCTACACAGAGAATCTCTGTCTCAAAGAAAAAAAAAAAACTAATTAATTTAGACTGAGGCTATAGCTCGGTGGCAGAGTGCCTGGCTAGCCTGTGCAAGGCCTTGAGTTCAATCTCCAGCATAACAAAAACAAAGCAAAGCTCACAGATAGCTCAGGGTTTGAGGTTTTGTTTGTTTGTTGTTTGTTGTTTTTTTTTTTTTCTTTAAATCATATTTCCTCTTTTCTGGTCCCAGCACTTCCTTCTTCTCAAAGACATAGAGGTCTGACAAGAGGCCCTAGTGAGAAGAAGAGAGGGCAGCTGGTAGTGCACTCAGAAGATACCACAGGCTCGCCCCAAATGCTTTGAGAAATCATCACAAACCCCCTCAGCAATGCTCAGGACAGGCACCACAAGAAAGCTGTGCTCTGTCTTTCAAAGCCGTGTTTCCCCGTCATGATTCAGACGCTCTAGAATCTGTTGTAACTGTTTGATTTCGTCGTGAGTCTTTTTTTCAAGGACTATTTTATGTGTGTGAGAGTTTTTACCCTAATGTATGTATGTGTACCACATACATGCCTGATGTGCATGGAGGTCAGAGGAGGACTTCGGGTCCCCTGCAACTGGAACTGTGAGCCACCATGTGGGCACTGGGAACTGAACCCAGGTCTTCTGCAAGAGCAACAAATACTCCTAACTGCTGAGCCATCTCTCCAGTCACTCTATCATGAGTCTTAATGATATCTTCCACAAATATTTTCTTTCCCCTCCCACCTTTGACACACAGCCTCACGTAGCTCAGGTTGGCCATGAACTTCATATGTAGTCGAAAATTACCTTAAACCTCTGATCCTCCTGCCTCAACCTGCAAAGTGTTGAGATTATAGCCCGCACCACCACACCAAGCTTACTTGGTGTCTGTAATGAAACCCAGGACCTCCTGCATGCCAGGCAAGTTCTCAACCCACCGAGCTGTACACCCAGAGCTCGGTAGATGTTTCCTCATGAGCCTAACTGAACAGGTCTTTACAGAAGAAATTCCACTGTCTTACTGAATTCAGTTTGGGCCACAGGTAGAGGGAGCTGAACTGAAGAAATCCCATCCCTGAGTTGTTAGATTTTGTTCCTCCTGATCTGAGACCCCCTTGGGCAGAAAGCAGTGCTTCCTCTTTTGGTCCAGCCTTAGCGGCAGGAGAGGAAGGAGATGGATGATGTCCTAATTGAATTACTACTGCTGTGAAACACCGTGACTAAAACAACTTGGGTTTATCTCGGCTTGCTCTTTCATCACTGAGAGAAGTCAGGGCAGGAGCTTGGAGACAGGAGCTGGTGCGGAGGCCGTGGAGGAGTGCTGCCTGCTGGCTTGCTCACCGTGGATTGCTTAGACTGCTTTCATGTAGTGCCAGGGCCACCACACCAGGGATGGCACCACCTACTATGGGTTGGCCTCTGCCCCATCAGCCTACAGCCCACCTTACGGAGAAATTTTCTCAACTGAGGTTTCCTTGTGTCAAGCTGACATAAAACTAGCCTGCTCTAAGCACTGATCTAGGAGTATAGCAGAATATCAGTAGGAATAATTTCATTGCCTTAAAAAAAAATACAAGTTTTCTCTCTGTGGTCCTGGCTACCCTGGGACCTACTATGTAAACCAGACTGGTCTTGAACTCAGAGAGCCACCTGCCTCTTACACGCTGGGACTAAAGGCATGCGCCACCACTGCCTGGCCCTGGTTGTCTAGTCTTGATGAATCTTGTGCTAGGTTCCACTGATATAGCTCTGGGAGGCCTGCTCCTTTCTGAAGGAAAATGGAGGAGCAGTGGATCTGGGGAAGAGGGGGGAAGAAGGGAGCTGGGAAGTGAAGAAGTGGGGGGAGGGGAGGCTGTGGCCAGAATATATTGTATACATTGTATACATTTAAAAAAAAAAAAAAAAAAAAGAAAGAAAGAAAATTAAAAAAAAAAAAAAAAAAAAGCTAGTCGGCACAAGCAGGATGCCTACGTATGTTCCCAGAAGTAACCAATACTGATGAGGTGTGTATATTTATTGCAGAACTTGATATTGACATTTTAAGGTAAGGGAGGCTGGGGAATGTAGCTGAATTAGTAGGGTATTTGCCTGGCATGCATAAGGCCCTGGGTTCAATACCCAGCTACTGCATGAATGATTGAGAATAGAACTAATAGATAAACATTAAATTACAAAAAAAAAAAAAACAAAAACAAAAAAACAAAGAAACAAACCACTGGCCACTCCGCACCACCAACCTTTAAAAACATTAATGTCCAGTTTGCAGAATGAGATTATTACAGCATCTCCAAAGCATCTGGCCTGCGCTTCCCTTTGAGGATATGCACATGATTGTGCTGTTTTGAATGTCTGGCTCTTCATCAAATTTCAGGAAAATTGACCTTTCACTCCTCTGACAACCCTGGGTTTCAGAGAAGGGGCCTCTCAGGCCTCAGTACTCCATACTGCGCTGGAGAGGGTCAGCAAGATAGGGGATCTGGGGACGTTTCCCCTTTTAGTCCTTGTTTTAAAATGTTTAAAAAAAAAAAGAAAGAAAAGAAATATTTTGCTAGAGTTTTTCCCCATGGTTAGAAAATGGCTCTACAAACAGGTGTTCCTTCCTCGTTCACAAACTCTTGCAAGCTTACGCGATCTTGGGAGCCAGTGCCTGCTGGCCTTAAGTAACCTGTGATAGGATGAGAAGGGAGCTCTGACCCCCCGGAGGTAGTAGCCGTAGCTCCGGCTGTTTTTCTCGTTCCTGGTTAGACAGTAACAACAGTGCTAAAGCAGAACCAAGTCTTGGCCTACCACCAGTTCCAACCTGCTTTATCCATCACAGAAGACAGTCATAGCATAGTAAGTGAAATAAGCCAGACACACAAGTTCTCCCTGAAGGAGAGAGCAGAATAACAGATAATGGTTACTGCAGCCTAGAAGAGGGAGATGGACATGAGAACAGATACCAAAATTCTGTTAGATAGGAGACATAGATTTTAGAATCCTATGGTGCAGTAAAAGTGACTGTAGTTTCTAACTATTTATTAAATATTTCAGAATAATTGAAGAAGCTTGGCACAGTGGTAAATGCCTACAATTCCAGCACGTGGGAGGCAGTGGCAGAAAAGTCAGGAGTTGACTTTGGCTACATAGTATGAGGAGTTCTAAGCCAGCCTGAGCTGGGTAAGAGCCTGACTCAAAAAATAACAATAGCAGGGTGAGGTAGAGCACCCCTATAATCGTAGCACTCTGGGAAGCAGAGGAAGGTGAATCTCTATGAGTTCAAGGCCAGCCTGGTCTACAAAGTGAGTCCAGGACAGCTAGGGCTACACAGAGAAACCCTGTCTCATAAAACAAAACAAAATAAAGCAAAACAATAATAAAGATAAATAAAATTGTCCTTGAGTGCAGAAGTGTTGTCTGGTGTTCCTAGCAGGAGGAGAAGGGTATGGCTTAAGCATGAAATTGTTAGGTGTTAAAAATGATAAAGATGAAAAATACAGAGGTGAAAAAAGATTCATCCAAGATTGCGGTATAGTTATGCCTCCTTTAAGATCAATATAAGTAAACCTACAAGACAAGATCAGAAGTTGTTTTTAGGGACTAGAGATATTGGCTTCGTTTGTTGAGAACTTTTCTAGCATGCAGGAAGCCTCAGGTTGATCCCAGCACCACATAAGCTGAACATTGTGGTATACACCTGCAATTCTAGCAAGAAGATTGGAAGTTCAAGGTCATCCCTGTCTACACAGCAAGGTCAAGGCCATTTATGGCTGAGGTCTTTTCTAAAAGTAAATAAGATTTTTTTTTTTTAAGTCTGGAGTAGTAAATCCTATCTATAATCCCAGCTCTCTATATGAGGCTAAAATAGCAGGATTGCTGTGAGTTCAAGGCCAGCCTGGGCTACAAAATTAGACCTTGTCTCAAATACATACATACATACACACATACATACATACACACACACACATACATACATACATACATACATACATACACACACACACACATACACACACACACACACACACACACAAAGTTTTAAAGTAAAAGTTGTCACCAGGCGCTGCTGGCGGTGCATGCCTCTAATCCCAACGCTTGGAAGGCAGAGGCAGGAGGACAGATGGATCTACACAGAGAAACCCTATCTTGAAAAAACTAAAACTAAAAAGAGAAAAGAAACAAAGGGACTAGAGAGATGGCTCAGAGGTTAAGAGCACTGCTGCTCTTCCAGAGGTTCTGAGTTCAATTCCCAGCAGCCATATGGAGGCTCACAACCATCTATAATGAGACTTGGTGTCTCCTGTGGTGTGCAGGCAAACATGCAGACAGGACACTGTATATATAATAAATAAATCTTTAAAAAGTGAAAAAAAAAGTAAAACTTGTCTTTAAACATCTTTTACACACTGCCAGGTTACATTGTATACCTTTAATCCCAGCACTTGGGAGGAGAAGCAGGCAGAGCTCTGAGTTTGAGACCAGCCTGGTCTACAGAGTGATTTCCAGGACAGCTGGAGCTACATAGTTATAGACCCTATCTGGTGTGGTAAAACCACAAAAAACAAACAAAACAAAATCTTTTACAAAACCATGTTATGCAATGATCAGTTGATGAAAACGTTACAATGAAACGTTCCAAGCCTGAATGTTGCCTAAAAATGACCCTGAACTCCTGGTCCTTGTGCCTCCACCCCGAAGTGCTCGTGTTACAGGTGTGCACCCCTGTGCCCAGCTTGAGCTGCACATCTTCCAGATGTGTCAAGAAGTCACCCAAGAGCCTTGTTATAAGGTCGATTCTGATTCTGCAACCCTACAGAAGCCTGAGGGCCCAAGTCTAACAACTCTCCAGGCCAGGGACAGGCCAACAGCGGAAGGCCCTCGTGAGCCTCCCTGAGCTGTTTTCTCAACATTGCACCTAAAAGAGTCCAGCTATGAGGAGCAAGAGCCTGTGTCCCTCCCTGCTGCTCTTCCTCCTGGACTCAGCCTCCTCTGCACTCCTCCTCCAGGGCGGCCTCTTTGACCTCTGCTTTCCACCCTCCCAGGACTCCCAGGAACAGGCTTGAAGAACAGGCCCTCAGCCAGGGCTGCAGCGGGAATCACCTAAGAGCTTGAGAGGGCCAGGCCCACACCCTAGACCAATCAAACCAGAATTTCTGGGGTGGGATCCAGTACAGGCTTCTTGAAAAGTAGGTCACAGGTGTGTATTATGCAACATATCTGTAAAGTTTTGCCAGCTTCAAATGGCCCTTCAAACCTGCTGGCAAAGTCCAGTTTATAACCGTACACCATGCTGAATGCTATCCAGCAACACATAGAAAGCACACAGCCACGCATAGTGGCTCATTCCTGTAATCCCAACATGCAGGGGGGCTAAGGCAGAATGGAGAGTTCAAGGCCAGCCTGGCCTATATATTATGATTCTATCTCAACCCTTCCTTCTAAAAAAGAGCCAAGTTAAGTCAGGCAAGGTGGCCCACTCCTGCAATCCCAGCACTTGAGAGACCAAGGCAAGAAAATTGTCACAATTTGAAGCCAGCCTGGGCTACATAGCAAGACTTTGTCAAAAAAAAAAAATTTAAACATTTCTGTATTATGTGTATGTGTGTTTTACTGGGAGGGGTGTGTATGGGTGTAAAGGTCAGAGCACTTCTTGTGGGAGTCGGCTCTCTTCTTTACACATAGGTCCTGGAGATCAAACTCAGGCCAGGCTTGGCAGCCAGTGTCTTTGACTTCTAAGCCATTTCAATAGCCCAAACAACAGCAAAATTTTTATTAAACAAGGAGCCAGAGAGATGGCTTGGCAGTTAAGAGCATCTCTGAGGTGGTCAAGGCGAGCCCGATCTATAGAATAAGTTCCTGGACAGCCAGGTCCACACAGAGAAACCTGGTCTTGAAAAAAAAAATAAAAGGTGGGGGGGTGTGTGTGGACTGGAGAGATGGCTCATGGTTAAGAACACTGGCTGCTCTTCCACAGGACCCAGGTTCAATTCCCAGCACCCACATGATGGCTCACAACTGTCTGGTAACTCCATTTGCAGGGGATCTGACAACCTCACCCAGACATACGTGCAGGCAAAACACCAGTGCATGTAAAATAAAAATTAAAAAATTACTAGAAAAGAAAACAAACAAAACTCTTTATTTTAAAGGGGGGAAAGAAAACCAGGGGGTTCCTGCTAATAGAGTGGTACCTGCCAGAGTCCATTTGGTATACTGCCTTGAATAAACAGGGCTGGGGTAGAACTTGTGTTTATATTTAATTGCTTACTCTAGCTATTTGGTGATGGGGTTTTTTTTGAGTTAAAAAAAATAAATTTTTCATATTTGTTTAAAATAAAAAAAGGGTGGAGAAAAAAAATAGGGGCTGATGAGATGGCTTAGCAGATGAAGATGTCTACGGCCAACGCTGACTAGACCTGAGCTCAATGCCTGGGCTCACGTGATGGAGGGAACAACCAGCTCCTACGAGCCATCCTCTATCTTCCACAAGCTGAGGCACACTCTCAGCCCCTTCCCTTGACCAATGAACACACACAAACACATGAACAAGGACACAGCACATATACACGCGTACAGATTACACATGAACGTGCAAACACACGCACACACATGCAATTAAATTCTGGGTCAGGCCTTGCCACAGGCTCTGGATGACACAGACTCATGACCTCTGCCTCACTGCCTCGTGTTGCTGCCCTCAGGCAACAGGGCAGAAGAACAAACTTCAGCCTACAAGATTGGACCCTGCCTGGACGTGACTGTTAGAAACAACCCAGGAATTGGGCTCGGTCACCCACCTACTCAAGGTCTGAGATGGAGGATCCCTGTGCTGCTAAGGACAATAAAAACAAGCCTCGTAGCCAGACCCTGCCTCCCAGTACACACAGCCCAGCCACGAGAGTACAGCATTGCCTAATCTCTGAGCTCTGCCTCTGGAATTGTGTTTCTGTTTGCACTGTTGTCTTAAGACAGCTTATGTACCAGGGAAGAATCAGAACAAAGCAAATATTAGCAGCAAAAGATACGCCCTGGGTTCTCTTTGCACGGACCCAGGTGTCTGGCAGAGCAGAGATTACAGGGAATGAGCTCAGCAAAGAACCAAAGGCTGACATTTCGCAAAGGTCCCCAAAGGTGTAGAAAACAGGACCTGAGGGGCACAGATACCAGAAATGATTGTCACCAATCAATGGGACGTATGTTTCTGCCATGGGACAGATATCTGAAATGTTTGTTATAATTGGTTCTCAGCCAGCCCTGCCTCCTCTGTTAATGGCATACATTCCTCTTGACAAAAGTGACACACTGGTGGCAGCAATGTGGGCCTCAAGACCAGGGCGCCTTTCCATTGAAAATCACATTTGCGACCAGGCCCTAGACAGGGAGCAGAGCCCAAAGGTCCCCTCTCTTCCAGGGATATCTGGATGGGGGAGGGGCTTGTTGGAACTGCATATATCATTGTGTCACCTTGACATGGCCGTTCAGATTTCCTGGGTCTCCTACATCACCGTCTCTTTAGAGAGACTTTGCCTAAGCCAAGCCTGGTGGTACAGGTCTGTAATCCCAGAATGGGGGAGTGTAAAGCAGGAAGGAGACAAATTCAAGGGCAACCTGGACTGCAGAGTAAGTTCAAGATGGCCCGGGGAAACTAAGCAAGATCCTGTCTCAAAATAAAAAGTAAGGGGATGACTGGGGAATGTAGCTTAGTGGCTGTACCTGCCCAGAAAGTGAAGGCCCCTATGTTAAATCTCTGGCAATGCAAAGAAAGGGAGGGAGGGAGGGAGGGAGGGAGGGAAAGAGAGAGTGGAGAGAGAGGGAGGGAGGGAGGAGATCCTCTGTGATGCAAGTTTGATCATGCAGTTCAGGCCACTCCAAGAACTTAGAAAATTCAAGCCTAAACCTCAGCCCACTGGTGAGCACTGAATTCATGAATGAACGTTTAAACAGAAACAGAGCGTGTGCACTGCAGTGAAGCACAATCCACCCCAGCTGTTGTTAATTACACAGCAAAAAGTGATGCCTTTAGGTGGTGACCGTGCTCCCCCAGGCACACAGGGAAACCTGTGTGGGAGTGTGGGAGCAGCAGCTAGTGAGGGATCCTGTGAGGGGGCTCCAGCCTTCGAGCTGAGCACTTGGGAAGCTGAGGCAGAGGGTTCCTGTCTGCCTAGGCTTGAGAGTATGAGCCTGTCTCAAGAAAGAGAAAAGAAAAACAAGAAGAAACATTTGGAGAAGAAAGCTGTGAGTTCTACAGGAACCTTAGCACGATCTGTACAACTCTTCCCCAGACCTGACATTCCCCTGCAGTCACTGCTGGCCTTTGACTAAGATTGAATACAAAAGTCCTTCTTAAGAAAAAGTGAGCTGGGCGAGGTGGTGCATGCCTTCAATCCCAGCACTCAGGGATCCAGAGGCAGGCAGATCTCTGTCAGTTTGAGGCCAGCCTGGTCTACAAGCGAGTCCAGGACAGCCAAGGCTACACAGAGAAACCCTGTCTCAAAAATAAAAACAAAAGAAAGAAAGAAAAAGTTATGTTAAGCTGGGTAGAAGTGGTACATGCCTTTAATCCCAGCACTCAGGAGGCAGAGACAGGCAGATCTCTAGGTTGGAGGCCAGCCTGGTCTACAAAGCAAGTTCCAGAACAGCCTGGGTTACACAGAGAAACCCTGTCTCAAAAAAAAAAAAAGGAAGGATAGAAAGAAGGAAGGAAGGAAGGAAGGAAGGAAGGAAGGAAGGAAGGAAGGAAGGACCAGTTGTGTTGTATTTTGTTTTTGAGAGACTCTCACTGTGTAACCTGGGCTGGCCTGGAGCTGTCTGTGAAGACCAGCCCGGCCACAGACCCCGCCTGCCTCTGCCTCTGCTGGTTGGAATGAAAGGGGTGGTGTACCACCAGGTGTACCACCACACCTGGCCTAAAATAACTAAAAATAAATAAAGTGGGGAGCTGCAGAGATGGCTCAGCAGTTAAGGGTACATAGTGCTTTTGTAAAGAACCCAAAAACAGCTGGGCATGGAGCGCGCCTGTAATCCCAGCACTGGGGGAGTCAGAGGCAGGCAGATCTCTGTGAGTTCGAGACCAGCCTCGTATAAAGAATGAGTTCCAGGATAGACAAGTCTACACACAGAGAGACCTTGTCCTGAAAACTAAAAGAATAAAAAATAAAATAAAATAAAGAAGAACTCAACTTTCCCCCTCCTCACAGCTGATTGCCAGGCTGCCAGAATCTGCTCTGGAGACCCTGGCTGTCACTTGTCTTCCCCACATTTCATCCCTGTAACTGTTAAATCAATAGCTACATCTTCATAGTGAATAATTGTGTCTGTGGTATTTTAATGGGCTCCTGCTTTGGAGTTGTCAGGAGCATTTTTGTCAGCCGAGCAAAACCATTGATTTTCTGCCCATCCGCTCAGGGCACGAAAGGACAAGCTACCCTAAAGCCTGTAACCGGGGATCAGAATTGAAAAAAACCACGCCTGGTCTCCTCTTGGCATTGCTGTCCCCAGCAAAGGTGTCTAAATAGTCCCTCTCTACCGCGCATTTCCATTGCAGTTTAGCTACCGAAAGAAAAAGGGAAAAACCCTTTCAGTCCAAAAAGATCTTCTTGGTGGCTGACAGAACGGCTCTGAGGCTGAAGTGCTTGCCATGCAAACCTGAAAACCTGTGTCTGCTCACCAGCAAACTCATAAAAACCGGGTGCAGTAGTGCACGGCTCTAATTCCCCCACTGGCGAGGCAGAGGCAGGAGGATCCCTAGGGCCGGTTCAGCTGGGCTGGCAAGCTCCAGGTTCAGTGAGAGAGCCTGTCTCAGAATATAAGGTGGATGGGGCAGGAGACGCCTCGGTGGATACAGGTGCTGTCACCAAGCTTGGGCCTGAGTTCCGGCCCCTGAACCCACGTGGAGGAAGGCGACAAGCAACTCCTGACAGTTGCCCTCTAACGTCTACACGCACGCACACACGCACGCATGGGCTCGCACTCTGCAAAATAAGTTAATATAATTTTTAAAACTTAAAAAAAAAAAAGTAAAGTGGAGTGCAATCAGAAAATATATTCCACGTCAACCTGCGGCCTCAGCACGCATATATATGTGTGCTCTCCCAAAGGATCCTCCCCCTGGGAACTCAGGCGACAGAGTTCCTGGCTGGCGAGGAGACTCAGCCAGTGCTCTCTCCTCTGCCCCAGAGCACTGGGCTGACAAGCACAGGTCCTCCCCTGAGCAACCACGAACTGTGCCTTCCGACTGTGTAGTTCCACCGCAGCAGGGACAGCCTCGGAGAGCCTTTCTCCTGCTGTGCGTCTTCTCTCCCTGGATCAGTGACAACAGTTCCATGCTTCGGTTCTTGCCACTTTGTGGTAAGATAAAAACCTCCAGAGAGACTGTCTCCCCTCAGCGCTCAAGGTTTGTGCACTTCTAACGGACCCTCTATTGCAGATGTCTGCAAGGTCCCAGTTTGACACAGGAGAGGCAGAGCTGGTCCCTCCTGCCACCGTGCCCCGCCCAGTCCCCTCCTTCCACAGCTCCCCTGACGTGGGAAACAAAGTCCTCACTTCCTGATAAGACTCTGGAGACTTAAACTTGTAAAAGTAAGGTTGTTTATTTTATTCCCTTTGCAAGATTTAGTGTTGATCCGGTTAGTTTATATCAACTTGACGACTGATAGGCCCTCACTTGCAAAGGTGTATCAATTGAAAAAAAAAAAAAAAAATGACCCCTGGTCTGGAGAGATGCCTCAGAGATTAAGAGCTGTACTTAATTTGAGATTTGTACAGAGATTTGGCTGTACTTCCAAAGGGCCTGAGTTCAAGTCCCACAAACCACATGATGGCTCACAACCATCTGTAATGAGATCTGGTGCCTCCTTCTGGCGTGCAGGCACACAATGCAGGTAGAATGTTGTATAAATAATAAATAAAATTTAAAAAGAAAAAATGCCCCCCCCATCTGACTGTAGGCAAGTCTGTAGTGCATTTTCTTGATTAATAACGGTTGGCACTGTGGGCAGTGCCATCTCTGGGCATGTGGTCCTGGTTTGCATAAGAAAGCAGGCGGAGTAAGCCGCAAAGAGCAAGCCAGAGGCAGCACTCCTCGATGGCCTCTGCTTTGGTTCCAGACCCCAGATTCCTGCTTGAGTTCCTGCCCTGATTTCCCTCGATAAAGAACTGAACTGTAAGGTAAAATAAGCCTTTTCCTCTCCAAGTTGCTTTTGATCAGAATGTTTTATCATGGCAAGAGAAAAACCAGGACACCTGCCTAGCACGTACAAGGCCCTTAGTTCCATCGCCAGCAACCCAAAAGAGGAAGAGAGTGACGCCATGCCAGGTGTATCACAGAAGGTGAAATGTCCCAGAAATCTTGCGGTGGCAGAATATACTTTACGCCACCGTCCAAGGATGCAGCCACCCTCTGCCAGCCCATGGGGTCGTCACACCGGTGCGAGGGCACTGTCTATGGGTTGGTTTGGTTGGTTGGTTGTTGCAATAACTTAGCCGCCCTTGAACCTTTCTTTCCCCAGTGCTGGCACTTACATCAGGGCTTTGTGCATGCCAGTCAAGCAGCTCTGGTATGGAGCTACATCCCCAGCCCTGACTCTGAGCTCTTCATCTTCCACCTCAGCTTCTAAGTGATGACATTACAGGCATACGCCTCCATGTCCGGCTCAGAGCAGAGGCATGGTTTGTCTTTTCTTTTTCTTTTTTGGTTTTTCAAGACAGGGTTTCTCTGTGTATCCTTGGCTGTCCTGGACCTGCTCTGTAGACCGGGCTAGCCTTAAACTCACAGCGATCAGCCTGCCTCTGCCTCCCTGAGTGCTGAGATTAGAGGCGTGTGCCTCTGCGCCTGACTTAAGGCATGGTTTTTCTTATTCCTAACATTGCTTCACTTTGCCTTCCAGCAGGGGTTCTATGTGTGGGTAAATATGGAGGAGGTCTCTGAAGGACTTTTCCGATCTCCTCCTGGTCCACCAACCCTCCTCTTAAATAATTTATATTTACAATATGACAGAGACGAGACATTGGCTTCTGACAGAAAGTATACTGAGCCTACAATATTTATTAAAATATCATACCTACATCTGGGGTCCTACCCAGCGGAACTCCAGCTTTCCCGGTGTCATGGGAGGTATTTGGGGGCAGGTGATCTGGAAGAACTGTCCACTATATAGGACATGAGCAAAAGCTACTGGTATAAAAGCATTTACCACCTAACACTTTCCAGGTTTCTCTCCACACCCCATCACTGAAGAATTGCTCCTTCTTCCAGAACATTTGTCCTGGCTGGCTTATGCTATTGTTTTAGTTTTCTATGCTGCTTAACAAATGACAAAAAAAAAGTCAGCAGTTCAATACAGCACCCATTTATTCTCCCAGGTTGCTGGGGGTCATGAGTTCTGGATGGCTGAGCAATGTCCTGTGCCTCAGGTTTCACAAGGCTGCAATCCAGGAGCTGGCCAGGGCTATGGTGACTCTGAGGCTCATGGCTCTCTTCAAAACTCCCTTAGCTGAGGGGAGAATTTGATCCCTTACATTATAAGCCCAAAGTCCCTTTGTACTTGATAGCTGATAGTCCTGAGCCCCTTTAGGCTCTTAGAAACTGCCTAGTGGCCCCCACCACAGCCCTCAGTCAGCTGATTGTTTCCTGCTGGGCCAGCAGATCTCTCTCTCTCTACCTCCTTCTGCCCCTTTTTTATTTATTTTTATACAGACAATAGTCACATTACACAAAATTAACCACCTAAGGGGGAACAGCTCAGTGGCATTTAGTACAATAGCATTAGCATTCAACCATTACTCCTGTATATCCCAGGGAAACTTCACCCCTCCAAAATGTAGACTCCCTTTGAAGGAAACACACCTCACCAGCTAGGCCTGCCTGGGAGCTGCTTCCTTATGAGGGATTCAAAGTCTGTAGAGCAACAATCAAATCACACAAGCGACAGCTATCATATGCACAGTCACCCACAAATCTGGGGGCAGAGTATTTTACAAAGGTTGACGTTATTTTACCTCCTACCTCTGTACCCTGGAGAGCTTGACCCCTCCCCCTACTCCACAAGGACCCACATATATGCACGTTATGGCTAGATGGACCTGAGTTTATATGTAGTGTGCGTGTGTGTAAACCTATACATATATATCCTATATAACATATAACAGCTTCTGGTAACATAATCCTTTCTCGCCCTCCCTTTACTCATCTGTGATTAAAGGTAACAGCATAGCTACTTGACATAAATTAAATAACACTGATTGAGCATTTGCCCACATCAGTGTAGCATGTAAAAATAAAAATTAAAAAAAAAAAACATTCAGTGTAAACCTCACTAGCAGGATATACAGGAAGTGCCCCCAGGAACGCCAGCTTTAGTTATCATCACCACCACCATCACGATTAGCAACACTAGCATCACCATTATCACTACCACCATCACCATCTTCACCAATAAATATCATCACCTCCCAATAGGCTTTTCCTTCCTCTCCTTGATGACTCCCTGGAGTTTATTTCAGCAGATACCATGAGGAACTAGTAAACTCAAGATCAGAGTTGTCTGACTTCAGGTCCCATGTCTTGCCCACCGTTTTCTAGCCCGGTGTCTTCCCTGTGTTAACCCCATTCAGGACTAGCTAGCCTTGAAACAGGAGGGACTCCTCTGTCACACACACACACACCCTCCTTCAATTCAAGTCCAGACAGTGAGACCAAGGGGCCAGACAGTCTCCGGATGCTTCTCCCCCAGAACCGTTGTGGTTGGCAAAATCCCCCCTGCTGTGCGGCCGCTAGGTTCCTCTGTGAGGGACAGGCTTTCCCTGAGGCAGTCAAAGCCTTTGTCTCAGGATCAGCTTCCCATCAGATATCCTGTCCTCCCTCATAGAAGACGGAAGAGGGATGATAGGATCTGACCGTGGGAGGCTGTCAACTCAGGCCAGATCTCTCTTCCAATGAGGGGCCCGGTGCAGAGCTCTGGGAGCAGAAAGACAGCGAGAACAAGATCTCTGATTGTTCTCAATTGCCTGACTGGAGATCTCGTTTTCCCCTTAATCAGGAGGCTCGTGTATGAAATGCTTCTGGCAACAGTTTTGCATTAACTGTTTTGGTTGACTGACTGTTTTTGTGCAGCTCTTCCAGCCAAAAGCACGCACAATGTGGCTCAGATTAGGCAGTATGAAAGGAATTCTCGGCCTCAAAGCCAGGAGTTTGGCTTTAAACTGGAGATGGGTGCTTCCTTGCCTTATGTCCCAGAAGCCTCAGCAAGACCCCGTTGCTGGGCATCACTTTTAGATAGCTCTCACCATTTCTGAAAAGCCAGTGCTAAATGTCCCGACAGCAGGCTCTGGAGCAGGGATGTCACCTGAGGCTTGAGGATCTGCAGGTGGCACATGTACTGAGGATCCTCACAACCTTGCTCACTGAAGCTCCCTACTGGATAAACAGCCCAAACCCCCCAAGCCAGGCCTTCAGCTGTGCTCCTGGCCAGGTCCTGCCCACAGCCCATCTGGAGATGCATCATGTGGCCAAACTATACAGAGGGTGGGGTCCTGCCTCTGAACCCCAGCAGACTGGCTAGCCTCCAGAGCCATCAAGAGCCCTGTCTAGCTTTCCATCCCCAATCCACAAGATTTCAGTAAATCTTTTACCCAGCCCAGCTTGTCCTGGATCTCTCGAGGGTTCACTGCTGAAGAAGGAGGCTGGATAATTTCAGAGGTGGTGTGTCTGGAATAAGCCACGGTTCTCAGAGGTGCTGTGGTGCCTATCAGCGAGCCTAGCACCATGAAAACACAGAGCTACAGTGGGCTGGAACCCAGAATGAACCAGAACACAGTCTGCATCTGAGACAAGTCCCCAAGACAGGGCTGTAGTTCCCCGGCTTGTGAAGGGAGGGTCTGGGCTTCAGTGGAAAGGGCCCTTGCTCAAGCCTGAGAAGAAAATAAAAGCCTGTGCTCTGGTTCTCTTCGGTTCTGTTCTTGTCTTGGTTTGATTTTGCTTGTTCACCCATTGAGACTGAGTCTTGAGTAGCCCAGGTTAGCCTCAAACTGTTTATGTAGCTGAGAATGACTTTGAACTCTTGATTCTCCTGCATCTATCACCCAAGTGCCTGGATTACAAGTGAGTGCCACCCTGTGCCTTTCCCTTCTTCACATGAATGTGTGCATGCACACACTATGAACACACTCAAACACCATACATAGTCATTTATTTATCTCTCTCACACCTGAAACTCTCTTCTTCTACTTTTGGCCAAGATGGAATGGCAAGGACTGGGTTGACCTTTCTGCTTGAAGCAAGCAAAGATCAGAATGGGCAAAAAGGTAAAATAATCTCCCTTCCACCATGACCTTTTAAAAATCTGAGGTGTCGCCCGTAATCCCAGCACTCAGGGAGGCAGAGGCAGGCAGATCTCTGTGAGTTTGAGGCCAGCCTGGTCTACAAGGCAAGTCAGGACAGCCAAGGCTACACGAAGAAACCCTGAACTGGAGGCAGAAGCAGGTGGACCTCTGCGAGTATGAGGCCAGCCTGGTGAGTTCCAGGATAGCCAGGGCTGCTAGCAGAAGATGCTGCCTACATTCAGGGTGGGTCTTCCCACATCAACTAAGGCAGTGGCTCTCAACCTTCCCGACGCTGCGACCCTTTAATGCGGTTCCTCATGTGTGCGACCCCCATAAAATTACCTTTGTTGCTACTTCAGAACTGTGACTTTGCTACTACTTTGGATTGTAATGTGAATATCCATGTTTTCCAATAGTCTTAGGCGGCTCCGAGGTAAAAGGGTTTTTCAGCCTCCAAGGGGTTTTGACCCACATGAGGAGAACCACTGAACTAAGGCAATCAGAACAATTCCTCAGATGGGGTTCCCTACTCAGCAGATTCTAATTTATGGCAAGTTGACATTAAAACCAGCCATCACAGGTCACAGCGTTGGCACACATCTTTAATGCCAGCACCCGGGGGGAGGAGAGCAGAGGCAGGGAGATCTCCAATTTAGAGGTCAGCCTGGTCCACAGAGGGAGTTCTAGGCCAGCCAGGGCTACACAGAGAAACCCTGTCTCAAAAAACAAACAAACAGACAAACAAAAACAAAAAACAACAATCTTAATCCCTAACCCCGACTTGGTATCATCTAATTTGTGTCGAACCTCCTAGAAATGGGGAGTCCTGTGAGTTCATCATGAGGCTGAGGAAAATGCCATTTTGTGCTAAATTCTTAAAAGATAAGCTCCCCACGACCCTGATTCCTTGCTCCCTCCCCAGAGTTGTAAAACTGCTGACTCTGGCTTTCCTAAACCTGCTTATTTGAGTAACAGGGAGTGAGGGGGACAGCTCCTCACTAGCTGCTGGGAGTGAAACAGTTCTCACTCACCTGCATATTCCAGAAAAATGAGGTCATTGTGGTCTCCACCTTAAAAAAGTCTCCCTCTAGCCCCTTCTGGGTGGCAAACCTTTCATTTGGCTTTAAGGCTGTTGTCCTGCTAGCAGTAATAATCACAATTTTGATGAGTCTGCGGTCTTTTGCCCAGTGGATTCAAACTCCACGACATTCACAATGGCAGCACAATCCCAGTCCTTCCCAACGGAGTTCCAGGAACTGCGCTGAAAACTTCAGGGAGGCTCCGAAAACTAAACCATCAAAGGCCTTCTCACAACCCTGGCCTGTCGTTGGAAGCACTGAAGCGCTATGGACACTCCTTAGAAACCAGTCTGGCAGTTCCCTAACAGAAGCAAAAAACCCAGGGTAGGCTGACTCAGGCATAGGGCTCCTGGATAGGTGAGGAGGTCCCCTGGGGATGGCCTCTAGACCCAGACTTGTCCTTCATAGGCCACACGAAGGACAGCGGTGAGAACCAGTAGTATATGACCTGTCGCCAAAGCAGGGCACTCACGGGTGTTCCCCGTGTTCCAAGGGTGCTGCACCCAGCTCCTCCTTCCTTCTCCTAGCCCCGCCCTGACAACACACCCCTGGGTGGAAGCAAGCCAGGGGCTGCCTCCCTCTGATCCTCTAACTGTGCCCTGACCACAGAAGCTGGCCCAGCCCTACCAAGAGAGACCACCCACAACTAGAAACCTCAGGCTCCCCTCACTGACAGAAGGGAGGGGTCAGCAAGTACAGCCCTGCAGTGCTCGGAGACTTGTCCTGACCTTATTGCCAAGATCTAGCGCACCTCTGAAATGGGTGGGATGGTAATAGCCTTTTCAGGAGAGTGACAGCTGAGAAGAAGGGTGGGCAAGGTGTCAGTACTTGTAGGTATCCTAGGATGAGTCTTCATGTAAGGAGAGTATATCCAGGCAATGGAGACGGTAGATCCAGGGGCTGCCTTTTCTTGCCTCCCCTTGACCTTGGGCACTCAAGCCAGAGTCTGATCAGGATCACGGTATCTGCTGTATACAAAGCCACCAAGGCAGGAACAAGAACACTGACCTCACCTAGCAACCCCGGCCTGGACCAGGTATGGCCAGGAGCCTGGGGCAGGAGAAGGTCCTCCAGATAAGAGCAGCCTCATCCCAGGGCTTCTCCAAGCCCTTTCCTGGGCCCAGGGTGGAAAGGAGGCTTGTCCCCTCCCACTCCATCCCTGTCTGACTGAGAGCTGGAGAAAGGGTCTCAGGGCCACTTCTCCACTGGTCAAGACAGGAAGAAGGTAATTGAATCAGCACTTCTCACTCCATCTGGAACATTCCAACATGGAAAACCCACAGAGCAGCTGGGGAAGCAATTTAGGGACTTTAATTAAAGGCTGATGACTCCCCCAAGGAGCTCCACCCCCACACAGCCTGTAGGACCCACCACATCTGCCCACAATGTGTTCTGAGGCACAGCTGGGCACCTCGAACGGGGCGTTGGCCCTCAGGCTGTTTCCATTGGGTGGTGTGAGCAGAATACACCAGTCCAGCTTTCTCCTTGCTGCATCTAGAAACTGACGTGACAGCCTGGGCCCAGGCAAACCAGTGCCCTCACGGCACTGTGCCCATGAAAGCTCCATGGTGGGAGGCGGAGTACTCACCTCAGTGGCCTCAGACAAAGAGCTCTGAACACAGAAAGAGAAACAGGAAAACCAGAGTGGAGGCACAGCTGCCCAGCTCAAGAGTGGCATTGCCTCTCATGTCCTTCTGCTTCTATCTGAGTCACCTGCAGAGAAGGGCATCTGGGCAGAGAGACGCAAAGCTTGTGAGGGTAGAAAAAAAAGCATGACATAGAGATGGAGATGGCAGAGGTCAGGGGAGCCAGAACTTAGAGCTGAGGGGAGCAGGCAAAATGGGAGGGGTGAGCTTTAAAGGTTTTAAGAGCTGCAGGCAGGCATTTAGTCTTCATCCAAGAGGCACTGGGGGTGGAGCTGGGAAGGAGAACAGCTTAAAATAATAGGATCTCTTGGGCATGGTGGCACACACCTTTAATCCCAGCATTTGGGAGGCAGAGGCAGGTGAGTTCCAGGCCATCCTGGTATACAAAGTGAGTTCCAGCATAGCCAGGGCTACACAGAGAAACCCTGTCTCAAAACAAAACAATACAAAAAAATAAATAAATAAATAAATAAAATAATGGGATCTGCTGAAGACACCATTCCAGTAGAGGACAATAATGAGTCAGGCTGACAGTAAAGGCCCTGGGACTGTCCAAGGAACAGATGTGTGTGCCCTGGTCTGGCAATTGACCCAGGAGCCAAGCGCTTTCCTGCCCTCCTTCCCACCTCTGACCCAGGGGATAAAGACAGTTTAAACCAAGCCATTAGGTGCCATCTAACAGGGCAGGGTATGGAATGTGTCTCCACATCACTTGACCCATATCAGTGTCTGTGTCTCCTCTCCTCTGCATCTGGACCAACATCTGTCCAGCACATTCCCATGGCAGTTGCTCTGTGGGTGCTGGAAGGAAAGCCCAATGCCAGCCCCCAGCCCTACTGGCCTGGACCAGGGCAACTTGGTCTGGAGAAAGCACCAGCCCCTCAGGGCAGCCCCAGACAGGAGTGTGAGCTCAGAAGGCACCCTGAGCAAAGGCAGAGCCCTGAAACCTTCCCTCAGTACTTCCTCCTCCTCTCACTGAGCCTCTTCTTGGCACAGACATTAACTGACCCGGTGTTAACACTGCTGATGGAGTCATGTGACCAAAACAGGACTACAGTGACCTGTGAGACCTTTGCTCACAGTAAAACTTGACAACCAGGTGAGGCAGGTGCCGACAGACTATCCTCATCCTAGGTAAATCTTCCCTCACTCAGGGGTATCCCTAAGCACCTCAGAGGGAAAGAGCCACATCACAGCCAAGGACAGCCCATGAGACCCAAGGAGTCTTGAATGCAAAAGCCACAGCCAGGTCCTTACACAGGCCTGGGACAGTGCATGTACGACAGGGCTCAAGCAGCCTCAGAGATCATTTTCAGAAGAGCGGTGGGGGGGGGGGCATCTGGGGCAACGGAGAGTACCTAGCCTGCCCAAGTCTGCCCTCTCTTGGCTAGGAATGGGCAGGTGGGCTGCTGTGGGCACCAGCTCCTGCTCTGCCCTGACTGGAGAGGGGCAGGAGACCTGGAGAACAGGCATGGCATTGTGGGAGTGGTGGCTGGTGGGCAGGGCCAGAGGGCAGGTAAGGCTCCTCCAGAACCACTTGGTGGCTGTCAGAGAATCTGCTCACCTATCACTCACTCACTGCCCAGCTCCTCCATCAGGCTTCAGGCGGGACTGATGATGAAACAAGATGGAGGATACAGCACACTCAGCTTTGTCTTACTCTATCACTCAAGAGCCTGTTTTCATCCTAAGCATAGAGACAACCCTGCTCGGCCTCCGAAGGCTGAAAACAGTGGCTGTGGACAGCCTCCAGAGCCACCTGTGTCACAGGTGCTCAGCCTCTCCAAGCCTTGCATGTTCGCCTGGGACCTGGGACCATGTCACTGATCCCCTCCCAGGGCATGCCATGGTACAGTCAGTGTCTGACAGAGTAAGGTTTTATGATCCCACCCCCACCTTCAAGCCCGAGTGGAAGAAGATAGATCCAGACTTTATTTCCTAAATTCTCTCTACTCAGCCACCTGCAATGGCCAGGCAGACCGACATAAATTAAAGTTTGTCCAGGGACAGGCTGAGCTGGGCCCTGATCAGTCCCAGCCGAAGTCCTGGCCCGTCATCTGGTAGAATTTGAGGTTGAACGGCCGGTAGAAAGCTTGCAGCCGCCGAACCACAGCCTCCGGCACTCGGGGGTGAGGCCGGCCCTTGGATTTACCCAGGCAGCGGGGGCGACCACTGCCCTGGGCCTTTTTGAGGCAGGGGAAGCCCTTGGTAGCATTGAAGTAGAAGTGTTTGTCAGTGACAACCCGTTTGAGGCCCAAAAAGTCCTGTACGCGGCCCATTTCACCCGCTGGGTCACTGACCAGCCGCTCGCCGCTGACGAACAGGAAGTGGGACAGAGGGAAGTAGCGCAGCCAGTTGTCCAAGTGCTGGGCATACAGACCAATGCGTACAGCACTCCAGGCTGTGTCCACAGGACCCAGGCCATGGCGGAAGGCAAGGGCGCGGAAGCTAGGCAGGCCTGGGGTCTTGGAGAGTGTCTGTGCGTAATCAGAGATGGCCCGAGTCACGGGGTTCCGCACCACCACGATCAGCTTGGTGTCTGGGGACATGGCATGGATTCGGCGTGGAGCCTCCTGAGTCACAAAGTAGCTGGGTGTCTTCTCCATGGTGATCTGCCCGTCCAGGGTACGTGGCATCAGACCCCTGTGGAACGGGCAGCAGGAGTAACCGATCATAACACACATCTCTCCCAAGGCCATCTCCCCTCTCAATTAGACCAGCCCTCAGAACCGGGAGCCAACCCCTCCTCCTCTGAGGAAGGCCCAGGCCAAGGAAGGCTATCCTCCTCCCCTCCTAGGTTCACCTCCCCTAAAGTGCAGGGGGGCCCTGCCCATTGTGGGCCTGCAGTAGAGCCCCAAACCAGCACCGCCTTAGTCACCATGGCTCTAGGGCAACAGCCACCAGGACATTCTTCAAGTTCTGTGACCCTTTCCCCTGAAATGCCACCTCCATAGGGACCTAGTAAGCCCCACACCACAAACCAACCCATTCCAAAGCTGCCTCACCCAGCCTTGACCAGGCACCCCTGAGGCTGGCCAGCACAGACCCTGCATGCCTCTTTACTGTAATCACTGACCATGAACTAGGTCATCAATTATTACTGACAAATGCAGCTACCAATGTCTGGCCTCTCCCTCCCTCCCTTAAATTTAATTACATCTCCTCTTAACCTTTAGTTGTCTGTCTGGGCCCAGCTAAGAACATCAAACAGCCATCAGCAGCGCCCAGCACCCTTAAGAAAGTTAGTAATATGGCTCTGATCTACCTGGGGCCCGTCCCAAGGTCCCTAGTAGCCCTAGGGTACTAGGAACCAGTATTCCTGAAATTGCTTTTATTCTGAAGGAGAGTGTTGGCTTAATCCAAACGTTCAGGGAAAGTCAGCTGACGACGCCCACACAGAGCACCTAGCCCAGGCAGGCCCAGGCACCCTGAGAGGTGTCCTTGGGCTGCACCTGACAGTTGGTACACAGTGAGTTAGGGCAGGGGAGGGTGGGTCAGCTGAGCAAACACAGCTCCAAAGAAAAGGTAGGAACTAGGTCAACAGAGGCAGAGGGGTGGGGCTTAGATACAGCTGCCCAGCGCTGACTCCCACCCTCTTAGGGATACTGCTCTCCCCTTCCTGACAATCCCCAGGACCCACTCTGGCCAAGCTGACACACCAGACAAAGCCCAGCTTTACTGACCTTCATTCTCTTCTCTCTGTTCAGGCTCCCAAGAGAATACACATACAGGGCAGGTAAAAATGCACAGGGCCCATACCGGGGTGCTTGGTTTGGGGGTGCTTATGAAAGTTAGTGATAGGGCACTAATCTACCTGGGGCCTGTCCCAAGGTCCCTAGTGGCCCTAGGGTACCAGAAACCAGCATTCTGGGCAGGAGATATGTACATGTACATAGATCAGGCAAGAGTGAGATCAGGCCCAGACACGGTAGCACATGTCTATAACCTCAGGACTCTGGGGACTGAGGCAGAGATGTTGGATAATTTGAAAACGGGGTAAACCACACAAGACCATGTTGTCTCAGAGGGAGAGGGAGAGGCAACCCCCAACAGTGCCTGTCTCCTGACATCACCCATGACCAAAGCGGAGAAGGGCGAGCGGCATGTAGGAAACTGCAGAACAAGGATCCAGGCAAAGCTGGTCTACGGAAGTTATAAGGGCATGTGTCTCCCTCCTCCATCTGGATAGCATGGTGAATCAGTAACCTTCCTCCCCCATTGGATAGGCAGGCATCTTAAGACTGAGAAAGACTAGAAAGTGCTGAGGGAAAAAGGATAGGCCTCGGGCCTCCTTCTGGCCCACCTGAAACAGGGGAGTCCAAAGCCCCTGCCCCCAATCCTCTATCTTGTGTAGTCAGGAAACACATGGGAATGGCACCCAGACATTGGAGGGGGGACTTCACTGAGACTGTAGGGTGCGACTCCAAGGTCTGGGAACCAGCCCCAAGCGCTTCTGCAGCCTGGCATCTTTGGCATCGCTTGTCCTCCATGAGCCTCGGCAGCCTTGCCTAGTGAGCGTGGGGAGAGGAGCGCGGTACGGTACGTTTGGAGGTGAGAACAAGCAGAGCAGAGCTCTGTCGAGTAGCTCCCTGAACGTCTCTCCAGTCGCACCCACCCCATCTGGTCTGCTTTTCTCCGTGGCTCCCAGCCAGCCTGAGGCCACGCCCCCTGCTTGCCAGGCCCCGCCAGCACACCACCACAACCTCTGTATCCTACACCTCATTTGGGCCAGACCCAAGGAGCCCAGGGGGAAACTGGTTACGGATCTGATCCCAGTGTCACAGAGTGCTAGGGAACCAAGTCCCCAGCCACAGGGGGGACGAATATGAACAGACCCTCCCCCTGCGTGCCCTCACACCCCCCCCCCCCACAGGCCTGATCTTAAACTCCAGAGACAACAAGGGTTCCCCTACCTGTATCTCTTATTGCCTCTTCTTGCTTCTCCGGAAGATACAGCCTGACAGACAGTGGGTAAGGGTGACTGGGCTAATAAATGCTGAGTGATTTTTAGAGTGGTCAGGGGCAAATGGCCCCCAAGATGGAAGACCCTTAAAATCCTAAGAAGCTGGGATATAATTCAGCTGTCATAGGATTTGACTAGTATGCACAAGCCCGGAGTTCAACTCCTAGATCTGCATGAAAACCAGCCACAGGCTGGGTGTGGTGGCACATGCCTCCACCTCTTTGAGTTTGAGGCTGGCCTGGTCTGCACAGCAAATTCTATGCTAGCCAGACTGCATAAATGGGACCCTGCCGCAAATAAACAAAAACAAAGTCCCCTGGGGTCGGTGACATGGCTCAGCAAGTAAAAGCATTGGCTGTGCAAATCTGTTGACTGAGTTCAGTCTCCAGATCCCACAGAGGTGGGGAAAGAAGACTCCTAAGAGTTAGCTCTCTGGCCTCCATGCTCATGTCAGAGTAGTCTCTCCTCTGTCTCTCTCTGTCTCTATCTCTAGGGAGGTCTAGGCAAGAGAATGAGATGATCAGCATCATTCTTAGCCACACTGAAAATTTGAGGCCAGCCTGAGCTATAAGAGACCCTGTCCCATGATCTAATGGAGAGCCAGTGAGGAGAATGGTTGGGCCAAAGGGCTGTGTCCAGTAGATACTTGAGTCACTGCCTGAATGAGGCAGATCACAGCCCAAAACCAAGAGTACCTCACCCGTGGCTGCTCCTCTCCCACCTCCCTCCCTCAACCCTTACTGGGACAGAGTTCCAAAGAAACTGGGGGCTCAGCCCAGGTCCTGCAGCTGAAGATAATGGTAATTTTCAGAGGCTCAGTTCATGCATGTGATGGGTTGAAAGAACATTACCAGCCAGGCATGGTGGTGCACACCTGTGGTCCCAGCACTCAGGAAGGCACAGGCAGGTGGATCTCTGTGAGTTTGAGGCCAGCCTGAACTGCAAAGCGTGTCCAGGACAGCCAAGGCTACACAAAGAAATACCCCGTCTCAAATAACCACCACAACAACATTACCTGAGGAGTGGTTGCCAGCAAGCACAGCAACCCTTTTGGCTATAGCCAGGTAAAGGTACTAAGACCACACAGTTCAGAAGCCCAGCCAGGCAACTCAGCTCACTCCGTATGTTTGAGCAAATCTGAAGTGGCAAGCGGCAGAGGATGACCCTGATCCTCCTAATGGGGGGGAGGCCATGGGTTTCACCCCTCCCCAGCACCCTATGCTCTATTTCCACATGGAGTCTGAAAATTGGTGCACTGCCCTGGACGCTCTCTACTCCCTTGCTGGGAACATCAGTGTTTCCGAGAGCCTCTCCTCAGAGAGCGCCAACCCTTCAGAGCCTGGGGGCTTGTTCTCTCCCAAACCCACCAGTCTCAATGCAAAAGGCAAAGTTAGCAAATGGGAATAAGGAAGGACCCAGGAAACAGAAGTGGGTGTGCCTGGGGGTCCTTCCACCCCCTGTTGATTCTCCAGGCCATCTTGGCTCAGCAAAGGCTTGCAGATGGGGCAAACCCGTCTATAAATCCCAATTTCCATGAAGGAAGGGACAGGGATACAAACCTCTCAGTGCCTGCGTAGCAGGCAGAACTCAGCAAGGAAGGCCTAGTGTCTGCCCCTCCACCGGGACTGCTACAGCTGAGGGTGTTCCCACATTCCACTGATGCACCCCAAATCTATCCTGGGTGGACAGAGGACAGCTGCAGGAGTCCGTATTTCAGTCCCCACCCTTGGGCTATACTGAAGGGCAGAGTCTCCCTTGCCAAAGCCCAGACCTAACTTTCTCCGGACTCCAGCAGCCAAGAAGGGCTCCCCTTGATGCAACGTGGGAAGAGGTGCTTAGGGGCGGAAAGACACTTTCTGGAAAGCTTCTGGAAACCGGGAGACCCTCCCTTAACATACCTGACTAGTGATCAAATAATTACCCATACTTACCCAGAGTTATAACAGGGAACTGACGGACATGAAAGGATGAAAAAGTGACTGAGTTCCACGTATTTCTAAGGCTCACAAATAGTCCCACCGGGATTCTACTAACACAGTCCATGATAATATATGCGTTTATATTAACAGCTTAGTGGTGGAATACTTGGTTAGAATATATGAGGCTTCATGTTCAATCCCCAATACCCGATCCTCTAAAACGTCTACCTACCCAGTTATCTCACTGGCTTGAAAGTACTTCCTGCTAGGCTAACACCTAGCTGAGTCCCTCAGCCCACCAACAGGAGAACAGTTTTCCCTATTTTCTGATTCCTGCGACACTAGGCTACAAATGACCTTTCCTTCAGCGGCCTCGTCCATGAGATCAGGTCTGTTTCTCTAACAGGCTTGTTTCAGACCCAATGCCAGAATTCTACCCTATTCGTCCTGGGTTCCGGGAAAACACAACACCCTTGAGCTGAAAGCACAGTCCAAGGCGCACAGGGACGCCGCGGAAGAAGCGGACTAGCAGGGGCACTCACCTGTACCAGGCGAGGCCGCGATCATAGCACCTGTCGAAGAAATGGGGTTCAGAGCCAAGCGCACGGACGTCGGGGTGCAGCCGCAAGAACTCCAGCAACGCGCGCGTGCCACCTTTCTTCACGCCCACGATGAGCGCCTGCGGGAAGCGCCGGAGCCCCGGGCCGCTGGCCACCGGCAGGCCGGGCCCTCCTAGACGGCGGGAGGCGGGGGGCGGCTCGGCGGGCGCGGGAACCGGCGCAGGGGCGCGGGCGGCAGGTGGACAGCGGCCGGGGAGGGCGAAGAGGCAGTAGGCAATTAGCAACAGAGCTACGAGCGCCAGCGGAGCACGGGGAGCACGCAGGGCAGTCCCCTGCCCCTGCCCCGCGCCCTGGAGGTCCCCGGCGCCGCTGCCCAGGCCGCCGCTACCTGCCATGGGGTCGTGCAGCGCCCGGGTCCGAGAGCGCGAACCTCAGACAGGCGCGCATCCCGGCTATCGCACGCTCTGCCCGAGAGCGCCCGGCTTCTGGGCTGAGCTCAGCAAGCCCTGTGCCCCGGGAGCCCGGGAGGGGCGGGGCGGGGCGGGGCGGGGCGGGGCATCTCGGCCCCGCCCCGTCCCAAGCCCGACTATGCCTGGAACTAGCAACTCCGGCTAATTTCTAGAGCTACCTGGAGCTCTCCCAGCTACCTTAACCCTCCTGAGCTGCTCTCCAGCTCACTTGGCTCCAAAGTCTTCGCTCTTACACTGCGGGAAGGCGGTGGCGGGGAGGGACACGAGACAGCAACGAGGCTGAGCTAGTGGGAGCCCCTGACCTGTCTTTGTGACCGGGGCGACGGGTGTAAGGCCTCATCCCCTGTTTCCGACAGCGGGAGCGTCATCACTGGGCGAGCCGGAGGACCAGTGAGTCCTCCCTGCCTGTGAGGGAGGATGAAGCAGTCATGCACCCCGCGCAGAGGGAGTCCCCACTTGTCTTTAAGCCTGAGGCAGGAACGCTCGCTCGTTGCGTTCCCTGCCAACAGTCCATCTAGCGGTCCTTTAGGGTGGGAGCCCTGCTCTGTGGAGAGAGTTTGTCTGATGGTCGGGCGTGAGAGATGGAGCTGGCTTCCCCAAGATGTCAGTGACCCCCTCGGGAAGCTGCAAGGTGGCTCCCCCAGAGGATTGGAAAGACCTGTACTAGAAGGCGAGGGCGGCAACTAGCTTCCTTCTGTGAGCTGCCTCTGAGCTTCCCCGGGGCCCTCTCCTGTGTGCACCCTGTCAACCTGGATGCAGGGACTGCGCACCCCCATCTCCTGTTCCAGGCTCGCCAGGTCCACAGAGCTGCTTGCTGGGAAGGCAGAGAAGGTAACTGTGCCTAAGTCTTCTTTCTGCCTCGGTCCAACTTTCCTAGTCCAGTCCCTGCCCCGCAGATACTCAGCCACTGCCCCGGGTTCTGTTTGTTTATCAGCTGTCTCTGGGCCTCATGGCATCTGAGCAAGTCTCATCACTGCAAGAGGGACAGAGAACTTCAATGACCCACAGACATTTAGTTCCCACTGCAGAGAACTTCAGTGACTCACAGACTCACCCCAAGAGCAGCTGGGCCCAAGGGGGACATACAGCACCCAAACCCAGTCTCAGACACTAAGGTAATATTTGCTTGTCAGGGCAAGCCGGTGCCAGCAGTCCTGTGGGAGGGTTTTTTGGCACAGCACTGTCTGGGAAGCATGTTAGTACATGCAGGGTCCCAGGAAGTTCTTCTTCAGATCTAGCTGTAAATGGAATTTGTTGCAGACATGCTGGTTCCCCTCTGAGCACTCCCACGGGAGGCCCCAAGCTGCCCTTTTGCACCTACGCAGTCTGAGCTTGTCACTACTTGGGACTCCAAATCCCTACACTTATTCCCTAGTAATTCTCCATCTCCCTAGCACTGGCTGAATTCCCACCTCCTGCCCTTGGTTTTTCCTTTCCCCTGTAGGACGCCTTTTCCATCCAGAGACACTGGCCCAGAACATCAATATGAGCTGACAGTTTGGACGCTGACTCCCTTTCTCTACCTTCCCTCTGGCTGTCTTGGTGGAAATGGGTACAAATCTGCGAACACCCAGGGTGACATGGTCTCCCAAGGTCTCCCAAGCACCTAACATAGACCCTAGCATGCAATGAGTATTCCATACATGCTGATTAGAGAGGAGAGATTAGGGAAGGCCTCTGGAGGTGGTGGCCAGGCAAGGAGGAAAATTCGGTCTAGGTAGAAGAGAGTGGGGTCAAAGCTTCACAGCAGAGCACAGCTGAAGGGCAGCTGAGGAGACAGGGAGTGGGGGGTGCAAGCTCATCCTTCCAGAAGGTAAGAGAGGGTCTTATCAGAGTCTTTCCTCTAGCCTGTGACCACAGGTTCTGGCTACCTCCAAGTCTTTAGGGTAACAGCTTTCTTGAGGTACAATTCTCTCGCTATCCAAAGCTGAAGGTCATTGACTTCCAGAATGTTCATCATGCTGCACAACTGTGGCTATCATCAATTTAAACGCAAGATTTTGTTTTATTGTTTTATGTGTCTGTGTATTAGTTTATATTTTTGCCTGCATGTATGTATGTGTACCACCTGTGCCTGGTGTTCCAGGATGTCAGAAGAGGGTGTGTGGCCCCCTGGGACTGGAGTTACAGACAGTTGTGAGATGCATGTGGGTGCTGGAAATTGAGCCCAAGTCCTCTGAAAAAGCAGCCAGTGATCTAATTCTCACACCTATCGATTTTAGAACAATTTTATCACCCTCAAAAAGGATCCTAGACCAATTAGCAGTCATTCCCTGCTTTCTCTCCCCCAGAGTGCCTGGTGGCAAGCCACCAATTCATTTCCCGTCTCTCTGGACTTGCTGGTCTATTACCTAGATGTGGACTCATTCAGCGTCTGTCAGCTCACCTCTGGCTTCTCCCAGTGAGCGTCCCCATTTCAGGCTCTGCCCTGGCGCTGCATCTCGAGGCTCCATGCCTTTTAGTGTCTTTTAGTTCCCGCGTGTAGGAGACCACATTTCCTGTATCCCTTCCACCACTGGAGAACATGTGGATGCTTTCCACTTTCTGGTTATAATTATTAGTGTTGCCAGGAACATCAGTGTACAAGGCTTTGTACGGTTGTGTTTCACTGTTCACGGGACTTTTCTTAGGGGGGGAGTTTCTTCTAGGTCTTAAGGCAACTCTACTTAACACTTTGGGAAGAGCCTTTTATTTCTTTCTTTCTTTATTTTTAGAGATTTATCATTTTAATTATGTGTGTGCTTGGGTGTGTAAACCTGCATAAGAGTATCCACATGTGAGGGTCTGTGCCCAAGACGACCAAAGGCCTTGCATTCCTCTGGAGCTGAAGTTAAAAGGCTATGGTGAGCTAGCTGACATGGGTGTTAGGACCTGAATTCAGATCTTCTGCAAAGGTAATTGTACACTTTAGCCAATGAGCCATCTCTCCAGCTCTGAAAAACCTCTTTTTTTAAAACTTTATTTATGCCAGGAGATAGTGGCACATACCTTTAATTCCAGGGCTTGGGAAACAGAGGTAGGTAGAGCTCTGAGTTCAAGGCCAGTCTGGCCTACAGAGTTCCAGGACAGCCAGAGATACACAGAGAAACCTTGTCTCAAAAACCAAAAAGAGGAGGAGGAGGAGAAAAGGAAGGAAGGAAGGAAGGAAGGAAGGAGGGGAAACATTATTTATTACTATTTCATGTATGTGTGTGTGACGTATTGTGTGGGTACACATACCCTGGTGCTCATATGGAAGTCAAAGGACAAAGACATCGTTTCTCTGTCAACCCGGGGCCCAGGTATTGAACTCAGGTCATTAGGCACAGCAAGCACCTTTTCCCACTGAGCCATCTTGCCAGCCCAGAAATGCCTCTTTAAAGGTAAATCTTGATTCCAGAAGCATCCTCTGTGTTTACCAACCTCTCTCCATTGGGATGTCCAGGCTATCCTCTGCCTGGCTCTTGGCCTGCTTTGCTGGCGGGACCCAGCCCCAGACCCTGCTAGCCTCCTCCTGTGTGACCTAGCGACAGTGAGTTCCCATCTCTGAGCCATACAGTCCTGGGAAAGTCACTTGCTTCCTACTGTCTGGTTCTGCCTCTTCTGCTCAATACACATGGAGTCCCTGGGAGCCCTCATCGTAAGTGTCTCACACATAATCTTCGCACTTAGGAGGCAGATGTAGCAGGGTCATCAAGAGCCCCTGGAGGGACTGGGTATGTAGCTAAGTTGGTTAAGTGCTTGTCTAGTGTGCCTAGTGAACCCAGGGATAGCCCTGGGTTCTATTGCCAGCACCACACAAATGAGACATAGCACTGCATGCCTGTATAAATAAAATAACGATTCTCAGCAGGAGGACCAGGAGTCCAAGGCCTCCTCAGCTACATAGTGAATTTGAAGCTATCCTGGATTACATGAGATTTTATCACACACACACACACACACACACACACACACACACACACACACAAAGGCTCAAAGAGTAGGATGGGCAGAGGAAACCTACATACCCACATTTCACTGAATCTGTCAAGACAAGACAGCCAGGTAGGTGATAAGTAGCCTCTGAGACGTGGGCCAGCCAGCATGGCTGCAGTTAGCCTTGGTGTAGTGGGTAGAAGGGAGAGGCCCAGGTGCAGAACCTTAGACATGCCTCTGGGGAAGAACGCTGACCAGAGCAGGAATGGACAGATAGAAATGCCAGCTACCTAGCCCTGCCTTTGTCTCATCAGAGACTAACAAGTTCTTTGTGTGTGGTTTGTTTTTCAGTGCTAAGGATAGAACCCTAGCTTTGCCCATGTTAGCCATATTCTACCACCGAGCTACTGAGCTACACCCCATCCTGTTTGGGTACATAATTTTGACCCCCATTTATCTTGACCTCACAGTCAGTTTCGAAAACAGTGGGCCTAGTCTCTACTCCTCTGAGGACTCCACACCTAAGCACGGACACTAGTGACTGTTTTTAGTGTGACTGTGTGCCTCTGTCTCGGTCTGACTCTTCTGCCTCTTTTGCAGTCCCTCCCCTCTTCGCAGAGGGTACCCCTAGCCCGGGCCTCCGGGCTAGGGCAGGCATGCATAGGACTGCCCCTCTCTGGAAGATGATTAATAACATTGCTCAGTTCCTCCCTCCATGGGAGACTGCTGGGGGCATTAAACATATGTGAGAGCCCTAAGACCTCCTCCCTTAAAACCACACCCTTCACCCCCAGACCCATTCCTGCAGCCTGCAGAGCCCAAGACTAGCAGGGGAATGATGGGGTGGGGCTGTGGCCAGAGGGTGGGCCCAGATGTCCTTGATTTGTGTGGGGTTTTTCCACTTTGGAGGCCGGATATGGCTCCATCCTGGGGAGGAGCCCTTAAGAGAGACTTAGTCTTAGTCTCTTAGTCTCTTAGTCCATCCACCCAGCCCCAGAGAGTTCCGTTGAGTTCACCTTGATGGGAAAGAAGGCCAGGCAAGAGCCCCCTCTGGGGGCAGGACGGGGCAATGCTAACAGCTTAAAGGGATGTAGGAGCTTTCCCTGCCCCTTCCCCATAGGTGACCTTGACAGGGACCCAGCCCCCTGAGCCCTCCCTTCCTACTTTACAAAAGGAGATCCCAGTCCCTACTTGATGTCTAGCCATAAGAGGACAGAAGATGGCAGCGGTGACAAGCACCTGCTTCTACCATGGACAACCTGAGTACCTCATATTCTAGATTCCCTGGACCAAGGATAAATGGTTTCCCTGTCCCCACCAGCCAGAGACTGGAGCCTCAGTCCTGGTGCCTGAGGGACACTGCCCTGAAACAAAGACAGGTCATGGGACAGACCAAGTCAGGAAGGGAGACAAGCAAAAGTTTCCTGTGTAGAAATTGTCACTAGCATGGTCCAGGTCAGTATGCCTGCGGCTGCGAGGATTGTCAGAGATGTCCAAACCCTGTCGTGATGCACAGCTCCAGTCAGTCACCCTCCAGGACCCTCATGGTTGGTTGTCCCTTGCACCTTGGAGGAACTAGCCCAGAAGGCTACTGTCCCTACTCCTGTCAGAGCCAGGAGCTAGGTTCCCATGATCTGTATTGCTTCTTGCAATGCGGCCCAGATCATCTTGGTTTTGTTGCTGCTGTTTGCTTGTTTCTGAGACAAGGTCTCGCTGTGTAGCCGTGGATGGTCTGGAAAGTCCTTTTATAGTGCAGGCAGGCCTTGTACTCAGAGGTCTGCTTGCTTCCTGGGTGCTGGGATTAGAGGCCTGTGCCACCACATCCAACTCAGTTCAATTTGTAACCATGTAGCTTCTTCCAGGATTGCAGCAGCAGCTCAAAGAGAGACTGGTGATCTTTAACTAGCTTAGGGTGAGGGTGGTGGATGAAGAGGAAGATCCTGCAGATAAAGTTTCTCCCTGCCTGCTCCAGTTTCATAACCCCAACCATGTCTGTAGGAACGGTTACCCTTCAGCGCTATGGGCTAAGAATATTCACTGGGCTTCACAGCTGACCACTCTGTGGCCCAAACTATCTAACTATTCCCCACTGACGTCCCAAGGCCTGGAAGGTGACTGTCAACAACAGGAGAAAGAGACCTGTTCAGGTCAGAAGCCCATGCTCTGAACGTAACACCCTGTTACCAAGTCACTGGCTTGGGTCCTTTTGCTCTAAGTGGGCAGAAAATAGGAGAAATCAGAGATCTCTTCAAGGGCTGAGTCGTCCTTCACGGGTTGACAGCAGCGAGCTACGTGAACTCGTGGCGCCCTCTAGTGTTACCTCTTGGTTAGGCCCGGGAAAGTTGTGATTCTTTAGGGCTGTGGCTTCTGGGTAGGCCTTCTTCTCCCGCTCTGACAGCGGCCAGTGTTACAGCTGTTAGGCCTGGGGTGTCCAAAATCCTCAGCCTAAAGCTTAGCGTTCTGCAACTGCTCTTTCCAGCCTTCTATCCTTCAGCCTCCACGTACTGTCCTTTTTCGCCTCTTCTTCCAGTAGTCTTCCAACACCCTTGGACAGAGAGCTATCGCTAGACCCCTCCCTCAGGTTTTGGCTGCAGGTCTGGCAGCTAAAGAGCAACCCCGGGGCTGCTGGCATTCAGGCTGCCCCTCCTCCCTCACCTTTGCTCTACTATGCCATTTTCTCTGCCTGCGCTGCTGACAGCGAACAAGAAAAACACTAAAAGGAGCCTTTTCTTGGGCCTGACTTAGCAACACTAAAGCAAACAACACAGGATTGTGTCTTTCAGCTAATTCAGTGAGCGGAATTCCCTGCATAGTGTAAAAAGAGTTTACACCAATCATAGCACACAACTCCGATGCAAATGACCATTTTCCTGCACCAATCACAGCCTGTTTTTTGTTTGTTTGATTTGGTTTTTGTGACAGCATTTGTTTGTGTAACTTTGGCTGGCTGGCTGGAACTCACTCTGTAGACCAGGCTGACCTCAAACTCAGAGATCCACCTGCCTCTGCCTCCTGAGCACTGGGATTAAAGAGTTGCACCCCCACTGCCTGGCTATAGCTTGTTTTGTTTTTGTTGTTTTGTTTTTAAGATTTATTTATTTTTATGTGCATTTGTGTTTTGCCTCCATTTATGCCTGTGTTGAGGGTGCCAGGTCCCTTGAAACTGGAGTTGTAGATAGTTGTGAACTGTCCTGTGGGTGCTGTGAATTGAACCTGGATCCTCTGGGAAATCAGTCAGTGCTCTTAACCAGTGAGCCATCCCTCCAGCTCCGTTTTGTTGTTATTTGTTTGTTTTTAACACTCATCACAGCAGTCCTTCTGCTAGGCCACCAAAAGAAGTGCTCCTTCTCTGGCCTGGGTAGAGATGGTTGCAGGATCATCTAAAATTTAGAGGCTAGCCTGGTATGGACTGTTTCAAACAGCCTTAGCTGAAGCTGTTTCTTCTGGAGCCTGGAGCAATCAACTTTGATCATTTTGCTCCAGACATCCATAGAATGTTCAATGCAACCAGTGCTGGCGTAAGGATAGTCAGTCTGGCTGGCAATTTGTCTGGCAGTCCTTTATTGCTCAAGGCAGCCAAGATAGCAAGGGAATGTCTAAGAGCTGCCATTTAGGGAGTCAGTTGGGGAAATTATGGGAACATGAATATCAGAAGATAGAATAAGGAGTCATTGTTAACACCAATAGTGGTTTTTATTCCTCAAGACAGCATTTCTCTGTGTAGCCTTGGCTGTCCTGGACTCACTTTGTAGACCAGGCTGGCCTCGAACTCACAGAGATCCACCTGCCTCTGACTCCCCAAGTGCTAGAATTACAGGCCTGCACCACTGTGTCTGACAACTAATAGTGGTTTTTAACAGATTTTTAACCGTGCTTAACACCTTCCCAGTGCCCAGGAGAGGGGTCCTGTGCATGTAGTCAGTTTGCTGGAGGCTGAAGACAGGTGCAGAGGTCCTTCGGCCAAGGTCTACTCTTTCCTCAATATAAAAATCCCACAGCATGAGTCCCCCCCACGTCAAGACTGGGACCACTGAGGCCATTCAGAATGGCAAGCCCCAACCGGTCAGCAGACAGCATCACCAGAGAAGGTCCCACCTCCCTTATTCCTGGGGGACATCTCAACAGCGAGCCAGACAGGTGTGCAGCCAGTCTAATTCACTGGAAGACCCTGAGCCCAGAGCATCTCCAGGTAAATGTTTCAAACTCCTGCAGGCCCAGTCCCTGCCTGGCTCCTCCAAGCGTCTAGACCTTCAAACCTGACCTATCCAGCCTTCCCATCTTCCTCCGGGTTTTGAGGCAGATGAGGGAGACCCAGCTCTCTCTGGGGCCCTGGCAGGTGTTAGGCATTGTTAAAATGCTGTTAAAATCAAGTCAGGTATGGTGGCACTTGTAATCCTAGTTCAGTCCCTAGCACTGCAATCAATCAATCAATCAATCAATCAATCAATAAATGTGGCAACAAGCCCAGGCTATTTATTGATTTCCATTTGATCAGTCCAGAGAATAATCAAGGTGGGGTGGGCTTCAGCATCACCCTCCCAGACATCAAGAGCTTCCAAGCACATGCAGCAAGGTGCAGTGGCTTTCTCCTGGGAGGGACACCCCTGCAGTAAAACTGGGGAGAGTGGAGAGAGCAGGGCCCCAATACATCAGTCAGGTAATGGGGCAACCATCTCTTTCCCAAGCCTGAGTGAGGCAAGATGAAGCCACAGATTGTGAAACAGAGCTCTGTTTTCTCTGCCAGAAGACAAGGGTCCAAGAGTCCATGGCATCAACCTGCAATCCTTCTCCGAGGTCACAGATCATCACCACCCTGGCTGGCATAGAAGGATTTAACCAGAGCAGATCATGCAGTGACCAAGGCTGAAGCGGTTGGTGAGGACGGTCCCATTCAAATCTCCTGCACAACCCAGAGGAGATAGGCACAAGCTTTAGTGAGGGCCAGCACCCATGCCCAGCACTGAGCCCCATAGGGGTGAGTGTGGACAGCCAAGGAGGTGGGTGGCAGGATGAGGGGAAGAGAAGGCTGAGGTACAAAGTCATCCAGAGATGACCTAACCCTGAGTCTCCTACAGGCTCAAAACAGCCACTGTCTTAGCCCTGTCCCTAGGGCCATCATGGTAGAACAGTGGAGACTTTCCAGAACATGCTTCATCTACGGTGATTCCATTTAGAGACAAGGCATTGGAGTCTTCCTGGTGCTTCAACCACCTCCTCCCAGCCCCTGAGGTTCTAACATGGGGCTGCCAAAAAGTAGGCATACCCATCTGGGAAGGACAGCTGCTCACCTAGTGCCCCTGGGAGGCAGGGGCTTCTTTTCCTGGAAAAGAGAAGACAGAGAAAAGACATCACTGTTAAGTCATGCTTCAGCTGAGCATGATGCTCATGTCTGTCAGCCCAGCATTCCAGAGGCTGATGAAGGAGATTCAGGAGGAGTGATCAGAAAGGGCTGTACGGCAAGTTCCAGGCCACCCTGGGCTACAGGATAGACCTTATCTCAAAAGTACTAAAACCTATTAGGAAGCAGAGGCAGATAGCTCTCTGTGAGTTCAAGGATGGCCAGGGCTATATAGTCAGACTCTTTTTTTTTTTTTTTTCAAAAAGACAAAGGATAAAAGAGCTGGGCATGGTGGAGCACACCCTTAATCCCAGCACTCATAAGACAGAGACATTTGAGGCCAACCTGGTCTACAAAGTGTGTCCAGGACAGCCAGGGCTCTGTAGAACAGAGAAATCCTGTCTTGAAAAACAACAACAACGAAAACCAAAAACTGCAGCCCTATAGCCAGGTGGTGGTGGCGCACGCCTTTAGTCCCAGCACTCAGGAGGCAGAGGCAGGTAGATCTTTCTAAGTTCAAGGTCAGCCTGCTCTATGTAGTGAGTTCCAGGACAGCTAAGGCTACAGAGAAACTCTGTCTCAAAAAACAAAAACAAAAAAACAACTAAAAACTAAAATCAGGGATCACAAGATGGTTCAGTGAGTAAACATACTTGCCATCCAAGCCTAACAACTTGAATTTGATACCCAGGGCCCACCCAGTGGAAGAGGAAAACCAACTTCCATAAACTGTCTTCTGACCTCTCCACATGTCTCCACCTCTCCACACCCCAAGTACACAAAGTAAATAAATTACAATGCACTCTTGGTGGGAGGCCAGAGGGATGGGCTGCTCTTCCCGAGGACCTGGGTTCTATCCCCAGCACCCACATGGCCTGTCACTCTAGTCCCAGGGATCTGGTGCCCTCTCCTGGCTCTGCAGGCTCTACACAGAGAATACACACAGGCGAAATACTCGTATACATAAAATCTCTTAGGTACAAAGTCATCCAGAGATGACCTAACCCTGAGTCTCCTACAGGCTCAAAACAGCCACTGTCTTAGCCCTGTCCCTAGGGCCATCATGGTAGAACAGTGGAGATAAATGGAGAAAAATGTACTTTTTCTAAAAAGTACTAAAAGAAAACAACAAAAATCATGATAGAGACTCCAGGCCAGCTGAACAGCCCAGGGACCCAGCTCCAAGAAGTCTGCACACTCTGCATTTCCTGAGATCTACAGGAGAACCCACAGTCTCTTCCTCCTCCACTAGCTACAAAGAACAAAACTATAGCCCAGTGTGCCCTAGGCCCTTCCAGACTACTCACTGACCCCACAGTAAAGCAATGGCAGCTGTTCTTTGACAGATCATGAAACCGGATAAAGAGTCTGTCCACAGCCTTTGACCACTGTTAAAAAGGTTGATCTTGAAGTAGTTTTACTGAGTTGTTACTATGTGCTTGGCCCCAGGGGTAGCACATCACATTCAGTAGTCCTCAGCAGCACTGTGATAGAAAGTACGCTGCCACAGCCTCTGGTCACATGGCCCAGGTCCTCAGCCTTTACTTACCCCTAGACCCAACACAGGACTCCCACCCCATGGAAAGGCCAAGCCTACAGAGAAAACTTCATGCCAGGCCCTCCCTGATATGTTTCCATATGAGACACCCTGGACATCTGCCCCCTGGTCCTGTCCTTCAGCCAGCTGTTCGGGTGCCACTGGTAGGTGTACTTTGCTGTAGCCAGTAGATAAGCATTCACAACCTGCCTCCCTGCTGGACCTTCCTCAGTTACAACAGGATGTCCCCAGCCGCTGAAGGCGCTCACCTTTAGGGATGAACTTCAGTGAGCTGCTAAATATTCAGAATCGGGATTGTCCATGCTTGGGGCCATCATTCAGGAACTCGTGGCCCAACCCATTGCCACACTTGCCACAGGACACCTAGGAAAACCCAAACACAATCAGTTTCCTGCCTCCTGCCCATTTCCCAAGCCCTGAGGGGTGGGGCCTGTGGCAGGGAAGCTGTCCTAATGCTCATGTTCTCTCAGGATACAAGCACTCTCAAAATCGTGGGGTGAAGCCGGGTGTGGTAACTCCCTCCTGTAATCCCAGCACTTGAGAAGCAGAGGCAGGTGGATCTCTGGGTTTGAGACCAGCCTGGTTTAGAGAGTGTGTTCCAGGACAGTCAGAGCTACAGAGAAACCCTGCGTCAAACAACAACAACATCTTGGGGTGCCAGTGCCTCAGCTGAAGATGGAGACCTGGAATGGCCTCCTTCGGGAACAAAGGAAGAGAGGTGTGCCTAGGTCCAACCCCTCTCTAGCCAGCAGCCATCAGGGCTCTCACACCCACCTTTAAAGCTCCCGGTCGGTTCTTCTCAGGGTTCTTGGTCACACTGTCTGCATGGATGGTCTCCGTGAATGCTGGCCACGGGGATGAGTGCGCATACTTGGAGCGACTGGAGAACAACTCATAGCCACACTTGGCACACACATAGATACCTGGAGTGGAGAAACAGCAAAAGCTGGGACATGGATCTACTCCTTCCGCCCAGGACAAGCTTCCTTGACCTTGGTCCCAGGAATGACAATACTAGCACTGAGCCCATTGTGTTGGTAGATCTATCCCCTGCTCACAGCCCATTGACTGGCTCTGAGAGAGACAGCACCTGGCAGTACCTGGCTGAGTTACAGAGGCCAGAAGTCACCCTTTGGGCTCATTTCAGCTACTCTCAGTTGCTCTGTGGTATGAAATCTTTGACGTTTTAATTCAATTATTTAGTTTGGGATGTTTTTAAAAGACTTATTTTTATGTGTGTGGGTGTTTTGCCTGAGTACCACAAGTATACAGTGTTTACAGAAACCAAAAGAGATCAGCAGACAGATGGTGTCAGATTCCATGAGACTGGAGTGAACTATCATGTGGGTGCTGAGAATGAAACCCGGGTCCTCTGCAAAACACGCTCTTAACACTGAGCCATTTCCAGCCCCCTTGGGGTTTTTGTTTTGTTTGTTTGTTTTGAGATAAGATCTTGTGCCAACTAGTTTTTGTCAATTTAAAACAAATTAGGGTTCCCCAAGAATAGGGAATGGAGCTGAGGACCTGACTAGATCAAACTGATCTGTGGGCATGTCGATGAGGACATTATTCTTTTTCTTCTTTACTTGTTTGTGTACTGTACTTTTCTTTTATGTGTCAGCTTGACACAAGCTAGAGTCATAAGAGAGAAGGAGCCTCAGTTGAGGAAATGCCTCCATGAGATCCAACTGTAAGTCATTTTCTCAATTAGTAATCAATGGGGGAGAGCCCAGCCTATTATGGGTGGTCCCATCCCTGGGCTGATGGTCCTGGGTTCTATAAGAAAACAGGCTAGCAAGCCATGAGGATCAAGACAGTAAGCAGCACCCCTCCACGGCTTCTGCATCAGCTCTTACCTTCAGGCTCCTGCCCTGCTTGAGTTCTTATACTGACTTCCCTCAGTGACGGAGTGTGACCTAAGAACTGTTAGCCAAATAAACCCTTTTCTCCCCAACTTGCTTTTTGGTCATGGTGTTTCATTGCAAGAATAGAAACCCTAACTAAGACAGTTTGTTTGTTTTTTGAGACAGGGTTTCTTTGTGTATGGTTGTCCTGGAACTAGCTCTGTAGACCAGGCTGGCCTCAAAACTCACAGAGATCTGCCTGGCTCTGCCTCCTGGGTGCTGGGATTAAAGGCATAGGACACCGCCCGCCCCTGGGACGTTTTCTTGGATAATAATTGATGTGGGAGGACCCAGCTCGCTGTGACAGTGCCATCCCTGAGCAAAGATGTTTAAGAAAGGTGGCCAAAGCCGGGAGCAGTGGTGCATGCCTTTAATCCAGAACAGCCAAGGCTACAGAGAGAAACCCTGCCTCAAAAAAAAAAAAAAAAGGAAAGAAAGAAAGAAAGAAAGAAAGAAAGAAAGAAAGAAAGAAAGAAAGAGAAAGACAGCTAGGCTAGCAAACCAGTAAACAGCATTTCTCTGTAGTCTCCACTCAGTTCCTCCCTCCAGGTTCCTACCTTGGTTCCCCTCATGATGAACAGTAATTTGTAAACTGAAATAAACTCTTTCCTCCCCAGACAGGTTTTTATCCGTGTTTTATCACAACGGAAAAGCAAACTAGGCCAAGTCTCACACTGTCGTTCGGGCTATCCTGAAACTACATAATCCAGGCTGGCCTCAAATTTGAGGCAGTCCTTCTGCCTGAGCCTCCTACATCCTGGGAATGCAGGTGTGAACCACCACACTTGGCTAACATTTCCATTCACAGACAAGAAGGTAAAAGGGTCGGTGTTGCAGACACACGATAAAGTATGTGGCCAAGAGAGAACCCTATAAATCTGAGTATAGCCTTCTTTTACCCCTGGACAAGATCCACACAGCAGGACCCCTAACTCTGCCAGTGTAACCATTTGGTCCCCTCCCTCGAGTGGGCATCTCTACTAGTCAACAGTCTTAAACTGGATACCCAGCCACGGGCTTGCTCTCTGACTGGCCCGAGGGAACAGTCTTCCAAGCCAAATAGGAAGCCCTAGAAAAAACAACAGCTGGCAAGAAAGGTTTCAACCTGTCCCCAAAAGATCCCATGAGTTGCAAAACTGAATTACATAACTGTTTGAAAAATCTTAAAAATGGGAACTTGCAGAGTACTGAATCATCCATCACCCGCCACTTGAGGACCGGCACCCCTAACTGTTCAGCCTGTATCAAGAACTTGTCCAGCTTGCCAGGGCAGCCTGAAGGCAGCCAGAGTGCTACAGGCAAAAGGGATACAAGAGAGGCCTCTCTCTGCCCGGCAACCCTCTATCACAACTGGCTTATACAGATGCCCAGCGTCACAGCCCAGCCCTCTAGAGGACCGACAGCCAACAGATCCCGCCCTAGGGACACCAGTGCCATAGTTTTTACCCAATTAGTCCGGCGTCAGCAGAAGCCAGCAAGAAGGGGACTCAGCAGCGTCTCTCACGCTGGGGCTTACTGTAACCAAGCTGTACTGGTCAAACTTCATTTACACTGGCAAGAGCCCACTGACACCCAACCCAGAGGGCGGAGACGCCTGGGCCGGCACATTCGGGACTGACTGAACGGAACGTGCAGAGCCTGCCCGCTCATCCAAATCAGTTCGGGAAGGAACACGGCCAGGGCAAACTCCAACGCCGACCTTGGACCACAGATCTCCATTGTTCTGCTCCAACGTCCCGACCACTCTCTAACCATAATGATGGCACCGCCCCGAAGCACCCGGCCCAGAAGATCCCCCAGAGAGAGCTATACTGAAGTTCACGGCCTGTCCTCCTCGGGAACAGAGATTACTGGAAGTCCCTTCTCTTCCCAAATCCACTTGCTCCCCAATGCCCTGGCCAGCCCCTCCTCCTAGCCCTTCCTTCCTAAGCTCGCTTCTCCACGGCAATCACCCTAGCCAACTCCACCGCCACCCAGAAGGCGATGCCTGCTTCAATGCCACAGGCTGTACCTGGCTCGAAGTGATTCTGGAAAACCTCGCCTCCGAAGAAGCTGCAGAACGACATGGCTGTGACCTGACAGGCAAAGGTTCCCCGCCCGGCACCTTAAATTCCTCCCATCTGGCTCTAACCCGTCCCCTCACAATGACCAATCACTTCCCAGCTCGCCCTAAGCCCCGCCCCTAGGGAAGAACAGTCAGATCAGGATTCCCCAAGTACCGCCTCCTGGGAGCCCCGCCCTCAACAAGCCTCTCCTCCCTAAGCCCTAAACTCCACCCATCCAACCAGGCCCTCCCTTGACTAGGTCCTCACTTCCGCCTCCAGAGGGCCCGGCCGGAAGAGCCACGGCCTTCAGCCGAAGTGCGTACCCAGGCGGGGCTCTGGGAGAGCTGCTAGGCCACAGCATAGCTGTAAGAGCTATTGCTGTTACCATTGTGCAGCTGGAGTGGAGGCACCAGCCGTATCCGTAGCCCTCCCTGATCCGGCGCTAAACTCTGCGCCCTGCAACAGTCGGCCCGCCTTTTGGACCTCCCCAACCCTGACCCAGGCTTAAGAGTTACCTCAGGCCTACCAGGGAGTGTGAAAAAAACAAGAAAAGAAAAGAAAGAAATAAAGAGAGAGAGAGAGAGAGAGAGAGAGAGAAAGAAAGAAAGAAAGAGAGAGAGAAAGAAAGGAGAGAAAGAAAGAGAGAGAGAAAAGAAAGAGAAAGAAAGAAAAAGAACGAAAGAAAGAAAAAGAGAGCGAGAAAGAAAGAGAGAGAAAGGGAGGAAGGAAGGAAGAGAGAGAGAGAGAAAGAAAGAAGAGAGAAAGAAAGAAGAGAGAGAGAAAGAAAAGAGACAGAGAAAGAAAGAAAGAGAGAGAAAGAGAGAGAAAATAAGAGTTGCCTCAGGACTTTATTGAACAAAAAGGACAGGACAGACAGCAGGAGCATTCCTGAGTGTGCTCCATTGCAGGCATCCTATATGTTTCCTGGGGTCTCCGGCTTCTCTTTCTCCAAATGCTTCTTTTGGGGTCCCTGGTTAAAGTGGGAGGACAGGAGGAGCGGTAGTCAACAAGAGTTGGTCAAGAAATATTGCCTAAGATCAGAACCAGCGCTACCCAGGGCCTACTGAAAGCAGCCTTCCAATTCCTCTCGGGAGCAAGTAGAATTTGGAGCTTTGAGACCAGAGAACAAGAGACACTACTCACCATAAAGGCCCTCTTCTCCTGCGCAGTCTGGAAACGTCCATGGCCGAACTTGGAAGTGGTGTCAATGAACTTGAGCTCAATACTCTCCAGGGCCTGGCGGCTGTGGTGCACTCGGAGGGACTAGGGAATCCAAGAGATAAGAAATGTCAGAGATGGAGGGGCCCAGCTCCTCCTGTGACCTCCGGCTCACACCAGAGAGGGCTAAATCAATCACTCCGCTCCTGCCAGACCCCTTCCTTTATTCTCCCACCAACACACCCACCACAGGGCTGGCTAAAGGACAGAAAAGGCTACTGGACTTCCCTACCCAGCCTGCCTTGCTGCACTCACTTTTCTCAGTGTGATCACCCGCTTCTTGGTGCCTGCAATGCAGCCCTTTAACATGACGAAGTCATTGTTCACTTCCCCGTAGTGGGGGAAACCACCCTACAGGGAGACAGATCAGACCAAGCCAGGTTTAGGGCAGACAAGTTAGGGGGCTACGGTGGTTAGGGGCCCTATGCCCAGACTTTGGGGTGCAAGGACAGTACCCTCACCCTGGATAACTCACTGGGGGTGATGGGTGGCCGCTGAGCCACATACTAAGTATTCTTCCTGTGTCTCATTTAACAGTATGCCTTTTTGTGGGGGACACTGATGCTCAGAAGTTTGCTGAGCGTGGTGGTGTATCTGTAAATCCAGCATTTCAGAGGGTGATTTGAGTTGAAGGCCAGCGTGGGTAATAGTGAGGCTCTGCCTTAGTAGCTTGGTTTGAAGAACGCTAGCCTAGCATGCATGAGGCCATGTTTGATCCTGAGCACCACATTAAAACACAGGGTGTTAGCCAGGCCTGGTGACACGTGCCTTTAATTCCAGCACTTGGGTGGCAGGGGCCGGAAGCTCTTTTGAGTTTGAGGCCAGCCTGGTCTACAGAGCAAGTTCCTGGTCAGTGAGGGCTACACAGAGGAAAGAAAACAAAAACAAACAGGGTATTGTGACATAGCCACAGGCTCTGAGCACTCAGATGTTAGAAACATGAGGATCAGAGTTTCAAGGTCATCCTCAGCTATATAGAAATTTGGAAGCCAACCTGGGCTACAGAGTGAGTTCCAGGACATCCAGGGCTACACAGAGAAACCCTGTCTTGAAAAAAAACTAAACAAACAAGCCAAAAAAGGGCAGAAGACACATGCTTCAGGCTCCATGATTGTTTCCCTCTAGCTCTGGGCTAGTTCCTAGGTCACCATACTTCCTCCACAGAGTACATGCTCCTCACAGGAGGTGTGAGCGTGCAGGAACAACAAGCACTAGAGCAACTCCCAAGTGCATGCTCTCTCTTCTGTCAGGCCTCCCGTCACTGCCCTCCTGCCGGAACCCCTGGCCTAGTCTGTGTGTCTGTGTGTATGTCTGTGTGTCTGTGTATGGTATCCACTGTGGAGCATACTACAGAGCTCTAGGGGCAAGGTACCGTCCAGCTGGAGCTAGGACCTGTCCCCCAACCCCCATCAGATCCTGTCTGACAGCCAGGCCACCTTGCCTCACCAGTGGTGTGATAGACTTGTCCGTGATGTCATAGCTGGTAGACGCGTTGTTTTTAACCATCTTCCCATCTTCCATGTGCAGCCCCCGGCCAATGCGGTAGATCTACCAGGAAGACACAGCACAGTAGGGACCAGAGGTGGTTTCTGGGGCTGGCAACATGGCCACATACACGCCCTCAGCACACATGCTCAGACTCTGATATCTCATGATATCAGATACCTCATGAACCCAATCGGTGTTTGAGCCACACCATCCCACTAGAGACCCCTCAGAGATGTGACACACCTTCTTGTTCAGCTCTGTGCGGTGATGGTAACCCTTCTGCCCAGCCCGGGCAATGGAACAGCCTACTCGGGCAGGGTGCCAGGCACCAATGCAAGCCACCTTGCGCAGGCCTTTGTGGGTCTTCCTTGGCAGCTTCTTGGTGTGCCAGCGACTAGTGACCCCTGCAAATGGGAAAGGCGAGAGTCTGAAAGGCCATTCCAGCCCCCGCTAAACAGTCTTGCCTGGAGCCACTGTCTCCATGAGACCCTACCTTTAACACCCCGGCCCTTCGTGACAGCAATGACATCAATAACCTCACTCTGGCTGAACACACTGTGTACAGGCACCTGCTTCTCCAGCCGTGCCTGAGCCCAGGCCACCTTCTCAGCCACAGTACCACCATTCAGCTGAATCTCCATGATGTGGGCCTTCTTCTGCCGAAAGGGCAGTAGCTTCATCTACAAGACACGGCAGGAAAGTCAGTCCACAGCCCCGCACACCTGCAGATGGCTAGTCCACTGGCAATCTGAAGTTTTCCCCACTTGCATTTATTAACAGACATCACCATCCTCCTGCCACATGCCAGCACAGGTTGAGGTGACAGCACCCCACATCTCAGGGAGCCTCGCCGTGTACTTTGAAGATACACAAAGGCCAAGTAAACTCTTGGAGAGGGCGCAGTGTTCTGATGGATTACGGGCTGCACCTCAGGTAAAGAAGGGCCTCTCTGAGGAAGTGACCAATAACAGCAGAAAAGTCACTAGGTAAAGATCTGAGTGAGCTTATGACGGAGGAAGCAAGCCGCGTGTGAAAAGGCCCCCACGTAAGGGAAGACCTTAGAAATTTGGTGGGATGGAGAGATCCCAGGCTGGCCAGATGGGAGCTGGAAGATGTCATAACCAGGCAGACATAGGAATGGGCTCCAACTTTCAAGTGTAGGTTGTTAACTAGAATATCCGACAAGGTTCTGGCTGCTATGAGCTGTGTGTGCCGTGAGGGCATAGCAGGTGCGAACAGACCAGTTAGATCACAGCAGAGTGTTCAGCAGGTAGTAACAGAGCTCCCACTGTATACCAGGTGGTAATCCCTGAGGCCAACAGGGGAACTAGATGAGTGTGACCCCTGCCTCTATGGCCCTGGAGGTCACACTGATGAACATCAAGCACTGACTTGCTTATACATGTGCTGCAAGTGTGAGAGTAACAAGCCTGTGTTCAGAGGGCAGGGGAGGTGCCAAAGAGGAGTGGGGGCATCAGGGCTGCTGCTGTGGTGCCTGGGGGACACTTCCCTGAAGACAAGGTGCCTAAGAATATTCCAGAATGAGTGTTCTGGCTACATTTCAGTCAGCGTCAAGCTGGACCCCAAGTGCAGCCAGTTCTCCATGCTGGACTTTTGGCTGGAGACCCAAGCCTTTCAGGACATTTGGGGGGCCTGAGTGGTCCATGGGGCCACTAAAGCTGCTGATGGCACTGGCATATAACATCACATGCCAGTGTCCTCTCACTTCTGGGATAAGAGTGGCCAGTGAAGTGGCTGGCCAGATCTTGAACCTGTTCCCAGGGCTGGTGCTATTTTTAAGTTGACATTTGTCAGGGCTCTTCATTTTGGAGGTGGAGGATGGGAGCAGGCGCCCAAAGATTGAATGGGCTGAAGGTGGGGGCTGGGCTGACCTGGGTGTGGACAATGACCCGAATGACCTTGCAGTACTTCTTCATAGCGGCAAAGTCTTTCTGGAGCTGCTTCTTGCCGTCGGAGTCTCGCCACCTCTTGCAGGCTTTGGTAAAGGCTTTCTTCTTACTCTTGTGCCTGAGCCATATACAGAGTGTGCTCAGACCCAGCCTTGTTCTGCCTTGTCCTGCCTGCCTTTCCCCACCTGCAGCCCCTCAAGCAAGAGCCCTGGCCTAGGAGCGCCCTAAGAACCTGGGCTGCTTCCAGTGACCATTCGTAATCGTTTTCTCTCGCCCCTCCCTCTCTTTCACCCCCCTCCCCTTTCTATGTGTATGGCTGTGTGTGTCTCAGGAGGGTTCCGCTATGTCACCCAGGCTGGACTAATACTCCAGATCCTTCTGAAGTGTTAGGATGACAGGGGTGTGCCTAGCAATAATATGACTCTAAAGTTTCCCTCACACCAGGAGCATATGCTCTGTCTCTGCTAGCAGACACCCTTCCCGGCCCTCACTGGAGCTCTAAAAAGGTAGAATGATGAGCCCCATCCTAGAGATGAAGCCACGGTTCCCAGAGGCTAAAACCTGGGATGAACAGCAAATTCATAATACAAACAGTAAAAACAGAATCCTCAATGCTCGCCAGTCACTGCCTTGATGGGGGCCGTAGGGGGTGGGGGGAAGGGAGTAGAGGTGGGGGCAGCACTCTGTCCCCTTCATCCATCCGTGGCATGTAAGGGACTCAAGATGTCATCCAACCTGCCCTTGGTCATACAGTCCTGCACTCATGCTGGGACTCATATTCATCAATTAATTCCCATAGAGGGTCAGGGCTAGGCTGGGCCCGAGTCTCCAAAAGATATTGGAGGGATGAAGTTCCCCAGGCAGAAAGGTGGGCCTTCCCCTTCAAAATAGTGCCATAGAAGGTCAGAGGCCTAAAAAAGCCTTTCTGTGTGTAAGAGCTTCTTTCTGGGGCCGGGAGAGGTGGCTCAGAGGTTAAGAGCATGGTCTGAACTCAAAGGTCCTGAGTTCAATTCCCAGCAACTACATGGTGGTTCGCAATTATATGTAATGAGATCTGGTGCCCTCTTCTGGCATGCAGGCATACATGCAGGCAGAACACTGTAAACATAATAAATAAATAAATCTTTTAAAAAAAAGAGAGAGAGAGAGCTTCTTTCTGTTTGTTTGAGGTGGAGTCTCTCTACAAAGCGCCTGGCTGTCCTGGAAATCACAGAGACCCACCTGCCTCTGCTTCCCCAGTGCTGGGATGGAGGTGTGCTCACCATGCCCAGCATTGGCTGTATTGTGTTTTTTGGTTGTTGTTGTTGTCCCCTCCCCCCACCCCACCCCACCCCCGCTTTGGCCTCTAGCACACTCAGGTCAATTCTGAAATTTCATGAAATTAGCCCCAGAAATGTAATAACCTGATGATTTTTAGCTGTTTACACTTATTTATATATGGTGTGCACAAATACCACAGCGCACATGGTGGTCAGAGGACAGCTCGCGAGTCAGTTTTCTGCTCTCACACTGTGCCGTGGATCCAGCACAGCTGGCAGGCTTGGCAGCGAGCACCTTTATTCTGAGTCATCTCGCCAGCCCAACCCTGAAGATCTGAAGATTTGATTCCTCTTTTTTCTGCATCCCAGTGTCCTCTCCAACTCTCTGACACCTGTCTTGCTGACTTGAAGGCCCCCCAACACACTATCTGCCTGGACAAGGCTCTCCCCGCCCATCGCTCTAGTATGCGCGCTGCGGCTAGGCTCTCTCACCAATCCTTGTAGAAGCGGCGGCGGCACTCGTCACTGAGGTGTTCGGCAAAGATGGTCTTGAAGCTCCTCAGCCCGCGGGGAGTGGCTACGTAGCCCACCACGCCCACCACTACCAGCGGCGGGGTCTCCACAATGGTCACAGCTTCTACCTCCTCTCGCTTGGAAACCTCTGTTTAAACCAAGGGACAGGATTTGAGGAGACCTTCTTAGCCAACGAGGAAAGGAACTGTTGCCTGGCTGACTGTAGCTAGGCCACCATAAGCTTTGGGTTTTAGTTTACTTTTAATAATTCTAAAAATAGTTTCATAAACACTAGGAAAACCTAGAAACCCACCATTTCATGGATAGTCTTTAGGCTGCCATGGATTTCATCGTTTTTGTTTGTTTGGTATGTTTGTTGTCTGGGGTTTTGTTTTGCTCATGCTTGAGGAAGAGTCTCCTGTAGCCTAGGCTAGCATTGAACTTGCTAGTAGCTGAGGACAGCCTCAAATTCCTGATCCTCCTGCCTCCACCTTCCAAGTGTTGGGATTAGGGGCATTAGCCACCATGCTCAACTGAAATATATGTTCTAAAAATGAAAGAAGGAAGGAAACGGGAAGAAAGGGAGGAATGAAGGAGAGAGGAAGGAGGAAAGGAAGGAAGAAAAAGAAGGAAAAGAGAAAGGTAGAAGAAAAGGGGGAAAAAGTTAGTAAGAGGTACAGGGAGAGAGAGAGAGAGAGAGGCTAATTTCATGAAATTTCAGAATTGGCCTGAGTGTGCTAGAAGCCAAAGAGAAAAGAAAAACAGCCAAGTGGGAGGTTCTTACAATGCTGGGCATGGTGGAGCACACCTCCACCCCAGCACTGGGGAAGCAGAGGCAGGTGGGTCTCTGTGACTTCCAGAAAAAGAGGAAGGGAGGGAGGAGAAGGAATGGATAAATTAAGGAAAGGGGGGAGACAGGAAGGAAGGAATGTGATGTATCTAGCTAAGCGTAGCCTAGGGCACACGAGGGCAAGGCTGCTGGGCATCTGGGCTGAGGGAGTGTTGTGTATGTTTTCCTCCTAGGTCAGTGCTGTGACCCTTTAATACAGTCTCTCACCTTAAGGTGACCCCCAGCCACAAAAGTATGTTTGTTGCTACTTCATAACTAATTTTGCTACTGTTATGAATCATAATGTAAATACCTGTTTTCTGGTGGTCTTAGGTGACCCCTGCGAAAGGGTTGTTCAACTCCCCAAAGAGGCTGAGGCTCACCACTGTCCTAGATTAAACTCTTCCATTTTAGGAGCTGGCTGGGGTGTTTCGTGCCTTTAATCCCAGCACTCAGAGACAAGTTGATCTCTGAGTTCAAGGCCAGCCTGGGCTAGAGAGTGATTTTAAGGTAAAGAACTAGAGCTACACAGAGAAACATGTCGCAAAAACAGAAACCATTCCATTTGTTTACCAAGCCATAAAAGGTTTGATCTACAATGCTGTCCTCCTGCCTGCAAAGTCTGCTGAGGCGATGGTGGCACGAAGCTGGTGGGCAATGTCTTCTTTTGCTTAAGGCCCACTCCGCTAGACAGAACCCACCCTAGACACTGCAAGGGTGACCAAGAAACAGAGACTAGATAGCAAGAGACATAGGAGAAAAACACTGGTCTTTAAGAAAAAGGTAGTGATCAAAGTACTCCTAATGATATTCTGCTATACGCACAGCTCAGTGAATAGAGATTCAGTCATCATCAGGGAATCTTCTTCTGAGGCAAATAAGAACAAATACAGAGACCACTGGCAGACATTACAGAGACAGAGACAGAGAGACAGAGAGAGACCTTGGAACACACAGCTCTAAATGAGATGTCTCCATCAAATCCCTCCCCTCAGAGCTCGGGGAACCCTGCAGAAAAGAAGGTGGGAAGAGTGTAAGAGACAGAGGGGATAGAGGACACCAGTAGAACAGGACCCTCTAAATTAACTAAGAAAAGCTCCTATGAACTCACAGAAACAGAAGCAGCAAGCACAGAGCCTGGGTCTACACCAGGTCCTCTGCATATAGATTATAGCTTTCACTTTGGTATTTGGGGAACCAAAGTTTGAGACAGGGTTTCTCTGTGTAGCCTTGGCTGTCCTGGACTCACTTTGTAGACCCAGCTGGCCTCAAACTCACAGTGATCCACCTGTTTCTGCCTCCCTGAGTGATAGGATTAAAGGCTTAAACAACCATCCTGGGTTAAGAATCTATTTTCAATAAAAGTGGAGAAAAGATGTTTACAGGGAGGCCAAATAACAGAATAGTCTTAGGTGAGATATGGAAAGGAAGGCAGTAAAAGCAGTAAGTATCCTCCCTCCAAGAGCATATAAACATTACAGACTTCGGAGCATCATACTGAGACCAGCCAAACTACAAAGCAAACTCAGACAGGCCCAGCCAACTGGAAGAAGCAGAAACCAGCCCAAAAGCCTAGAAGAAGCAGAGAACAGCTGAGCTGCCTGGAAAGGCCGCCCTTTGACCTATTGAGCTGCCCAGGCTGTGAAGTGTGCTCCCGGTTTCCAGCTTTGGTGAGCTGTCACTCAAGGCGGTGTGGACCCTGGTAAGGCAGCTCTCTTTGAGTCATTTCAGCTCCTATAAGTAACCCTCTCGCCCATATTTCTGTAATAACCCAGTAAAACTCATTGGTTCATCAAATTAGAGTTTGGTCTGCCATGGGCTCCCTATCTAGAGTGAGTAGACGTGTGTGTGTGTGTGTGTGTGTGTGTGTGTGTGTGTGTGCCAGTGCGTGTGCATGTGCCTGTGTATTGCCTCTCTCCAGGAAAAGTCTGTCACAACAGGCAGCAAGTATTACAGATTTACACAAGTGACGCATGAGTGCATGCAGCAGAACTCAGGAAACCTGAATGTACACAAGCTTGTAATCCATCACTCGGGAGTCAGGCAGAAGGACCACTTCAAGCCTGTGCTATAAGCCCCGCTTCCAAAACAAAGACCGGGCATGATGGTACACATCGTTAATCTCAGCACTCTGGAGACAAAGGAAGGAATCTCTCTGGGAGTTCAGGGCTAGCCTGGTCTACAGAGCGAGTCCAGGACAGCCAGGGCTACACAGAGAAATTCTGTCTCAAGAAAAAAACAAAAACAAAACCCAGAAGAACACAGCCCATTCTCATGGGGGAGGGGGGGCACTTTTTTCAATTAAGGTTTTCTCTTCCCAAATGACTCTAGCTTGTGTCATGTTGACATACAACTAGACAGCACAGTGGCTCACAACCACCTGCAACTCTAGGTCCAGGGTGTCTGACACTTTCTTTTGGTCTCTGCAGACACTTGCACTCGTGTGCACATCCTCCCACACAGACACACACGCGTACATAATTAAACTAAAGTCTTTTTAGTATCAAAGCACAGAAAACAGTATAAGGGTTTGGACTGCATCTTGTTGTGTGACAGAACTTTTTCTGGGGAGACCCTACAGGCACATCTACTCACCCCAGGTGGCGAGCCCACAACAGATCAAAGTACACACACCACCAAAGCCCAAGTTTGTGGGTCAGCAGGTTTTACTGGGGTTACTCACAGGAAATGGGTGGGGAGTTCCTTAAGGGAGCAGAAAGGACTCAGAGTCCACTCCAGCATGGAGGATAGCTCACCAAAGCTGTGAACCTGGAACATAGCTGGCACACAGCTCAACAGTCAGAGAAAGTGGACTCTGCGGCTTTCTGTTTCTTTCCGATGCCTGACAGTCTTCTTCGTAGCTCAGCATTGCCCCTCGGAGAGGGACTCTCAGCTTTTATCGATTACTCTGGCAGGAACAGGCCTAGTAAATCTGATCAATTTCAGGGACTTTCTAGAACTATTTTGAGTTATCCGTGCAGGATGGAATGTTTCAAACTCAAGGAAACTGTCACACAACAATCCACGTCTGTATCCTAGCTCTTCTGAAATATGTTCTAAAGTTCTATAGGTAGACACTACATGAGAGGTTTTAAGGAAGATGAGGTAACCCACTTTTAAATTTTCTGTTTTATTATTTTTAGCAATGCTTGGGGATTTTGAGCATACAAGGTAAGCACTCTGTTACTGAGCCACACCCCCAAATCTTTTTGTACGTTTATTTACTTATTTTGGGGTTTGTTTGTTTTTGCATTTTGTTTTTATTTATTTGTTTGATTGGAGATAAGGTTTCTCTGTGTAGCCCTTTCTGTTCTGGTACTCAATTTGTAGACCAGGCTGGCCTGGAACTCAAAGATCCACCTGCCTCTGCCTCCTGAGAGCTGGGAGGAGTAAAGGCGTGTGCCACCACGCCCAGCTTTTGTATCTTGACTTTGAGACAGAGGCTCACTAAGTTACTCAGACTGGCCTTGAGTCTGTGATGCTCCTGCCTCTGCATCCCAAGTAGCTAGGACTACAGTCCTGAGTCCCCCAGGGTGCCCACCTTTGAATTCCGGTTGTTCCTCTTAGGAACTACCTGGGACCATTTTCCTAGCATCTCCATGCTTGTCTTAAATTGCAGGTTTTGTCAGAAACCACTCCCACCAGGCGCTGCTCATGAACGGGGCTTGACAAAGTTCAGCAGGGATCCTGCCTGTCCTGAGGGCAACTCCCCTGCACAGGAGGACATCATCTTTTCTGGGATTGTGGCTCCACTTGGACCACAAGAGCAATTTCCGACACCTAGCGTCTGGAAGAATCTATTTCCCACCCTCTTTGTGCCCCCCCGCCCCACTCACTCAGTCCAGGGCGGTGCACTTCTCGAAGCGTGTGGGTCATGCCGGCCTTGTAGCCCAGGAAGGCTGTGAGGTGCACAGGCTTGCTGGGGTCATCCCGAGGCCAGCTCTTTACCTTGCCCCGGTGCCGCCGGCTCCTCTTGTGGGGCAGGAAGCCCAGGTGTCCATGTCGAGGGGCAGAGAACTTCCGGTGGGACTAGGGATAGGAGAGAAGAAGTTCAGAACTAGGGTCTCCCTAGGGGTGGCTTCAGGGTAATCCAGGAGACTCTACACTCCAACCCTGCCTGCTAGGTGGGCTAGAGGCCTGAGGGAGAGGTTCATGCAGTCCTCAGTGCTATTCCATCCATCTTCCAAAGAACAGAGTGCAAATAATGGAAGTTTAGGAATGGGGTCTCTACCACCATGGGCTTCCTGCCCCTGCAAACTCAGCCTGGCAAGACCTGGAAGGGTCCAAGACAGTAAGATAGAGGCAGGTTGCTGCTGTGACCGGTCCATTCCATCCCTTGCCCCTTTTAGTCCCCCAAACATAGCCCTGGCCCTTTGCTGCCTCTTCAAACACATTCCTCCAGGCACCAGGATTGTTCCTGCCCCCTCCCCTGAAATGCCAGTCTGTTCAAGGTGTAGCCCCAGCCCACTAACCATGGCCGATCCCTGCAGGTCAGGAAGGGGCCTCCCCAACAGGCACCAGAGGTCGAATGACAGGGCCAGAACACTCAGCTGCCAGATCCCAGATTTAGCACCTGGCAGGCTCCTTGGCCAGCTTCTGTAGCCAGCATGGCTTTTGATGCCAGAAACAAACCTGGGAGGGGCATTAGATGGGCAGCCTGCAGTGGTGAGATCACCTGGGACCAGGGATAGCATTTTTTCTTCCAAGGTCCTGCGGACTGGGTGATGACTCTTTAAGGACAAGGGCTACTGTGGCCTGATCTTAGGCCACAACCAGAAGGAAAATCTGAGTCTGGTAAAGAGGTCTCCTCTCCTGAGAGTTGTAAGCTCTACTGCTACAATAAAGACACCATGAATGACTCCGGAGTCATAGCTCAAAAGTTAAAAGCTCTAGCTGTTCTTCCTAAGGACCCAGTTCAATTCCCAGTGCCCACATGATGACTCACAACTGTCTATAACTCCAGTTTCTGGGAATCCGACATCTTCTTCTGGCCTCCATGGGCACTGCATGCATGTGGGGCAAAGACACATGGGCAAGCAAAACACTTCTACATAAAAAAATACAATAAAATAAAAATTTAAAGACATCATAATCAAAAGCAACCTGGGGAGGAAAGAATTTATTTGGCTTATACACCCTCAGCACAGTCCATCATTGAGAGAAGCCAAGGCAGAACTCAAGTCAAAAGCGTGAAGGCAAGATGGGCTTGGTGGTACAGGCCTTCAAATTCTAGCACTTGGGAGGCAGAGGTAGGTGGAGCTCTGTGAGTTCAAGGACAGCCTGGTCTACAGAGCAAGTGCCACGGCAGCCAGGGCTACAAGGAGAAATCCTGTCAAAAGAAAGAAAGAAAAAAAGAAAGAAAGAAAGAAGGAAGGAAGGAAGGAAGGAAGGAAGAAAAGAAAGGAAGGAAGGAAGGAAGGAAGGAAAGAAGGAAGAAAAAGAATGGAAGGAAGGAAGGAAAAGAAAGAATGGAAGGAAGGAAAAGAAAGAATGGAAGGAAGGAAGGAAAAGAAAAATAGCAGGGCTAAAAGTGTAGGTCAGTTAATAGAGTACTTGCCTGGTATGCACAAAACCCTTGGTTTAGTCTCCAGCACAGCAAAAATCAGGCATAGTCTGGGCACAGGGGTATTTTCTGAAACTGATACTCCAACCAAGGACCAGGCATGGAGATAACCTAGCACCACTGCACAGATGTAGCCCATGGCAGTTCAATATCCAAGTGGGTTCCCTAGTAAGGAGAACAGTGACTGTTTCTGACATGAACTCAGTGGCTGGCTTTTTGATCACCTCCCCCTGAAGGAGGAGCAGCCTTACCAGTCCACAGAAAAAGACAATGCAGCCAGTCCTGATGAGACTGGGTAGGCTAGGGTCAGATGGAAGGGGAGGAGGACCCCCCCATCAGTGAACTTGGAAAGGGGCATGGGTGGAGATGAGAGAGGGAGGGTGGAATTGGGAGGGAATGAGGAAAGGGGCTACAGCTGGGATACAAAGTGAATAAACTGTGGTTAATATTAAAATATTTTTAATTATTAAAAAAAACAGGCACAGCAATATACAACCATAACCCCAACACTTACACTTGGGATGTAGAGGCAGGAGGATCAGAAATTTAAAGCCATCATCAGCTACATACTACCTTGAAGGCTAGCCTGTAATACCTAAGACCCTGTCATAAACAAAGAATCAAAGAAACATAAAAACAAATTCATACAAGTATCTGTTCTGGCTAGGTTTTTTGTTTGTTTGTTTGTTTTGTTTTGTTTTTGTCAACTTGACAAAAGCCAAGGTCATCTGGCAAGAAGGAACCTCAATTGAGACAATGTTCCCATAAGATTGGCCTATAAGTAAGCCCCTAAGGCATTTCTTGATTAAAAACTAATGTAGGAGGCTCCACTGTGGGTGATACCAGGTTCTATGAGAAAGCAGGCTGACTCAGCCTTGAAGAGCAAGCCAGTGAGCAGCATTTTTTCAAGGCCTCAACTTCAGTTTCTTTCTTTTGTTCTTTTGTTGTTGTTGTTTTGTGGGGTTTTTTTTTTTTGGAGGGGGGGTTCTTTGTGTAGCCTTGCTGTCCTGGAACTAACTTTGTAGATCAGGCTGGCCTCAAACTCACAGATATCCACCTGCCTCTGCCTCCTGAGTGCTGGGATTAAAGGTGTGTGCCACCATCACCAGGCTTTTTCCTTTTTTTTTAATTAAAATTTATTTTATGTGTATGGGTGTTTTGCCTGCATGTATGTCTGTGCTCCACCTGTATACCTGGTGTCCTTGAAGGCTAGAAAAGGTCATCGGATTCCCTGGAGCTGGAGTTATAGACAGTTATGAACCACCGTGTGAGTGGCGGGCATCAAACCCAGGTCCTTGGGAAGTCTTCTCAACTGATAAACCATCTCTCCAGCTCTTTCTTTTTCTTTTGAGAAAAGGTCTCATATTATAGCCCATCTGGCCTTGAACTCGTGGCAATCCTCCTGCCTCAGTCAAAATGGCAAGCTTATATGCATAAACCTATATAAATGGCTGGTCTTGAACTTCTGAATTCAAATGATCATCCCAATGCAGTTCATTGTGTAGCTCCAACTACAGGTCTGTGCCACTGTGCCCTGGATATATATCTTTTCTCTCTCTCTTTCTCTCTCTCTCTCTCTCTCTCTCTCTCTCTCTCTCTCTCTCTCGACAATATTTCTCAGTGTAGCCTTGGCTCTCCTGGAGCTCAGAGTTCCACCTGCCTTTGCTCCCAAGAACTAAGATTATTTTCTCTATCCCAAGAGTCTATTGTTACAGGATCAAGGTTCTGTAGTTGTAGAATTACTGAATCCACTAAGCTCAAGATGTTCCTCCAGGATAGTGATTTTGCATTAGATACATTCTATGCTACCAACATGTTGATTTTTGGGTCTGAGTTAGCTGTCATAAGCTGATGTTTGTGTAATACTGGATTGTGGTAAGTCTGTGCAACTGATAAATTCTATATTCTTAGTCCCCAATTCTGGCAGGAGGGGACCAGCACCTAGATGGCAGAAGTGAGGATTTCCACTTCCCAGGCTGCAAAACCAGGTTCTAAACTGTACTGTCCAGTACAGTCCTGGACAGTGGACAACTCAGAGCAAAAGAGCTCAGGACCAGAACAGGACCCCCAGAAGCTCTCTGTGCCTAGGATAGGAGACCCTTTTTCCTCATTGACCACAGGGACAAGCTCAGCCTCTTCGGAGAAGCCCCAGGTTCACTGGCACCCACAAGCCCATGAGGGACCTGGGCAGAGCCCAGAGCAGGCCAGACCAGAATGGCTTCCTGGAGTAGTGAGGGCGTTTGGTGTTTCTATTAGTCGTTGAATTGTGTGCTCTTGCCAAGCCGTTTTCACCTCGTTCCCTGCTATCTTAGCCGGTAGGTCACAGCAAAGCCTTGCAAGGCATCTGGTAATCTCTGTCCAACTAAACCGGGATGCCACGGTGCCTTGAGAACCACAAGGGGGCGCCCGAGAGGCGAGGTACGATCCCGTGGTGCCTCGCGGCTGCCCACTGCGCAGACGCAGCTGCCGCCTTTCCGCGCAGGCGTAGAGGTCTCCGCGTCCTTAGCGGGCCGAGCTGGTCCAGACGCGGAGTGAGTTGCAAGGTCGACCCGGAGGTCCTGCTTAAGCTATGCCGGACTCTTGGGACAAGGATGTGTACCCCGAGCCCCCGCGCCGCACACCGGCTCCGTCGCCGCAAACCTCGCTCCCCAACCCTATCACCTACCTGACGAAGGCCTATGAACTCGTCGTGGACCGGCCCGTGACCCTCGTGAGAGGTACAGGGTCTAGGATTCCGCCCGCTCAGTGGAGATTCCGGTACCCTACGGATCCCACGTCTAGTTCCCGCCCCCTAGACTACCGCCCCTGGACACGTCGCTGTCCCGCACCCAAAGACCCCGAGTCCAAATCGTGTCTTAACCTCCCCAATGCACCTAGGACACCCTCTGCCTTATCCGAGACACCCAGAAACGCCCAAGGGTTTTGCAGCCACTGTGGCAAGGGAAAGTATTGGTCTAGGGATTGTAAATCCAAAAGGGATATACAAGTTAACCTCTTGCCACTGGGGGGAATCATCACCTCCTTTTGTTTCCCCGCTGCACTCCATATCACTTCCCAGGACCTCCCGTCGCCCCTGCTGCACCGTGGGATAACCCACTTTTTCCGGGGACTGGCCCCTGTTCATAATTCTTTATGCTCTCAGCGGAATCCCCACTACTGTCGACCCTGGTCGCTCTTTTAAGCGGTGGTAGTCGGAATCCTGGCGGTGGCGCACGCCTTTAATCCCAGCGCTGGGAAGACTGAGGCAGGTGAATCTTTGGGTACGAGGCCAGCCCGGTCTACATAGCAAGTCTCATGATAGCCAAGGCCACTCAGGGAAACCCTGTCTCTAAAACAAAACAAATACAAAAAACTGGTAGTGGTCGGGAAGGCAAGGCCCTGTCCTTGGTGTGTGCAGTTGCTGGTCAATAAGTCCTTGTTGAAATAGGCTATTTGCAATCCATCTGCATGGTCAGGGTGGTCATCCTTCTCTTTGGGCCAGTTTCATTCGTGCAAAGGGGTGTTTTAAATGGCTATGCTCTTTATCCCTGCTCCCAGAGAATGGACCATTCAGCCCTTGGTCCTGTTTGCCAGAATGGTGAGCAGCCCAGAATCATGTTGGACTCTTCGTCCGGTCAATTAAGCAGCTCATTTATCCAGCATTTGGGGTGCAGAGCATGCTTAAGTGATTTGTTTTTCTCTCCTCTAAGTGTTGAGCTGATTTCAGTGGCTTCTTTGTGAGACAGCATGTTCAGTGTTGTCCAGGTCAACATAGCAAATACCTTTGTCAGCTTCCTAGTGGCTTGGTTTACAGACACACGTCACTGCCCCTGGCTTACAGGTGGTCCTTGGATTAGGAAGGTAGTCCCAGGTGCATTACTGCAGTAAAGTCACCTCCATTTTGGAGGCATCTTATAATGCCTGGATGTCTGCACCCTGTGCTATTTTAACTTACCAGTGGAAAACATTGGGTCCTATTACCGAATTCCTAATGGAGCCTCGTCTACTCAAACTCTGGGTGCTGTGGGCCCAACTATATTAATTCTCAGCAGAGTATGTCTGTTCTATAAAGACCTGCCCTGTAAGGTAGGGGCCCAAGGTGAGATGTCATGCAACTGAAGGTGGTAGCTGTCAACCACTGTAGCCAGTCCTTCATTGACTGTTTCTGTAAAAGCTTGGAACTTTATATAGACACCTAACCTAAGGCTGTATGAGCTCACTGGCCATTGATTTTTGGTGTTTTCACAGAATTTATTGAGAAACAGCACGCCAAAAACCGAACCTACTACTACCACCGACAGTATCGTCGTGTGCCAGACATCACAGAATGCAAAGAGGGTGACGTCTTGTGTATCTTTGAGGCTGAGATGCAGTGGAGAAGGGACTAGTAAGTGAGCAGCAGGGAACACAGACTTTGTGCCACAGGGTGGCCTTATCCAGTGTACCTGCACATCCTCCTGGAGAAAGACTCCTGAGCTGAGACAGGCTTGTATCCTTTCAAAACCTTGAGATAGGTATTTCTATCCCTTGTGCTTTCAGCAAAGTTGACCAGGAAATCCTCAACATCATTCAGGAGAGGTTTAAGGCTTGTCAGCAGAGGGAAGGAGAAAGTGCAACCCAGAATTGTGCCAAGGAATTGGAGCAGTTCACGCAGGTGGCTAAAGCCTACCATGACCGCTGTAAGTAACTCAGCCTTATTAAAACCCTGTCTTCTCGGTTGTGCATAGCTGTGGGTCAGCACTGGGACTTTCTTGCCCCAAATACCTGTGCATGTGACAAACCCTCCATGCCCCATCTTTCTCCAGACTTTGACCTGGGAGCCTATTGTTCTGCCAGAAAGTGCCTGGCAAAGCAGAAGCAGAGGATGCTGCAAGAGAGGAAGGCTGCTAAAGAGGCTGCTGCTGCGTAAGATTCCAGCTACAAGAATTCTTGAAATAAAATGATAGACTGCACATGGCCTGTTTCTGGTGTCCACTAAATGCTGAGATGTGAGTCTGGGGGATACAGACAAAAAAAAAAAAAAAACACTAACAGATTTAATTCACTTTATTTTTCTTGTATAAAAAAACCCTTATGTGGTAGCCACAGCTGGAGCCTGGGTCCTCTGAACAGAGACTCTGGTGTGGGTTTTCACAAGATGATCAGTGAATTCCTAAAAAGAGAAGCATGACATATTGGTACAATATGCACCCCAACTCTTAGCTAAGAGTTAATTTAAAGGCAGCCAACAGACCAAGCTGACCAGCATACCTGATAAGGAGACTTGGTGAACACAGTCTCTTTCCAAAGGTCAGGGGTCAGGTAGCTATAAGTCTTGGAGATGGCATCAAAGGTGGCCTTGGCTGAAAAAACAGTAAAGAGGGTTAGTGGCTTGACTTAAGGATAAAAAGCGCTGCCCAGCAAGGAGCTGTTGCACTCCTAGGAACAGAGAAGCCACTTTGGGGCAAGTCTGCCGTGCATTAGGAGGGCCAATCCCCCCCCCCCCCCTTAAAAATATGCCAACCACACACTGGGCCCGTGTAATCCAGCGGAGCCGAGAGGCTGGCAACTATGAGCTACCTACCAAAGTTGCCCAGGGTGGCAGTGCAGCCCCTGGCTGATGTGTAGCAGTCATCAATACCGGCCATCATCAGTAGCTTCTTGGGCACAGGAGCAGAGACAATGCCAGTGCCTCTGGGGGCAGGGATAAGACGCACCAAAACAGAGCCACAGCGGCCTGTCACCTTGCACGGAACAGTGTGGGGTTTGCCAATCTTGTTGCCCCAATAGCCTCTTCGCACAGGGACGATGGAAAGCTTGGCCAAGATGATGGCTCCTCGGATGGCAGTGGCTACCTCCTTGGAACACTTAACACCAAGACCAACGTGACCATTGTAGTCCCCAATAGCGACAAAAGCCTGTGAAAAGACTTAGGTGAAATGGCTGGCTGGTGGTACCTTACACCAGCACATCCCAACCAGAACCTGTGGTGTTCCACTAGGCAAGAGAGGCCACTGTAAGGCCAATCCAAGGCACTTGAGGAACTCATTTTCTCTCTCTCCCCGTACGAAAGTCACACGGGCAATACCTAGTGTAACTATGCAGAGTGAGAGAGTTTTGCTCACCCCATTGTTTAAGCAGTTCCACCTTGCCAAGTAAATACAATACCTTGAACCTGGTCCGCTGGCCAGCCCGTGTCTGCTTCTGCACTGGCATGATTTTTAGTACCTCATCCTTTAGGGATGCACCCAGGAAAAAGTCGATAATCTCAGATTCCTAGAACAAATTTGTGGGAAATGTTAATTTGTTAACTATCAGCAGGCAAGAGTTGGTCTTTTACTCAACCCTGACAACTTATGTGGCAGCACACACGACACAACGTCCCGCCCAAACATTTCTGCACGGAGGCTTTCTTGTACCTTAATGGGCAGGGAGAACAGATAGATCTCCTCCAAGGACTTTATCTTCATGTCCTTAACCAGGCGGCCCAGCTTGGTGACAGGGATCCACTGCAGGAAGACACCAGTCAAAGGGCTGCCTCTGCGTCCGGTGCACGGGCAGCCCGCCCTGCCCGCGGCCCGGACCTACCTCCTTGTCTTCGGCTTTACCGCCACGAGCCCCGCGGCCCCGGCCACGCCCACGGCCCCGACCACGACCGCGGCCCCTAAGACCGCTGCCGAACCCTCCGCGGAAGCCGCCGCGGCCTCCTAGTCCTGGGCCGCCGGGCCCTCCCGGCCCTCCGGCTGCACCGGCGTCATCCGCCATTTGCTACAGAGACAAAAGAGAAACAGAAAGCACTGAGCAGACCCCTAGACTGTGCGAACGCTCGGAGCTCCGGAACGGGACGGTCCTCTGAAGGGTGTCTCCGTCCGGATGTCCACGGATTACCACAGGCCGGAGAGCAAGGCCGTGATCCACTCACGCAGACTCACGTGTTTTCCCGAAGAAGAAGAAGACCGAGGCCGTGCGGAAGGGAGTTTTTATAGTGCACCAAGAACCGCGAGATCTCGACTGCTCACCCGCAGGCGGTGATTGGCTGCGTCTTGTTCCGCCCCCGCCACGCTCTGTTTGCGCCTGCGCACCTCCCTTCCCTGAAGCCGCTCCTTACCCCGGACTAGGTGGGGCTATAAATGTTCGGGCTGGCCACACTTGGTCCTCCGGGGAGTACTCCACGCGTGTTGTCGCTCTGCTCGGGTAAGTTGCTCATCGGCCTCTTGCTGCGTACGCTGTTGACCCGGTTAGTGGGCGTTCGTTGAAAATCATCCTCGGCGTTGGCTTGTGGCCGGAGGTGAGATTCGGCGCCCAGAGCCACAGGGGCCTCAGCTCACCGCCCGCTGCCCCAGTGTGGGAGGGTGAAACCCAGGCCCCTACATTCCGGATCGCCGCGCCGCTCCGGCCCGCCGGCTTGTGGCAGCGATCCTAACCACGTCATTTCTTCGCAGGTTCCACTGGATTTGGAGGTCTTCGTAACCGCCGCCTCGTTCGAGAATATGGCAGGGTCCGGGTTTTTCCCTCAAATAAAATGATTTAACTTAAATTGTCGTGTGTGTATGTTTTTGGAGGGTTTCCAGCAGTCAGCATCTGGGTATCCAAGGGAAGCAGAGCCTTGTGATTTCGGGGCCACCTTTTTTTTTTTTTTTTTTTTTTTGAGACTGGTTCTTGGCTCTAAGAAGGAGTCTACTTAAGCCTTTCAAACGTGGTCTACAAAAACAGTTCCAGGCCAGCCAAGGTGACAATAGCGAGACCCTATTTCAATACAAAATAGGATCACAGGGCTAGAGATGGCTCAGCTGTTAAGAGGATCTAACTCCAGCTCTTACAGCTCTGGCATCCAAGCTCACCCACATTCCAGACATAACTACATGTGGTTAAAAAAATTTTTAAAAGATGACTACCTAGACTAAAGCAAACTTGCAGGAGTGCGTTAGCATTGTTTTTTCCCAAATGGGGCACCATCGATGACCAAGGTATATGGTCCCACTGAGGTTCAGCCTACTGAGCACATGTGGCCCCATAAAATTCAGAGCTGCGCCTGCCTGGGTTGGCATTAAAGTCATGAGGCAAGCTATACTCCAGCACTGCCTGGCTAAAAGGGAGACTTGAATGTCAGCAGCTCCATTACTGTAACCTCAGTCTCTTGTATTCTGTAGCCACTATGACCTCTGTACCAATATGGAGACCATATTATGCCCAAAGGGGAAAAAAGTACACTACAACCTGGATACCACAGTTTACTCAAGAGCTTTCTTAAAGATTTGTTGAAAACCCTGGGGGCTTTTCACAGGATGGGCCTCCTGCTTATAGGACATGGTCTTGGGGAAATGATAGTGGAGGAAGCAGCAAGCCCCTGTGATCCTGCTGGTTTTGGGGATCGAGGTCCTAAAGACTTGGTTCTCTTGCTTAGGAATCAGGAGTCAATCACAACCAAGGCAAGGGAGAGAATCCAAGGCGACTGAGTTGAGGCTACCTTACCACTCACCTTCAGAGTAAAGCAAGGTGGGCTCTGGCCCAGAGCTGTGATTGGCCTAAGCCGGACAATGCCACTGTGATGTCGGTCCACATGTGCTATGAAATGGAGGCTTCGGAGGCCTTGCTCTCAGTGGAGCTGCCGTGCAGACACAGATCATGGTGAGCCTCTGGCCTCTTTCCACCAGCTCTGAGATTTGTACTCAATTCCAGACAGCTACCCAGCTGTCTAGAAACAGATCCTATCCCTGAGAATGGATGACAGTCACTTTGTGGGACAATGAAGCTTTTCAGAAAAGCTTTTCAGCTTTTAACTCTAACTAATGCAGCCTAGAAGTGGGTGGTGACCCCTCCAGGCTCTCCACTTAGTTTTTTTTTGGTTGGTTGGTTGGTTGGTTGGTTGGTTGATTGATTGAGACAGGGTTTCTCTGTGTAGCCTTGACTGTTCTGGACTCGTTTTGTAGACCAGGCTGGCCTCGAATTCACAGAGATCCACCTGCTGCTACCTCCCAGTGTGCCCACCGCATCTGGCTTATGAGTTTCTTTATATACCCTGGCCCACTATCAAAAGATTGCCAAGGTATCTTGCTGGTATGAGTGCCTGGGTAAAGGGGCTTGGAGGCTGGTCCCACCCTGGCCTTGACCTTAACATCAAGCTTGCCTTTGCAGAGTGGTGGGTACGATCTCAACCTCTTTGCCAGCCCTCCTGACTGCAACTTCCTGTGTTCTGTCTGCCATGGGGTTCTCAAGAGGCCAATGAGGTTGCCATGCGGTCACATCTTCTGCAAAAAGTGCATCTTCCAGTGGCTAGCCAGGTGCCATTGGGAATACAGGAGGGTGGGCCTGAGGCCGGGGCCCAGTTCCTATGGCCAGTGGGAAAGTCTGCCAAAAGCTGGGCTCCAATGGCTCTGAGACTCAGCTGCAAAATCTGGGACACTAAGCCTGTGTGTGCAGTTGCTCCCTGGTGTCTGAAATCCCCAGCCTCAGCTTGGGAGCCAAAAGCTCACTGTAATACTCCCTTTATGCCACCTCCTGCTGGAAAGGGAAGGACTAGCTGGGTCACCTAATGGAGACTTGCTCTGCCTGGCTTATGACTTCCACCTGTCCCCTTCCGCTTCCAACGTCATACCATGCCCTTCCTCTAGACAAAACACCTGTCCCTGCTGTAGAAAAGAGGTGAAAAGGAGAAAAATGGTCCAAGTGAATAAACTCCGGAAAACCATTGGCCGCCTACAAGTCAAGGTAGCTCTGAGTGTCCATGCCTATCTTTCTGGGGAGAGGGGAGACAGCCCAGAAGAGGTAGCAGGAACAAGTACAGGTTAAAGGTCATAGGGCAGAAGAGTATAAACAATGAGTCTACCACTTGCTGTGTGACTTTAGCAAGCTGCTTATCCTTTCTGAGTCCCTAAGAACCTCAGGTGTAATGTGGGGATTATAAACGATCTTCAACGATGAAGTGCCGTTACTCTTCAGCCCTCTAACATTTCAAAATAGAGAAACTTGGAACCACAAACGCTTAGGAGGCTTCAGAGTTCACTTGTTTCATAGTCAGTGGCTATCATAGGTTAGGGATTACAATGGGAGCCCCAGCTACGAATGCCTAACTTAGTTTAATTCATACTGAGCTTTCTCATACTTTCTAGTGCAAGAACGCTGCAGCTGGGTGCTTGGTGACCTGCCCCCTGGCTCATCGCAAAGGGCACCAGGACTCATGCCCCTTCGAGCTGATGGCCTGCCCCAATGAGGGCTGCACTGCGAGGGTTCTGCGCGGGGTCCTAGATGAGCACCGCCAGCACTGCCAGCAGGGCGGACAGCGGCGCTGCCCCTTAGGCTGTGGGGCCCCTCTGGCTGCCTCGGAGGGTGAGCAACACAACTGCTACCGCGAGCTACGTGACGCTTGGGTCCAGCGCCATGAGCGCAACCGGACCCTGCTGTTGAGCCTGCTGGGGCGTGTGCGCCGGGTGCACCGCACGACCAACCTCATCCGCCGGCAGCTGGCACAGCTGGGCAACTTCCTGGAGGATGACAACCTGCTCCTGAGCGCCTGGGCCCAGGAGACTGAGCTTGCCCCGGAGGCTGAGATGTGGGGTGCGCAGGGTCAAAATGTCTTATAGAGGAGTTAAATAAACTCTGAGCCCAGGCCTGGCCCACCTCACACCACATGTCCTCTGTGTCCTCCATGTGCTCTGTTGTCCTTGTCACCTCTGCAGACCTTAAGCATCAGATACTGGCCTTTGTCCTCTGGACTGTTCTCTCCCCACCTTTTTTTTTTCTGAGACGGGGTTTCTCTGTGTGGCTGTGGCTATGTGCCTCCAACCCTCGATCTCCTAGACTCTTAAGTTCTTTCCCTAGTTGGATCTACCACCGAGTAGTCCCCATCCTGCAAAGCTGTTTTCTTCCTCATAAATTAACCCACTTTTTTCCCCTGTGGCCTTTCTGCACCTTCTTACCAAACTACATAGCTTCCTAGCTGGTAATACAAATGACTCAGAACCCTAAACCAAGAATAGAAGTCAAAGAAATTCGTGTCCTCTTGTTCTTAGTCTCCTCTGCCCTCCCCACAGCCATCCAGCCACCTCTCAACTTAAAGCACCATGTCCAGAAAACTGCAGGCCTCCCAGCTTTACAACTTCAGTTGCTCAGGTGTTGATTTCCCAATGAAAGACTTTAACTACCTAACTTTAAATGGTCCCTTCCTGCCATCCACCAGTGTGAATTTTCTCTCCTCCCTGGCCATCCTACTTGGTCCCTGGAAAATGAGCTATATAAGATCAGGAGTTTTAAACCACGAATAGTGGCACACGTCTCTAGACCCAGCACCCCAGAAGGAGAGGCAAGTGATTTCAAGGCTTGCCTGGTCTACATATGAAATTTTAGGATGGCAGGGGCTACATAGACCTTGTCTCAATAAAAGAAAAGGTTGAGGCAAGATCAGATATCTCAGAGGTTAAGACCACTAGCTGCTCTGAAAGAGGACTCTGTTTTAATCACACTACCCACACAGTGGCTAACATCTGTTACTCCAGTTCCATGGGATCTGATGCCCTCTTTGCGGCTTCTGAGGGCAGGAGGCACACGTGGTACCCAGACATACATGCCAGTGACACACACAAAAAGATGTCTTTGTTTTCTTTTTAAATTTATTTTATGTACATTGGTGATTGACTGCACGTATGTCTGTGTGAAGGTGTTGGATTCCCTGGAACAGGAGTTACAGACAGTTGTGAGCTGCCATGTGGGTTCTTGGAATTCAACCCCAGTCCTCTGGAAGAACAGTCAGTGCTCTTCACTTGCTGAGCCATTTCTCCAGCCCCAACGTCTTTGTTTTCTTTCCTGGCAGTGTCTCACACACAAAACATCTTTGTTCAACAGATACTTGTTTTTTGTTTTGTCTTTTTGAGACAGGGTCTCGTTATACTCTCCTAATTGGCCTAGAACTCTCTTATGTAGGCTGGCCTCAAAATCAGAGAGTCCCCCACTTCTGCCTCCCCAAGTGCTGGGATTGACAGCACGCCTCGTCACATGCAGCCTTATTCCCTCCTTACCAAACTTGGGGATCACAATCTACACTCCAAACCATATTGGGCCACCTATCTTCAATAAGCCTATTTAAAGAGCTAAATTGGAAAGCAGGGAAAAAATTCAATTTAGCCACATTAAAAAGAGCAACAGGACTGGAGAGATGGCTCAGAGGTTAAGAGCACTGCCTGTTCTTCCAAAGGTCCTGAGTTCAATTCCCAGCAACCACATGGTGGTGGCTCATACCATCTATAATGAGATCTGGCGCCCTCTTCTGGTGTGCATGTGTATATGCGAGCAGAATGCTGTATAAATAATAAATCTTTAAAAAAAAAAAAAAGGAACAAAAATCCAGTGAACCCCAAGGCAGTCTTATGGGTCCTGAAGGGAGACCAAAATTTAAGCAGAAGGCCAAGAATATGCAAATCTATGAAATCTCTGTCAAGATTTTGTGGACTGGTTGGCTCAGCATTAAGAGCACTGGCTTGTACTCTGGAGGCCGAAGCAGGTGGATCTCTGTGAGTTCAAGGCCAGCCTGGTCTACCAAACATGTTCTACAATAACCAGGGCTGTTACACAGAGAAACCCCGTCTTGAAAAAAAAAAAAATCAAAACAAGGCATTGGCTGATCTTCTAGAGGACCTGGGTTTGATTCCTAGCACTCACGTGGCTTGCTAACAGCATGTGTAGCTCTAGTTCCAGCGGACTCTGCTTTCCTCTGGATTCCTCAGGCATGCTCATGGTTGCACAGACATAGATGCAAACACCCACACAGAAACAGAAAAAACGTCTTTTTAAAAGGTGTGGCCCCTCCAATTATTGACCCACCATTATATAAGGTGCTCTGACAATTTTTTAGAGCTGTGAAATCTCTTTCCAGAAGATGAGCTCCTCCTCTGGAGTCTAGTTCTAGGTAGTCCTGGCTGTCCTAGAACTCACTATGAGAACAGGTTGGACTCAAACTCACCCAGCTCCTCTTCCAAGTGCCACGAGTATCTCTTGATTTCTTTCCTGTGTGTGAATGCTTTGCCTTGCATGTTTGCATGTGAGCCATGTGCATTCCTGATGCCCTAAGAAGTCAGAAGAGGTCACTGGCTACCCTGGAAATGTAGTTACGGATGTTTGTGGGTCACCATGTGAGTGCTTGGAATCAAAGCCAGGTCCTCTTCAAGAACAAGCGCTCTAAACTGCTGAGCCATCTCTCCAGCCACGACATGCATCTTTTTTTAGAATACTTTCATTTCTGTGAGGAACTAAGAGTTAGACAGATTCCACGATACGCAGACAGGGAAAGCAAGTGTGACTAGGTAATAAGGATTGCATTAGTTAGGGTTCTCTAGAGGAACAGAACTTACAGAATACATACATATATATATATATATATATATACATACATATAGTATATATACATATATATGATTTATTAGAATGGCTTACAGGCTGTAGTGGAGCTGGTACACATGGCTGTCTACCAATGAAAGGTCCAAGAAGCCAGTAGTTTTTCAGTCCATGAGGCTGGCTATCTCAGCTGGTTTTCAGTAGACAGCAGAATCCTGAAGAAGCCAGTGAAGAAAGCGACTGGCCGAGTGAGAGTGAGGGTGAGGGTAACCAGGCAGAGAGCAAGCTTCCTTCTTCCATGTCCTTTAGGTAGGCTGCCAGCTGATGTGGCCCAGAGTAAAGGTGGATCTTCCTACCTCAAAAGATCCTGATTAACAAAGTGTCTTCGCACCTCATAAGATCCAGATTAAAAGAGGGTATTCACAGCTGGCTGGTGATTATGGCAGTTGCACCCCTTTGATCCCAGCACTTGGGAGGCAGAGGCAGGCAGATCTCTGTGAGTTTGAGTCCAGCCTGGTCTACAGAGCAGTTCTAGAATAGCCAGGGCTACACAGAGAAACTGTATCTTGAAAAACCAGACGACAACCAAGAATAACCATGACAAGGGTACTGAACTTCCAATATGGTGGCTAACTTCTTCCTCACTCTCCTGCCCTGGCAGTTTAAAACAAAGGTCTTTTGGACACCCCCTCCCCCGACTTCTGTGTAATCCTGGCTGTCTTGGAACTCTCTGTAGTCTAGTCTTCAGTGGTCTCAAACTCAGAGATCCCAGCTGCCCCTGCCTCCTGAGTGCTGGGATTAAGGGCATGAACCATCACCACTGGTTTGGTCTTAGAGACTTTTTCACGTGCCAGTAAGGTCCCTGAGAATGGACTGGCTCAACAAGTTCAAGCCTGGGTCAGCTTGACACAACAGTTGTGGCCTAATCAGCCATCCTGCTTTTCTTCAAAGCACCAACTCTAAATTAGGGGATGAAAGGCCCTTCAGAGACTTTAAAAACTCTGGGCTTTCAGGAAGCTGGGTTTTGGTCTTCTGAGTGCCTCTTCTGCACTGTAGGGGGTCTTTATGCCTGCTGTACGTATGTCTCCTCACCGTTCATAAAGATCTTTCTTCACCTGCTTATTCTGTCTGGTCCTATTTGCTGTTTGTTTGTTCGTTTTTTTAGATTTTTTTATTTATTAATTATACCACATTCTGCCTGCATGTGTGTCTGCGCACCAGATCACATTATAGATGGTTGTGAGCCACCATGTGGGTGCTGGGAATTGAACTCGGGACCTTTGGAAGAACAGCCAGTGTTCTTAACCTGAGCCATCTCTCCAGCCCCTATTTGCTGTTTTTGAGATTTCTCTGCTGTCATCTGTTGCACTTGAGGTGTTTCCCCCCTCCTCCACCTTTTAATTCTTTTATTGACAGAGAAAATGAATCTGATTAAGACCCCTAGATGGTAACATATGCCAGGTACCTGCTGAGGGCCAAAAGAACCATTTCCAAAAACATTTAATTAAAAAAAAAAAAAAAGGCATTTGAGATAGGTTTTCACTACATAGCCCTGGTTGACTTGAAACTCATTTCGTAGACCAAGCCAGAGAGATCTGTTTGTCTCCGCCTTCTGAATACGGGGCTTAAAGGCACGACCAACCTGTGCGCAGGCCAAAAGCATTTAAAAAAATCCCAGTTAAGATAAAAAGCCTGGAGGTTGGGGAGATGGCTCAGAGGTTAAGAGTACGGGCTGCTCTTTTAGAGGTCCCGAGTTCAATTTCCGGCAACCACATGGTGGCTCTCATAACCACCTATAGTGAGATCTGATGCCCTCTTCTGGCATGCAGGCTGAACATTGTATACATAATAAATAAATCTTAAAAACAAATAAATAAATAAAAAGATAAAAGGCCTGGAGCCAGGCGCGGTGGCGCACGCCCATAACCCCAGCACTCGGGGAGGCAGAGACAGGCAGATCTCTGTGAGTTCAAGGCCAGCCTGGTCTACAAAGCTAGTCCAGGACAGCCAAGGCTACAATGAGGAACCCTGTCTCCAAAAACAAACAAACAAACAAAAAAGGTTAAAGGCCAGGTAGTAGGGCGGTGGTGGCACACCCCTTTAGTCCCGGCAAAGGCAGAGGCAGATCTCTGTGAGTTTGAAGACAGCCGGCTCTGCACAGCAAGTTCCAAGACAGCCAAGGCTACAAGTAGATACCGTGTCTTGGAAACCGAAAAGAAAAAAAAAGAATTAAAATAACAGTAAACAAACTAAAATAGTAAATTAATAACCATTAAAATGCAAGACATTCAACAACGTAGCCACTGCCAGCCTCTGGGCTCGGAACCGCCTTCCATTTCCGCTCCTGGTCGCAGAAGCCGGTACCCACAATAACTATGTCTCCCGCGCGCGTGGTGATGACGTCAAAGTAGTTGCGGCTCCTGATGTCATCACAACGTGCCTTGGAGTACAGAGTAGCGCGCTGGCTGCTTCACGCGGCCAAAGGCTGCTGAGCTTGGAGGGATCCGAGCTTGCAGGGATCCGCTGTGCTAGGACATGGCCGAGACTGCGGCGGGAGTGTGTCGCTTCAAAGCCAAGTAAGTCCTGGGCAGAGGCGTTGAGGGTGAAGGGAAATGGGGAGGAACCCGGAAAGAAAGCCAGGAGTTGAGGGGCGTTCACTGTGATACAGGGACTTGAGTCCTGTGCTCAGTCAGTTCCTCTTGCTGTGAATAGCTCCCAGTTTATTCGTAGAGTCTAGTTTCCAGGCAATTAATCTTCATCTATCTCTGAGTAGATTGGATTATGGTAAGGGCTGGCAAAGAGAAATCTCAATGCTGCCAGCATCTGTGCTGATGGGTTAACTGGGTGTACAGCATCAGAGGCAGGTTTTATCTTGGGCAGACTTCCAGGGAATGGACTTAGGGGATTGGGACAGTGGGGCATTGGCATTTGGAAAGACCAACCCAGGCCGCATACAGGGTAGAGGCAGCTGACCTGTTACAGAGAATTCTTGTCTCAAAAAAAAAAAAAAAAAAGGAAGGGAAAAGTAGAAAGAATGATAGGCAGAAGTCCAGGGAAAGCTCCCAGGAGCATGTGAGAGGAGGGGAAGCGTTAAACGCTGCAGTGACAGCCTTCAGTTCTGAAAGGCACTGACAGCTGAGATGAGAGCGTGGGCTGGGAACCCACTGAGGATACTGGAATGGCCACCCCCTCTAGTCCTCAGAAAAGTGCAGTGACTCAGGTTGGACCAACGCAATAGAGAGAGTAAGAAAGAGGATGACAGTAGTATGACAGCTAGGCAGGGAGAAAGCAAATGCTGCTGGAGGAAGAAGACTTGTTGACCTAGTGCCATGCTGGCCCTCGCTGGGGAAGAGTTTGAGAGTATGTTGTATGTTACCTTTTTCTGGCCTCCCCCAGCTATCAGGGCCCCCCCCCCCACCAACAAACAAAAAAAAAAAAAAAAAAAAAAACAACTCTTTTCTGAAGCCTGGGCTGCTGTTGGGCTTTCTTCACCTGATTCAGGCCCGCCTCTTCAAACTACATGAGGACTCCACAAAATCCACACAGGCATGCTCACCAACTGGCTCTGGGTTTCAGCCTCTGAATAATGTGAAGCATCCTCCCACTGAGCTGCTTGTTCTAGCCCTGGGTTCCTGCTGCTGCCTAGACACCCTGCAAAGTCAGGGATTTGGCTCATCTCCAGGCTAGCACCCAGCACAGCTGGCCACTGGTCCAAGGGAGTTGGGCGATCACTCAGTATCTTGTTCTCTTTCCAGCTATGCTGTTGATCGAAAGATTGAACCTTTCTACAAGGGTGGGAAAGTACAGGTAACTACCCCCGGGGGCAGGGTAGAGGGGTAGGGAGTACTGAACAGTCCCTTGGCTGAGACACTTTCATCCCTAGCTGGACCAGACTGGCCATAACCTCTTCTGTGTCTGTGGTACCAAAGTCAACATCCTAGACGTGGCTTCAGGGGCTTTGCTTAGGAGCCTAGAGCAGGTGAGGACAGGCTGGAGTGGTTTCGGGGGGCTTGAGGGGAGGGCAGCACATTCTTACAGTGCTCTGTATTCCCACTCTTCCCTCAGGAGGACCAAGAGGACATTACTGCCTTTGACCTCAGTCCTGATGATGAGGTATGATGGGTAGGGGTGGTGGGTAAGCTGTGGTACCTCCCTTCCACACTGAATTGGTGAACATGTCTTGTCCCACACCCTCCCCCCAGGTACTGGTAACAGCCAGCCGGGCACTGCTGCTGGCTCAGTGGGCCTGGCGAGAAGGCACCGTCACTCGCCTGTGGAAGGCGATCCACACAGCTCCCGTGGCCTCCATGGCTTTTGACGCCACCTCTACACTGTTAGCCACAGGTAGGAAGGACCCCAGGTAGGTGGGTGTGCTGGAGGGCACAAGGGCAAGGATTTTGTACACCCCCTAACCCCAAACACATTCCCACAGGTGGCTGTGATGGGGCTGTGCGTGTCTGGGACGTTGTGCAGCATTATGGGACACACCACTTTCGTGGCTCACCTGGCGTCGTGCAGTGAGTAGGGCGGTGGAGGAGGGGTGAGCAGATGCGCCCCCCCCCCCCCCCGGGAGTACCGCTCATTTGTCTCGACTTGCTTTCAGTTTGGTGGCCTTCCATCCAGACCCCTCCCGCCTGCTGCTCTTCTCCTCAGCCGTAGACGCCTCTATCCGAGTGTGGTCACTGCAGGACCGCTCATGTCTGGCTGTACTGACCGCACACTATAGTGCTGTCACTTCCCTGTCCTTTAGCGAGGATGGTCACACTATGCTCAGGTCAGTGGCTGGTCACACAGGGCTTGGGTGCAAGGGTCGGTGTGTACCGAGGCTGAGACTGGAACCGAGGGAACTCTTTCTCCTCAGCTCTGGCCGCGATAAGATCTGCATAGTTTGGGACCTTCAGAGCTACCAGACCACAAGGACGGTTCCAGTGTTTGAGGTATGGTTGCCCGCAGGCCAGGGTTGGTGAATGGGGCAGGGATGGGAGGCATGGTTGTATAGACTCTGACCTTGCTTATCCACAGAGCACAGAAGCCGCTGTGCTATTGCCTGAAGAGCCAGCACCTGCTCTGGGTGTGAAGAACTCAGGCCTACACTTCTTAACAGCTGGTGACCAAGGTGTGAGGGGCTGGCTACATGTGGACCAGGGGGCTGGGTGAAGCCTGTAGACCTCATTCCCCTAACAGCCCTTGTTCTCCTACAGGGATCCTCCGTGTGTGGGAGGCAGCTTCCGGGCAATGTGTATACACGCAGTCACAAATGCCAGGCCTACGGCAGGAACTGACCCATTGTACCCTGGCCCGCCCTGCTGGCCTGCTCCTTACTGTTACTGCTGATCACAACCTGCTGATCTATGAGGCACATTCTTTACAGTTGCAGAAACAGGTAGGCACGTGTCCCTGCCCAGTGCAGGGCTTGGGCTTCTGGCTTCCTTTCACACAGGCCCTTACTCATGACCTTCCTACCCCCCACAGTTTGCTGGCTATAGCGAAGAGGTGTTGGATGTCCGGTTCCTTGGGCCCAATGACTCCCACATTGTTGTGGCTTCTAACAGCCCTTGCCTGAAAGTATTTGAGCTACAGACTTTGGCGTGTCAGATTCTCCATGGTCACACAGGCAAGCCCTCTGACATCCCTGGCACCTTAGCCTGAATTTGATAGTTCCCTTTGCTGCCTCCTTGTTATACTTGGTCTCTGATCACTCTTCACCTCTCTCCCAGACATTGTCCTGGCCCTGGATGTGTTCCGGAAGGGGTGGCTTTTTGCCAGCTGTGCCAAGGTGAGACCTCCTAAGAGATATGAAGGCAGCTGGGCGGTGGTGGCACATGCCTTTAAGCCCAGCATTGGGGAGGCAGAAGCAGGTTGATCTCTGTGAGTTCAAGGCCAGCCTGGTCTAACAAGTGAGTTCTAGGACAGCCAGGGCTACACAGAGAAATCCTGTCTTAAAAAAAAAAAAAAAAAAAAAAAAAAAAAGTTGAAGGTACAGGCCTTGTAGGTGAAAACCAGTGCAACAGAACTCATCATTTCTCTTCCATCCCTTATCTCTGCAGGATCAGAGCATACGCATCTGGAGGATGAACAAGGCTGGCCAAGTGGCCTGTGTAGCCCAGGGCTCTGGACACACACACAGCGTGGGCACCGTCTGCTGTTCTAGGTAGTGTATCAGAACTGGACCCAGGTGTATCCAAGGAGGTAGAGGCCGAAGACATTGGATTCTAGCACAGGGTGGAGAATGAGTGTGCTGATTTGGCCACACTGTGAGGCTTTAGCAAAGATGCAGAACAGAGAGACAGGAAGACTCAGGTGCCATGGCAGATTTTTTGGAAGTGGCCTTGGAAGGTGGGCAAAATGGGAAGGATTTGAAATAGAGAAAAGGACATTGAACAAGAACAAGGTCCTGCTAGAGAAGGTGACCTTTCTTTAAGATCTTGACCCTGTGGTTGGAACCAGGTGACACAGAGGTTTGATGGTGCAGGCAGAGGCATTTGGGGTGTTGTAGGCCAGTCTGCATGCCAAGGTAACCCCTCTGGTCATAGTGCAGAAGACTAGATCCTGGTGCAGTACAGACAGTGTCCTTTGGCCTGAGCAGTGTCTCCCTCTTTCTTGTTGGCTATAGGCTCAAAGAATCATTCCTGGTGACAGGCAGTCAGGACTGTACTGTGAAGCTATGGCCCCTCCCTGAAGCCCTATTGTCCAAGAACACAGCTGTGGACAGTGGCCCCCTGCTTCTACAAGCTCAGACCACCCAGCGCTGCCATGACAAAGTAGCCACATGTGGCCTCTGGGATGGGGTGTGGCTGGGCCTTTGCTGATGGATGCCTAAGTTTTATACTTGCTTTCATCACCAGGACATCAACAGTTTGGCTGTCTCCCCCAATGACAAGCTGTTAGCTACAGGCTCACAGGACCGCACAGCTAAACTCTGGGCCTTGCCTCAGTGCCAACTGTTAGGTGTTTTTTCAGGCCACCGACGTGGTCTCTGGAATGTCCAGTTCTCACCCACAGACCAGGTGCTGGCCACAGCCTCTGCAGATGGCACCATCAAGCTCTGGGCACTGCAGGACTTCAGTTGTCTTAAGGTAAATATTCCCCTAGTCCCATCCCCTTTCCAGTAACATCTCACACTCACTCATAAGACTTGGCTCACTCTATCGCTTCCCTGCAGACATTTGAGGGACATGATGCTTCTGTGCTGAAGGTGGCCTTTGTGAGCCGTGGCTCGCAGCTACTGTCTAGGTGAGTGGGCTAGGAGAGGGCTGGGGGTGCCTGGTAAGGGACATGCTCCTATACCCTATACTGTGTCATTCTGTTCTCAACCTCAGTGGCTCTGATGGGCTCCTGAAGCTGTGGACAATCAAGAGCAATGAGTGTGTGCGGACCTTGGATGCTCACGAGGACAAGATCTGGGGTCTACACTGCAGCCGACTGGATGATCATGCCATCACCGGTGGCAGTGACTCCCGAATCGTTCTCTGGAAGGTTGTGAACCCTAAGGGGTGGGATGAGGCAGGGTAAAGGACAGCACTGGGGCTTGTCTGACCCTGATTTGATCCCAGGATGTGACAGAAGCTGAGCAGGCAGAAGAGCAGGCCAAACGGGAAGAGCAGGTGATCAAGTAAGTCTGGGCATCCCGTCAGCAGGAGCATCCCTTGCATGTCCTAGCAGTACCAGCTCCATGTCCTAGCAGCGGCAGCTGCTGCATCCAGTCAGTAGCAGCAGCCCCGTGTGCTCCCTGCTGTGCAGCACAGGAAATGGGTTAAGGTAGTGCCCACACTTGGGGTACTTGGGCCCAGGCAGGCTCTCTGAGTGACCCTGTCCTTTTTCCTCTGTCCCGCCAGGCAGCAAGAACTGGACAACCTGCTCCACGAGAAGCGGTATCTCCGAGCACTAGGCCTCGCCATCTCCCTGGATCGTCCCCACACCGTGCTGACTGTTATCCAGGGTTAGTGCGTGCCCCAGGAGGAGGCTGGGGGGTGGTGCTCCGGGAATCAATAAACCCTTTCCTCAAGCCCAGACTTCCCTCTCGCAGCCATCCGGAGGGATCCTGAGGCCTGTGAGAAGCTGGAGGCCACTGTGCTCCGATTGCGACGAGACCAAAAAGGTTGTGAGCAGGCTGGAAGGGACCAGCCTGGGGAGGGGGTGTCCTGGTGGGCAGAATGGGGTGGAAAGGCCCAACAAGCAGTGTGACCATCCCTGTCACCTGCAGAGGCCCTGCTGCGCTTCTGTGTCACCTGGAACACCAATTCTAGACACTGCCATGAGGCCCAGGCTGTGCTTGCTGTGCTGCTGCGGCATGAGGCCCCCGAGGAACTGCTGGCCTATGAGGGAGTGCGGGGTACACTGGAGGCCCTGCTGCCCTACACTGGTATGGGACGTGGCCCTGGGTCCAGGGAAGCTCCTGGTAGGTTCAAAGACAACCCCTTACCCTAGCCTCAACCTCCTCTGTCTTCCTCTAGAGCGGCACTTTCAGCGGCTTAGCCGGACACTGCAAGCAGCCACCTTCTTGGACTTCCTGTGGCACAACATGAAGCTGTCCCCGCTCCCTGCTGCTGCCCCAGCCCTGCAAGACACATAAAGTTGCACTTTTCTATCTTGGCTTCTCATGTGAATCTGATCAGTCTCTCCCAAAATCCTTGGCCATACTTGGCTGACCAAGACTTCAACTGTAGAAGTTCAAGCTCCCCCTGCCCTCCAGCCTGAAGTCCCTTAACGGCACAGTGAGATTAGGTGATGTCACTCCAGTTTTATTTAGAGGAAATGGGAAGTTGCTGCCACTTGGCCCTGGCAGTTGTAGAGTCCCACCCTCATCCTGCCCCCTTGGCGGGTCTGGATCCTTGCTTTGCCTGTGGTTGGGGTTGACAGTGCAACCTCTCTGCAGGCCCCCACAAATCTTCAAGTGGGAACCTGGGAACCTTGGTCCTGACTCAGTGCTCTGCGGGTGATGGAGCAGCATCGGCTCTGGATGGCACTCCTACAGGGGCGAGTTGGTACCACAGGGGGAACAGTCGTGTCCTCGGCCACCCTGTCTTCCCCACCATTGTCTAGGAGCCCTGGCCTGCCCAGGAGGGAGCCCAGCCCTTCGGGTTGCAGCAGCACTGCAGGCAAAAGGCCAGCACGGCCATTGTACCTGCAACAAGAGCAAGGTGAAGGATTCACCAGGTGCCGTGTCCCCCTCCCGCCAGGCAAGACCTACCACTGCCCCACCACACATGCACACCCCATGCACACATGCTGTACCTGCACAGCCACCAGCCTCGGTCTGAGGTCTCCAGCACTTGCACGCGTGCCCCCAAGGGCACAGAGAGCTCATCAGTGCGACTGCCTTCGTAGGCCTGGATAGCACAGAACTGCCTCCCTAGGATAGATATTTGGGGATCACTGTAGAACTGTAAGGCCAGAGTCCTGACCTTTCTCTGGACTCACTTGTAATGCACCCTGGACTGCTCTGAAACCCACTTGGGCTTTCTCCTGCCTGTCAGCCGAACCACTATCACCTCCCTCGTGGGTTCATCTCAGCCATGCCGTGAGGTCCATTGTAGGGAGGGGCTCATACCACTGCCTTGCAAGGCCAGGCCTGACTCCTGGCCTTGGCCTGGGACTATCTCCTCCAGGTAGGGAGCTGGAAACCAGGCTGTCTGTTGATCCTTGTTTGCCACCAGCCACCAGCCTGTTCAAGAGGCCAGGAGAGGGCTCAGATGCCAAGGTCTGCACCCATCTTGATCAGAGGACCCAGGTTCTTAATACTGTAACCCTACCTGAAGGATGCCGTAGTAATACGTCCAGGATTTCTTGAGCCTGCGTGTGGAAAGGACTGTCTCTTGTGTCATGGGCATGGAAAGGCTGTAAACAGCGCATCCTCTGAGGCTCCAGGCTATGAATAGTAAGGCTGCCTACAGGTTGGGATAGGGGCTCCTCTGCTGTGGGCAGGATCACCAGGCTGTGCAGGGCAGCCAGCACACGTGAGAAATCAGGAGGAAGGATGGGAATACCCCTTTCCCCGAATACACATAGGTCAGCCCGGCCTTCTCATCTGCCCTTCCAACAAGAGCATGGGCTGGGAGTAAGGTGAATACTAGTCACCTGCCAGGAGGCAGTGTGGGCTCCAGATCCAGAGGTTTGGGTGCAAAGAAGTCACTGAGTGCTGAGCTCCTCAATATGCGCTCTGAGGTTGCCAGCAGTGCCTGTACATAGGTGTCCAGCAGCCGCAAACGTACCAGACCTCGGCCAGTATGCCCCCGACGAGTCAGCAATGGAGCATCTGCCCAGGTATCACAAGCATACACTGTGGGACCCCTCTCACCCACCCACACTTGTTTGGCTCACCATCCCTATGTCCCCTCAAGGCCTGACCAGGAAGCTTAGGAAGAACTCGTTCAGATGTCCGCAGCAGGCCCGCCTCCACTGGGAAAGTTTTCTTAAGGATCTTCTGATGGGGAGAAGCATGTGTCAGTCTCTGGAAGTGGAGAGAACCTCCAAGGGAGGGAAGGGTCCCTAGAAGGGCTCCTCCAGGCAGAAAGGGAAGTCCTTGGACCAAGATCATTGACAGGTCGTAAATCTAGAGGACTCTGGACTGGGGGAAATAACCCATTGAGGTCTAGTTCCAGTGTTACTTACCTGCAGCTGCCTAAACTCATCCCAGCTCCTTCGAACAAATGTGTCACTCTTGTCCGACCAGCATACAGAAAAGGCAAATGTCTGTGAGGAAAGGTCAAGGTGCCGTCTTCTTCAGACTTTGCCAGCTACCCTTCTGCCTCTAGAGAATATTGGGGTAAGATTGAGGGACCTAACTGGTCCTACCTGGAGTCGCTCCATCTGCACCAGGGCTACAGCATGGGCTGCTGCTGGGTGTCTTGGACTTGCCATGGTTATGAATGGCCTCCCACAGGGTGCTTGAAGGGATTCTGAGCATCCGGAAGAAGTGAGGTGGAATTTCCCCACACAGCCATATAAGTAGAATCCCTACAGAACAGTCACAGGTTCAATTTCCTGGTTCCTAACACAAAGTCTAAGAGGATTCATCATGGGAAAATTGTGCTGGAGAGGAGCAAGCCAGGGCAGGTCGAAGGTAAAAAATGGAGTCCTTTGTACAGGACTGTTCTGAAACAGACCCAAGGGGCTGGAACTGCCACCTGTGGCTTCTTTCCTAGCTAAGGGAAGAAAGGAGGTAGGGAGTATTACCATCAAAGTGCCGCCTCAACCTCACCTGACCCCTGTGCCCCTTCCCCGCCCTGCTGTAATCTCCCGCCAGGGTGTGTCTGACAGTTTGGTCTTTGAATTCCCCTGTGGGGCTATGTGCTGTTGTCATCTGAATCAAATACTTCATCCCTGGGTCCTTTGAGTTTAGTTTTGTTGTTGGTAGTGGTGCTTTTGTTTTTGTTTTTTGACATGGTTTTGTCAAATTCCCAAGGCTGGCTTTAAAATTGAGATACTCCTGCCTCAGGCTGCTGAGCAGCTAGGGCTCAGACTTGTGTCACTAGGTCATGAAATTCTCCTCTTTCCTGGGCCAGTCTTGACATTGCCTTTAACAACTGGTTCTTACAGTTGGAAAAGGGGTGTGTGCCTACCACTAGGGACCTAGAGGAATCGTGAGCCCCTCTCATCATCCAACTGACAGGCTGTCTACCTCTCCCAACCTTCCACGCTCTCTGCTCTCTCCACTTACCCCTCATAGCCTCCTCACTTAGATGCATACAGAGGAGACTCCAACTCTGTGGCTAGTAAGATCCTCCCTCTTAAGAATCCACTCACAAATCAGATCAGGTTAGCTTTGTCCCAAACTGTCCAACATCTTCCACGACTTTTAGAACAAATGCCAATTCCTAGAGGGTCATTTGTAGGCCTCTAGTTCCCCAGACTTCTCCCGGTGGTCTAGTGCTTCTGCAAAATGCCAAGAGCCTGAGCTGATTCCTCATCCTACAGGCCAATGTCTAAGGGTCTCCAACTTTAGCCCACACCCGATGTCTAAGGGTCTCCAACGTAGCCCACACCCTATGCATGGCTCTCCACAGTTTTGTAAATAAAATTTATTCTGGTGACTGGGTTTTTCCCATCTTCTACTGGTTAAAGGCTAAAGAGGCAGTCTTCTTCCTTGTTCTGCTCAGTACCGGAAACAGCACTTAGAGCAGAGTAAGCACTGTACAAATATTTACAGAATGAGTGAATGAACACACGGAGGCAGGGGAAGGAATCCTTTCTATGACGGCGCAGGCTTTTAAGACAAACACTCGAGGAGGTCGTGATGGTGGTGAAGATTCAGGAATTCAACGTCATCTTCACTCGGCTACAAACGGAGTTCGAAGTTAGCCCAAGTTACATGAGCCCTGTCTCATGAAAAAAAAAAAAAAAAAAAAAAAAAAAAGGAATTCCTGCTCCTGCGGCTGCAGCTTTGTGAGCATAATAATCTTTTATCCAGGCTATATAATTAAGACGAAGCCTCTCCGAAGCTTGCGGAGAGGAGGTGGGGGAAAGGGTGTAGTTACTAGGGCACAGGTCGCCCCGGGCCACTAATGCTATTTGGTCTCTGTGAGGTCACACCCCGTCGCGCGTTACCAAGGCACCCAGAAGCCAGAAAGGCCCAAAACTTGGCCGCTGGTAAGGATCTAAGCCAAGCGATGGGGGTGACGCGAGAGGCATCTCCGACCTCGTCTCAGCCCGAGTTCTCAGCACAGCCACAGCGCACCTTCCACCACACACTACATTTCTTCTGGAGGAAGAAGCCCCGGCCCCGCCATGGACCCCGCAGGCCCAGCTCGCGGAGGGCAACCAGGCGCCAGACTACCGGCAGAGCCGGAGCCGCTGCCCCCGCTGCCGCCGCGGCCTGGGTCTCCGGCTCCGCCCGTTCCCCTTCCGAGGCCTCCTGCTCCGCCGCGACCCGGGCCGCCGCCTCGGCCGCCAGCCCCGCCCCGCCGCCAGGCCCCGCCTCCCGCCCCAGCGTGAACCCGGCCCGGGGCGGCCTCCCGCGCTCCTGCCGCCGCGCTCTGGCGGTGGCGCTCGCTCGGTCGGCCTCCGGGAAGCCCTCTCCGCCCCGCCGTCGCTACGCCATCAAGATGGCGGCGCCCAGCGAGCCGGCGGGCTTTTCCCGCGGCGGTCTCTTTTCCTTTCCGCCGGGCGGCGCGCGCTCCGACATGACCGACGACCTGGTGACTGACGCGCGGGGCCGCGGCGCGGGGCACAGGGAAGCCGCCGGGCCTGCCGCGACCCCGGCACCGCAAGGTGTGGAGCACGGGAAGCGACCGTGCCGGGCCTGCGTGGACTTCAAGTCGTGGATACGGACCCAGCAGAAGGTGCAGGTGCCCCGCGTGGCTGCCCGGTCCCGATCCCCCGCCCCACACCTGGTTTCCCGGGGCCGGTTCAGGCCTCCCCAGGCCCTAAGCCCTCGGGGTTGGCTGTGCCTAAACATGTCCACCCCTCACCCCCATACACCGTTAGGCTCGAACTTTTGAGCTTTCAAGCCACTGGTTGGTTAGCTGGTTAGAGCGATTTAGTCGGCTGCCAACCGAAAAAGGGAGCGTTCTTGTTCCCTTTATTATTTATTCATTTATTTTTGTGACACTGGGAATCCAACCCAAGGCCTCTGGCGTTCAACGCAAGCCTTCTGCCACTGGGTTGGAATTTTATGGGCTTCTGGTTGGGTAGAAATGAACTGACCCTTAGTCGGCCTACTTCTGCAGCGGGACGTCAAGTTTAGGGAGGATTGTCCAGAGGATCGGGAGGAATTGGGTCGCCACACCTGGGCTTTCCTCCACACGCTGGCCGCCTATTACCCGGACATGCCTACCCCAGAACAACAGCAGGATATGGCCCAGTTCATACATATATTTTCCAAGTTTTACCCCTGCAAGGAATGTGCGGAAGACATAAGGGAGAGGTAAGTTGTAACTGCACCTCTGTCAGTAAGGCCCCTGAAAGGGGCCTGGCTGTTGTCATAGAGAGGGGCCTAGAAAAATAAAAAGAAAAAATAGATTTGGAAGTGACAGGGATCCTTCTCCTTTCTCAAAAGCCCAGTTCTTTAGATCGTTAATCTTAAAGCTCTTAGGAATGGCTTCCCTGCCACTTCCCTTACTTATTCCTCATGGGCAGATTGGCTAAAACTACATATTGCCTAATTTCCCTAATCCCTCAGCTTGGTTACAGACTTTAAAAATGGGAATGAAATAAACTTGTATCGCTCTCAATGGCCTAACCTACTCTCCATAGGTATTCCTAGGTTGGACCTGTGGAGCAGTTGCACTTGCTATTTGAAGCCTAGACAGTTAGGAATGAGGGGGATCTCTTTCTGAACTGGGCCTCTGCTGCTAAGAAACTGTTCCTTGTGCCAAGCCCCACCTATCTGTCCTCTTCCTGGGTCAGTAGATGTGGGCTGAGGCTCCCTGATTGTTACAAGGTTGTAAAATTGCCTGCTTTAGTATATCTTGCTCTGGGCTCTTGCTTTCAGGTGAGTTTCCTCCTGAGCCCAGGAAACCTTTGGCCTTCCCGTCCCCTCGGAATATGAAGGCATCTCCAAGTTTAGTTCTTAGCAATGCCCCAGCTCCCTGTCCCCAGGCACTGGCGACAGAGGAACCAGCATCTCCTTACGTTCTTCATGTGCTTCTCTCACAAAGGATAGGCAGGAACCAGCCAGACACAAGCACTCGAGTTTCCTTCAGCCAGTGGCTGTGCCGCCTGCACAATGAGGTGAACCAGAAGCTGGGCAAGCCTGACTTTGACTGCTCAAGAGTAGATGAGCGATGGCGTGATGGCTGGAAGGACGGCTCCTGTGACTAGAAGACTGCTGGCAGAGCATGTGGGCAGTCTAGCCAGGATCTCTGGGCAACCTGGCTAGAGAGGGACAGCCTATTGATTAAAGTGCATCTGAGCCAAAGCTTGTTTTGGTGGTGGGGAGAGGGGGTACCTGGCACACTGCCTGTGGGAAGCCCATCCACAAGATTAAGAAGTGAAGCTGCCTACTACAGACACTTGGGTGGCCTCCTCAGCCTAGGCCCCGTGGGTCTGAAGATGGAGAAGTAGTCCAGGGAGTCTCATGCTCTTCCTAATGCAGCCTCTTGCTCATTATACCCCTGGGACATAGTTGCCTCATAGCAAGATAGGCTAGAGCATTGCCTTCCTACTGCATAGCCAGGGTGCCTACGGAGCTGTGACCCTGGCAACTCTGTGCCATTTCAGAACTGAAGCACGGTACTGAGCTGTCTCTCCTGTACCTGCTCTAGTAGTTTTTCTATTAGGGTATACCCACTGTGGTGCCTGCTGTGCCTGGCACATGGTCTTCCACAGCTATGACAGGCGTGCCAGCAGAGGATCCTGGAAACAGCTTCCTAGAATCTGAGACCAAAATAAAGTGAAGCGACTTAGAGCCTGGTTTCTGTGTGCTTTGTTCTGGGGTTTACAGTAATGGCGTGGCCTGTTTTTGCTTTTCTGTGATTAGCTGGGTCCTCTTGTCTGAAGTAAGTTCTGGATAGAAGTCACTGTGGAGCAGCTGATGCAGAAACTCTTCAGGAAGAGTCAGAATTCCCAGGGTGAGGAAGAAGCTGAAGAAGACTAGGCGTCTGTGGGGTACAAATGGGTTGTGGCCAGCCTTGGCAGCTGGCCAATTTTGCATCTCAGTGACATTCAGAATTGCTGAATGTGGTGCTGGAGAGATGGCTCAGAGGGTAAAGAGCACTGACTGCCCTTCCAGAGGTCCTGAGTTCAATACCTAGCATCCACACAGTGGCTCATAACCATCTATAATGCCATCTGGTGTCCTCTTTCTGGCCTGCAGGCAGAACATTGTACATAATGATTTTAACAGAAAAAAAAAATACATGCAGGCAAAACACATTTATTTGTTGTAGCCTCTGTCAGTCTTCCTTCTCCGCCCCACCTCCCAAACAAGGTTTTTCCATGGAGCTCTGGCTGGCCTGGAACTCAATTTGTAGACCAGACTGGCCTTGAATTTATAGAGATCCACCTGCTTCTGCCTCTTGAGTTCTAGGATTAAAAACATTACAAAAAAGGGAAAAAGGCCAGGTATAGTGACACATGTCTTTACCTTTAACCCTTGCACTCAGGAGGCAGAGGTAGTCAGATCTCTGTGAAGTATGAAGCCACTACTGAGTTCCAGGTCAGTCAGGGTTATATAGATCTTATCTAAAAACTAGGAGAGGAAAACCAACAACTCAGTTTTAAAAAGTAAAACCTTCATTTTGTCCCTGTTCACATGGTGTCCAGGTCAAGGCAGGAACTGTAGTGTAGGAAGGTTATGGTTTGAGCTGGCATTTGAGAGCGGTCCTGCACATACAGAGGAAGAGAGGCAATACAAAGGGGTAAGTACCCAGCGATGGTGGCACACACCTTTAATACCAGTACTACATAGTGAGGCCCTGTCTCAACCACAGAGAAGGCCCCAGGACCCTTTAGGCCCACAAGTAGATCTGTTAAGTGGATTAGGAAAAGGGACTTCCAAAAGGGGCTCGTGATGGGTAGGGATGTAGCTAAGAAGGAAAATGCTTGCCTGTTGCATAATGCCCAAGGTTCTATTTCCTGGGTGCTGTAGGCTATGAGGTATAAGTAGCATGGATGAATCAGTAGAATCAAGCTTGATGCTGAAATGGCAGGTGGAGGTGTCTGTCCAGACACAGGGCAGGTGTTTGATTACACTGGGGATTCTGAGGGAAAGAGAGGGAGAGGTACTAGAGATAGATGGGTAACAGCTTGAATTTGTTTTGGTGATATTGGGAACTGAATCTAAGACCGATCCCATGCTTGCTAGGTAGCCATTCTACCGCTGAGCCCAAGAACCCTGTTTTTCAAAGAATGGGCTGTGTGTTTGGGTGCTGATGAAAGTAATAGAGGAAAAGGGGGAACACATATCTTCTGTCCCAAGCTAAGAGGAGACGGGATGGGATGAACTGTCAGAGAGTTGACCAAACTGGTGGGCTGCCTCTGTTCAACTAGACTGAAGAGTTTCAGATCAAAACCGGTGGGTTTCCCAGGGACTGGACCCGGCAACCCCAGCTACACTTCCCTCTGAAGAACGAACAACAGGTCACAGTAAAGCGCTTGGCACTATGTATTCTCAGTATATGTAAACTTTGCTTATACCTGGCTCTGGTCCCAGGAAGACAAAAATAGATAATTAGGGGCCTTACCCAAGATCACTACACCCCAGCTTCTGTGGCCGTGAAAGTGGAACCATTTGGTGTTCTACCAGCCTGGCACTGCAAGAGCATGAAGTACGTCTGTTACTTAGGCCGGGGTCTTTGGGAATCCCAGCAGAGGCCAAGGGGGCTAGGCAACAGCTGGGACAAGATTTTATCTCAGCTGCTTCTCCCCAACGCAGGATTAATTAGCTACAGATCAACCAGCTACAGATCAACCGAGGGAACCAGAGATGAACAGAGCTTCTGGAAGACATGATCTGGCCAGAGGAAGAGGACCTTCCCTCCTGCTGGCCACAGGGACTCTGCTTCCCAGTCAAGTTCGGGAGGGTAGGAGCCACAATTCCCACATGATCCTGTTAAAAAGGTACAACCTATGAAGGAGAAGCCAGAATGCAGGGGGGTGTGAGCCACATGTCTGAGCTGAGATGTTCTCCATTCTCAGAAAGAGGTCAGGGGCTTCTTTCCTTACGTGTTCCTTAATTTTCTTACAGACTCAAGGGCTACTGAGAAAGTCCCTCGGTGACTTACCTCTGGTCTTCCGAGGCAGAGGCTAGTTTCCTCTCCCTGAATGTAAAGGGCAAGATGCTGGGCCTCAGTTTCCCCTTACATACTCACCAAAAGACCCTTCCGGTCAGAGAAGTAGGGTAATGTGCTTGTCGTTTTGTCGAAGCTCTTGGCCATGGCAAAATCTGAGCTCAGCCCTTACCTTCTCTCTTGCCCACCTCTAAACCCCATGAGGATTTCGCTTTGTTTCTTCTGAGAACGTGCCCATCCCCTACTCTGTCAAGCTGGGAAGAGCTAGCCGGGAAGGATGGAGGGCGAGGGCTCAGGCCCCGGCGCGTGGACCTAGTCGGGGGCGCTGGCTCGGCCCCGCCCCGCGCGCCCGCGCCGCAGCCGAGGCGCGCTCCCGGGAGGCGGTGGCAGCGGCAGCATCCGTAGCATCAGCAGCCTCAGCCGCAGCCCCGGGCGGTCTCGGGCAGCACAGACCTGCGGGACAAACGGACAGAAGGCAGAGGTCCGCAATGGAGGGAGGCTCCTTCGGCGCCGGCCGTGCGGGAGCTGCCTTCGATCCCGTGAGCTTCGCGCGGCGGCCCCAGACCCTGTTGCGGGTCGTGTCCTGGGTGAGTGGCTCCTAAGCAGGTCCCTTCCCGGACCCCCGCCTCTCCTAGCATCCCCTGTCCCCCACCCTCCCCCACCCCCTGCCCATCGCCCCTCACCCTCCTCTCCGCCGGCCCCTCCCCCCGGGCCGCAGGTTGGGGTGACGTCACAAGTCTAGGCGCGCCCACCTGCGGGCGGGGGAAGGGACCGCTGTTACCAATAGACCTTGAGAGGTCACCTCTCCCCCTGCCCTCAGTTCCTCTTTAGGTCTAATCCAGTCCTCTTCCTCAGTCTTCTCTTCATTTTTCCGGTTCCCACGACCTGGAAGCGGGCACGGGGTTGCGGATGTGATTCTCCGAGGGATTCAGGGACTAAATTCCCGATGGAAGAGGGGGTATGGGAGCCAAGGGGAAATGCGCAGTTTCCTTCCCTTTGCCTGATCACAAATCCACTGGCTCATTTGAAGGGTGATGGTCCTTCCTAGACCCCTCAGGTCTAGCTGGGAGTTGAAGCAGGAAAAGAGGGCTCCCTGTTGGTGTAGGGGAAGGGGCTCATCTGGGAGGGCTTCCTGGAAGTGGCATGGAAGCCGCAGAATGGTGGTGTGTGTCCTGCCTGTCCTAGGGCAGAAGCTTTAGGAAATGGGTGCTAAAGTCTGGATTTTTGTCCAGCTGGCGCTCATCTAATCTCCATGCCTGCCTTGGAGGAGGGCGGTTCCCAGGGTGGGGCAGCCCCTCCCCCCAGGACCTCGTGGACTGAAGGAAGAACACTCTTCTGATTGCTCTCAAGGGACAGGTCCATGCCGTGGCATTTTCCATGACTACATTATCAAGGAGATTGGGTGAGAAAAGAGTGGAACGATGAGTTGAGGCTAGAGGGCATTCTTGAGAACGCAGGACTGACGGGACTTAGAAGTGTCTGGTTTAAGATGACTGTGGCTTGCTTCTGTCATGCCTCGGAGAACTGGTGGACGGAAGGTACCGAGGTTGGGCCAAACCTTAGAACTCAGTGGTCACCTTTAGAAGCCAAATGCTCTTGACTGGTGTTATAATAACTCTGAAGTGTCCGCCGCTGCTGGTGGACATTCTTGGGACCCAGCATTCCATCGAGGCTACTTCACACCATGAGGCACACGAAGGAGCGGACACACTGCTCGGGTTCAAAGGGGGAAGGGCTGACATACTTCTCTAGACAGCTGCCCATTGGTGTCACCTTCCACATGCCCTGGCCCACCACAGCCCTGGAAGTCACCCACAGGGTGAAGGCTCAGTCTCCACATTTAAGTATAGTCACTCAGTCATGTGACCCTGAGAAGTAAAATGTGGACCCTAATATGCCTCCTTAGCAAAGGGATAAGAAGGGTGCCTCTGCTCTTTTTGTTGACGGGTGTTTGGACTGCAGGTCTGATGGTGTGCATCATGAGCTGCCATGTGGGTGCTGGGAGGAACCCAGGTCCTCTAGGAGAACAGCCTGTGTTCTTAACCACTGAACCACGTAGTACTGTTTCATTAGAGACTTGTGTAGCCAGGGCTGTCTTCCTCTTACCCTTCTTCTTCCACCTATCCAGTGTTGAGGTTACACTCCATGCAAACCCACCTAAAGTAGCGGTTTTAGCTACTTCCTAAATGACTCTTTATTTTCAATAATTACTCAGTACACGAGGGAATGGGAAGAGAAGCTCAGTGCTTCAGGGGAACTCTGAGACAGCAATCAGACGTGGGCTCTTGACAGAGGCAACAGATGCCTCAGGGGATGGCGGGAGGAGACCTGGGAGCCCTAAACACTTCCCGCTGCCCGCAGGTATTTTCTATAGCCGTGTTTGGTCCGATTGTCAACGAGGGCTACGTGAACGCAGACAGCGGTCCAGAGCTGCGTTGCGTCTTCAATGGAAACGCGGGCGCCTGTCGCTTCGGCGTCGTGCTGGGTCTCGGGGCCTTCATCGCCTGCGCCGCCTTCCTGCTGCTGGACGTGCGCTTTCAGCAGATCAGCAGTGTCCGAGACCGGCGTCGTGCAGTGCTGCTGGACCTGGGCTTCTCAGGTGGGAGGCAGGCGGGGCCTGGTGTAGGGAGCGGGGCTGGTGCGGGGCCTCTGGGAAAAGGTGGAGCCTGGCACTATCCGGGAGATCCTAGGACGTTTGCATGGACGCGACTGGGTCTCTAGGGATGGACCAGGTGCAGGGACTGCCGCTGGGCTTCTTCCTCGTCTCAGAGATGCTTCTCAGGGTTTTGAGCAGGTGGGACCCAACCACAAGAGGGCGCGACCTAGAGGTACAGGGTCGAAGCCTTATGCAGGGAGCTCCTGGGATCTCTGGACTCGTGGCCAGTCTAGAGAAAGGGGTGCCTGACGTGCAGAGTAAGGCTAGGCTTCGAAGGGGCAGGGGCAGGGGCAGGGGCAGGGCTTTGGAGGTCTTGCGAATGGCGTTTTTGAACTTGAGGGACACTGCAACTTCTCTGAACGCGTGAGGTTCTGTGGTTTAACTAGAGCGAGGATCCTGGTGGCGGAGGAGCACCATCTGATCCCCAGCCCCCACCTGCAGGGGTCTGGTCCTTCCTGTGGTTCGTAGGCTTCTGTTTCCTCACCAATCAGTGGCAACGCACAGCTCCAGGGCCAGGCACCGCACAGGCTGGGGATGCAGCACGGGCCGTCATCGCATTTAGCTTCTTCTCCATCCTCAGCTGGGTGAGTGCGGGTCCATGGGCGGAAGGGGGTGTGTGGGGGGAGTGTCTCCGGGTTTGCCCCAGCTGACCCTGGCTCCCCCATCCAGGTGGCGCTCACCGTGAAGGCCCTGCAGCGGTTCCGCCTAGGCACCGATATGTCTCTCTTTGCCACAGATCAGCTAGGTGCTGGGGCTGCCCAGGCCTACCCAGGCTACCCAGTAGGCAGTGGTGTGGAGGGCACAGAAACGTACCAGAGCCCGCCCTTCACCGAGACCCTGGACACGAGCCCCAAAGGGTACCAGGTGCCTGCCTATTAGTAGCTGTTAGGCTCCGGCCAGGGCTGGAAGGCCACCTCACCATCGTAGGCCTCAAGGCCTCCTGAGACCTTTCCTGGGTCCTACCGTGCCAGGGACAGAGAAGGTAGCCACTGTGGGACTCTGGGACCAAGGGGAGTAGCCTCCCTGGGGTGCCTGGACTGTCTTCACAAAGCTTCCCCTAGCCAGAGGTCCCAGTTCTAAGGCCCTGAGAAGAAAACAGTACTTCCTGGAGTGGACTGGCCTGGGAGGCATTCCTTTCATGGGGCCAGCCAACCAGGGACTCACCTGTCCACTCTAGGGTCAGAAGTCCAGCTGTCTTTCAGGGCAGGGTGCAAGGGCTTCTGGGATCAGGCGGAGAGAGACTGATTGTTTCCTTAGGTGGAAGTTATGGCCCTTGTTCCCAGCCCCATGTCCCTGTGGGCAGCGACTGCCCTGGCTCCTCTCGTGGTGGTCCACCCTGTCTGGAGGCTCCTTCCACTTCCTCTTGCAGGATCCCTAGAGCAGCTCAGCCCTGTCGGTGTTGTGATTGTGATTAAGTCTTCAGGTCTCATCTCATAGTGCCCCATAAGCTGCCCCTCTCCCATGTGGCTCCTGCCAGGTGAGGGTGCTTTTGACCAGGAAGGCATAGACAGCTATGGGCCTGGGCACCCTTCCCCCTCCAGGAAGACCTTCCCTAGGGAAGAGTGAGACAGCTGGGTACCTGGGTGCCAGGCAAGACAAGCCTCTTACAAGGAGAGGACTAAAGGTCTCATCTGCCCAGGGTGTCCCTGGAGAGAGTCATTTCTGTAAATGGCTTAACCTCGGCTTCCTGAACCGATTCTCCTAATAGGTCCTTCCCTATTCTCCTGTCTATCCCCTTTTATGGCCCAGACCAGGTGTGGGTCCCCACGCATAGCAGACTACTCATGCATTGCTTGAAGCTGGCTTTTCACATCCAGTCAAAACCAAACGCGTTGCCATATCTCATTCTTTCAGACAAAATGCCTCCCTGTGGAGTTGCAGTTGAATGACACCCCTGTACGTTGTAGCATAGACCAATCATGTGGAGATTTAAGTGGACATGTTTACAATTTTTGTATATATGGATCTATTTCTCTCTCTTCTGAAAGAACAATCTGTGATTGTGTATTTTCAGTGTCCCCTGTTACAACTGCAACTTCTTTACAATAAAGACTGTAAATGCATTGATCATGACTAAGGTCCTCCCAGAATCATTTTCACCCCTCTCCCTCCTGTGCTGGTGGCTGGGGAATCGGGGTTTGGGGGCCCACAATTTAGAAGGGGTAGGAAGGTGGGGATCAGGCCGACTCCTAAATTTTAGAGAAAGACCACACAACTATGATCCCTCAGGAGAGCACCTTGGTCTGGTGAAATTTGCTGCTCATTGCAGGCTCTCTGAAATGCTGAAGATCCTCTCTGGTTTTGTCCTTTTTCTTATTATTTTCTTTCTTTC
>NW_026588752.1:6476922-6534494 GCF_907164565.1 Psammomys obesus | reverse complement strand
TTTCTTTCTTTCTTTCTTTCTTTCTTTCTTTCTTTCTTTCTTTCTTTGTCTGAAATGCTGAAGATCCTCTCTGGTTTTGTCCTTTTTCTTATTATTTTCTTTCTTTCTTTCTTTCTTTCTTTCTTTCTTTCTTTCTTTCTTTCTTTCTTTCTTCCTTCCTTCCTTCCTTCCTTCCTTCCTTTCTTTCTTTTTCTTTCTTTCTCTCTTTTTTTTTTTTGTTATAGTGTATGTGTGTCTGATTTGTTTTGTTTTGGTTTTTGGTTTTTCAAGACAGGGTTTCTCTGTGTATCCTTGGCTGTTCTGGGCTTTGTAGACCAGGCTGGCCTTGAATTCACAAAGATCCATCTGCCTCTGCCTCTCTGGGATTAAAGGCATGTGCCACACCCCAGACAGGGTTTTCTCAATGATGTAGCCCTAGCTGTCCTGGAACCCTGGGATTAAAGGTGTGTTTGACCATTCCCCAGCTCCACCCCCACTTTTAAAGATTCATTTGTATTTTATTTATGTGTATGTGTCTGTGTGAATGCATGCCACATTTGTGTTGCTCTGTGGAGATTAGAAGTGGGCTCTGGATTTCCTGGAACTGAAGTTACAGGATGCTTGACGTGGGTGCTGGGGACTGAACCTGAGCTCTCTGAGAGCAGCACGTTCTTAACCGCTGAGCCTTTCTTTGGCTCCCACCCCCCTTTTGAGACAAGATCTCTCCATATAGCCTTGGCTGTCCAGGAACTTGCTATGTAAACCAGGCTGATCTCTGTAAACCACAGCGATCCACTTACCTCTCCTAGAATTAATGGTACCACTTTGACCCTTGGTAACTTCTAATTTATGATTTATGACCATGTTTATGCTAAGTAGTTCATATAAAAGAAATCACATAAAATTTTTCTTTTTTTTTTCTTGAGCTAGTCAGGGTCTCATATTGTCCTGATTGACTTAGAACTGGATGTGTAGAGCAGGCTGGCCTCAAACTTGCGGTGATGCCCTCGACTCTGATTGCTAGCTGCTCGATCACAGGCTTGTACCAATCATCTTACCTCTTTTATGTAGTTTTAGAGGTTGAACTCAGGGCTCTGTGTAGGCACTGTTCAGACTGAACTACACACCAGCCCCAAAAGCAATACGTTTTTTTCCCCATTTTTTTTGTTTTGTTTTGGTTGAGACAGAATTTCTCTGTGTAGCCTTGGCTGTCCTGGAACTCACTTTGTTTATCAGGCTGGCCTCAGACTCAGATCTGCCTGCCTCTACCTCCTGCCTCTACCACCACCACCCAACATGTATTTTTTTTTCACTCCTTTGACAAATGTTTGTATTTTAAATTTTTAAAAAATCCTTTAATTTGCCAATAAAAATGTATAAAGAGAAATATGTGACAGATAAAAAAAAGAAATATGCAAATGACCCCATCTTCTGCCCACAGCTTACTGGCTGCAAGAGGGGACCATGTGGCCAGGCTGGCACTGTCAGTGAAGAGGTAGAATATATTTTAAAAGGACATACATGCTGGCTTCTAGCTGCCCGGGTTGGAATTCAAATGTTTGTATTTTTGCTTTAGCAAGTAACTGACCTGGTTGCTTCCAGGCTGCTCCTTCCACTGGGTGGCTGTCAACTGTTTTTGATGTTATGGTACTGTTCAGACCTGGCCCATGTAAACATCCCCCGTGTCCAGTCTGAGGCCAGATTGATAGTGAAGTCGGCAGGGTATGTGAGCATCTGGGGGATGAACCTGGGCCTCACTACTTTATGGGAGTCACCTTCCTAAGTTCTTGACTCTGTTTGATCTTTAGCATTTTTCAATTCCCTAGGCCTCCTTCCTCAGTCCTCTGCTAAGAGAGCTAGACTTTGTCTTTAGTCCTATTATCTCAAACACACCTTGGAAGGTAAGAAGGGTTGGGCCCTGGCTAGTTCTTAGGAGGAAACCAGGCCTTTATTCACCTCCCTCTGCGTTCAGGGATGATGGCAAGACCCGCGATGATTACCCTGTGAGAACTCCAACAAGAAAAGGATTCCTTTCAGATCTGCAGACACCACTAAGCCTCTGGTACTGTCCTGTCCTGCCCCACCCCCTCCTTTAATTGCAGAGGCAGAGGCCAATGGATCTCTGGGAGTTCAAGTACAGCCTGGTCTACAGAGTTAGTTCCAGGACAGCCAAGACTACACAGAGAAACCCTGTTTTGAAAAAAACAAAACAAAATAAAACAACAAAGGGGCTGGAGAGATGGCTCAGTGATTAAAGGCACTGACTGTTCTTCTAGAGGACCAGAGTTCAAATCCCAACACCCACAGGGCAGTTCACAACTGTCTACATCTCCAAGATTTGACAACCACACAGATGGACACATAAAAGTAATTGCACATAAAATAAAAATAAACACATTAATATTTATAAGTAATTTTACTTTTTCTGTATATGAGTGTTTGCCCAATGCATACACGTGGATCATGAGCATGCTGGCCTGGTGCCCACAGATGGCAGAAAAGGATGTCAGATCCCCTGGAACTGAATTATAGACACTAGTGAGATGATGCCATGAGGGTCCTGGGAACCAAACACTCTGCAACAGCAATCCTTAAAAAAAAAAGTTTTTGAGGAACTGGAGAGATGGCTCAGAGGTTAAGAGCACTGTCTGCTCTTCTAGAGGTCCTGAGTTCAATTCCCAGCAACCATGTGATAGCTTACAACCATCTTGAGATCTGGTGCCCTCTTCTGGTGTGCAGGTGCATATGCATATGCAGACAGAACATTGTATACATAATAAATAAATGAATAAATAAATCTTCAAAAAGCTTTTGAGATATTTTCTTTCCTTTTCTACCTCAAATCTTCCCATATACCCCTTCCCACTTGCCTTCAAATTAATTGCCTTTTTTTTCTCACTAATTGTTATTGCATGCATATATGTATATACATATATCCCAAATATAATCTGCTCCGGCCATGTAATATTACTTCTATTTTCAGCACTGACCACTTGGCATTATCTCCATCCTCTCTTGCATGGTGCTGTCACCCTTGCTCAGCATCAAGTGCTGTTAAGCACTGAGCCATCTCCACAGCCCCAATAATTTCCTGCCATTTTAACCCTACATTAAGAGAGCAGCTGGGGGCTGGGGACATGTCTCGGAGGTTAAGAGCACTGGCTGTTCTTCCAAAGGTCCTGAGTTCAATTCCCAGCAACCACATGGTGACTCATAACCATCTATAGTGAGATGTGGTGCCCTCTTCTGGTGCACAGGTATACATGCAGGCAGAATGCTGTATAAATAAAAAATAACTACATCTTTTTAAAAAAAGAGCATGTAAGCCAGCACTTATGAGGTAGATCAGGAGTTGTAGGCTATCAGCAGCTAGTTACACAGTGAGTTGGAGACCAGCTTGGGTTACATGAGACCCGAATAACCCATAACCAACACAAAATGCGTGATGGGTTGCCTTACGGTTGTAATCCCAGGGCTGAGGCGGTTAAGGCAGGAGGACCCCTGGGGTTCACTGGACAGTCAGTCTAGCTTAATTAGTGAACTCCAGGCCAATTAGAGACTCTTTCCTTTTTTGTGCATTGGTGTTTTGCCAACATGTATGTCTGTGTGAGGATATCAGATACACTGGAACTGGAGTTACAGCTGTGAGCTGCTTTGTGGGTGTTAGGAATTGAACCCAGGAACTCTGGAAGAGCAACCAGCTCTCTTAACCATCTCTCCAGCCTAAGAGGCCCTTTCAAATGGTAGATGGAATTCCTTTTTTTGTTGCTGTTGTTGTTTGCTTTTTGAGACAGGGTTTCTCTGTGTAGCTTAACTGTCCCATCCTTGGCTTCGCAGACCAGGCTGGGCTCAAACTCTGAGATCCTACTTCCGCCTCACTGAAAGCTGGGATTACAGGTGTGCAGCACGCGCCCAGCTTAGATAGCTTTCCTAAGGATGAAACCTGAGGTTGGCAGGTTTCTTCCCTCTGCCTCCCAAGTGCTGGGGCCAGGCAGAGTGGCATACACCTTTAATCCCAGGCGGCAGGGGCAAAGGGATCTCTGAGTTCAAGGACAGAGTAGTCTATGAAGTCTAGGAAAACCATGACTACACAGAGAAAACCTGTCTCAAAAGACCATTATCAGCCAAACCAAGAAAAAATAAAACCAACCCCCCCAAATTAAAAAACTATGTATGCATGAGCCTGTGTGTAGAAGTTAGAGGACAATCTGTAGGAGTTTCTTCTCTCCTTCCATCGTGTAGGTTCTAGAGCTCAAACTCAAGATGTCAAAAGTGGCAGGCAGCAATCAGTTTTACCCGCTGAACCACTTTGCTGGCCTTTTTGAAAGGCAGCTAGCTAGCGTCATGAGCACTCAGCTATTAGGCTGCGCACAGCCAGGTCTGTTCTGGGAAACTGGGGCAGAGCCAGAGCTCCACGTTGGACCCAGGGTTGGCAGCTTCTTCCTGTGAACAAACCCCTGCTGCCAAGTCACTTCTCAGGCCTCCTTGCATCGTGGCAGACCCGCACTATAGCATATAGTAAGTGCATGTACCAGGCTTCCTGATACACTCAGAGGCAGAGACACTCAGAACACCAACTATATGCATTACTGCAAAATAAATTTATTTGAAGATAAACTGTCTTTTATAAAATGTCAGAGGCAATTTGAGATCTTAGATTTAACTTGTCTTGTAAAAAGATTGAACTTCAAGTAGCACAATTTTGTGTCTGTTTTTAATCTGGAACATTCTCTATGAAACAGCCAATTGTTTACACAACACACTTGACATCTGACTCCAGCACCAGTGGACCCGAAGCTGTCAGGTCTGGGGCTATAGGCTCGACTCAGGAGGACTCTCGTCAGGCCACTGAGGCCTCTAGCTATGACCACAGGCTCAGATCTTGGCATCCTAGCCCTTCCCTCCCCTGGCACATTCCAAAATCACAAGAGTACAAACCAAGATTGACCCTCTGCCAAGAACTTATGGGCGATGGTGCACAGGGTAGACCTTTCCTGATGTCTTCCTGGCAACCTGGCCAACCAGGAGGTCTGAGCCTCAGCCTTCCCAGGGCCCTACCTAGCTGCCTGGCAGCTGGGAAGAGGAAGGAGAAAGGAGGCGCTAGCATGTGACAGCTTTTGCCCTCACCAGCAGGAGCTACGTAATGATCCTGGCAATGGCTTGAAGGGAAGGGAAATCATCGTCCCGGGCAGCGTGCAGGGCCTGGTGGCTACTGATGTCACCGTGTGCCAGGACCTGCTGGCAGGTGGGGCACACACAGCAGTCCAGGCCCAGCTGCTGGGTGTTGGTCTGCCACACATTCTTCTTGTTCTTCTTAGACTTGGAGCTGGGAGGCTTCTCTCGACTGCGGAAGTCAGTGTGCGCGGATAGCAGCTCTTGCTGTTTGGCTGTGTCTGGCAGGAGTGCCAGCAGCTCGCTGAAGATCTTCTGGAAGTTTTCTCCGAGGAGGTCTCGGCAGCTTTTGTAGTACTGAGCCGCAGAGATCATCCCCTGCCACCCAGAGAGCCACAGCCAGTTATTTTCACCCTGGGCAAAGGCAGGCCAGCCTCCCACCTGCTCCCCCCCTCACCTGTCTGAACTCCCCCGAATGGCTCTTAAACTCGCTGAAGCTGGCCTCATCACTTTGCAGAAAGCCCTTGATGGACTGGATGAGCTGTAGGTTCCTTTCCCGGAAATTCTCAGGAACTAAGTAGGTTCGTGGTGTGGGTGCTACCCGGGGGCTGAGGTCAGATGAGGAGGCTTGAGCCTTGAGGATGGCTTAGGTCACACCCTCCCTCTAGCTACCAATGGCAGGTCAGGCAGCCCACCCCACTTACGCTTTCATGGTGGTGGTGGGACTGGGAACACAGGCTGGGTGGGAGCCGGGCAGGAAACTAGAGAAGCCAGGAGGTGGCTTGCTGACAGGAGGCACCAGGCCTGGTGGGGGTGGGGGCGGGGGTGGTGTGCCCTTCAAGAGCAACACAGTGCTGAAGCCTGTAGGGTGACGAAAGAACTTCAATGTGGTCCCAACTAGCCCAGTTTTTCTGAGTATCCAGCCCCACTGGGTTGGCCCGTCCACAACCAGCTCCCCAGCAGGCTCAGGGCCAGAACCCTATGTGGTAGGCCCACTGCTATAGGGAACCCGAAGCACTACCAAGTACTATGACATAGCTAACTGGCAACTCAAGGTGGCACCTGCGTCCAGAGTGGACTCTCTAGCATGCAAGTGTCCACCCCACACATCCCAGCATGGGCTGGCCTCCAACCTGACTAGACTCCAGCACTTCTCAGAGACCTAAGGAACCCACTGGTATTGGGCACACATACCTGGGGGAGGAGGCATCCTGGGTGGACAAGGGCCTCCAAGAGCTGGGAAGTCTTCCTGTGGTATGGGGCAGGGGAGGGGACCCAGGGGCCTTGGAAGCCCTGGAGGTTCCTTTGGGGTATTCCGTGCCGGGGTGGACCCCTCTGAATGTCCATTGACAACGATGGTTACTGGCACTTCAACTTTGCTCAAAGGGACTTCAGGGACCTGCTCAGCCCCAGAGAGCTTTGGGGTATGATCAGGGGGAAGCAGTGGGGACGATGTGGCCCCAGGCTTCTCAGAGCCCACTTTCTTCTTCTTGCCAACCTTGGCTGAACTCTGGTTGGCAGCTGGTGCCAACAAAGAGGAGACAGCCACGGTGGTAGGCACACTCCGCAGCTCCTGCACAGTGAGGCCACCCCCCTCCTCCTCATCCATGGGGGCTGGGCCACCCTTCCGGCCACCCCTGCTCCCCTTCCCTGCCTTCCGGGAAGGCTGGCTGCCACCAACCACAGCCTGGGACCCTGCAGGTGGGTTCCCTTTCTTGCTGCAGCTGTTGTTCCAAGCGGAGATGAGGCTGGAGGGGGCATTGCTGGGCTTGGGTGCTGAGGAAACCAGGGCAGGGAAGTCCTCTTCCTGGAAGGTATTCTTGCCCCTGGGAGGCCCAGGATAAGCCAGTGCCAAGCCCACAGAGCCTGGGGTAACCGCTGTGCAGCAGGAGGAAGTGGAGGCACAGAGACTGGGGAAGTCTTCATCCTTGAGCTTGGGGTTGGGTGGTGGGAGGGTGCTGGGTCCAGGGAGGGGACAACTGGTCAGTGGCCCATCACCAGGCCTCAACTAGATCTGCCCGTCCACCACACCCTCCTTCCCAGTTCCCTCACATACTTTGAGGAGGCAACCACTGGGCCTGTGGCTGGGAAGGCTTCTTGGCTTACAGGACCATTTGTTGAGGCTTCCTTGGATCCTACAGACATGAGATGAGGTAAGGCCATGATTGCAGGCTTGCAGAATGAGAGATATTGACTAGGGACTGCAGCCTTTCCCAAGGCCAGGAGAGCTGCCATTAGGTGGGACTGGGTTGGTTACCTGCACCTTCACCCTGAGTCCGGGGCAGACGCCGGGGGCCACGGGACTCCTCGGGCACCCTGGAGGCTACCTCCTCTTTCTTGGACCTACTACCCTCTTCCCGGTCCTCAGCCCTGTGACTCTCCTCCTGCTGCTGAGCAGCCACAGAGGCCCGGATGGCAGCTGCCATTTCTCGGTCTTCTTCTTCCCTGGGATGGAGGAGGGGTGGGGGAAAACCTCAGACTGAGCAAGACCCAAAGGCACAGCCTCAGATGGGCAGTGTCTGGGCTCAATCCCTACTGCAGCCTGGGCACCGTGCTTGCTTTGCAGGTACTTCCTGGCACAACTGCGGCTTGCTCCTGAGTGCCATTCCTTCCCCCCCAGATTCTGTGGTCTCTGGCTAGCAATAAAGAAGTAAGAACATTCTACTTGCTGAGCTGACATTGTTGCCACCCTCAGGACCCCAGAAACTCTGGCTGGAGCCCACTGACCTCATGCCTACTCCCAGCTTGACTGCTGGCAGCTGCCACCATGTGGAGGTGGTGCCAGGAGAATGTCAGTGGTATGCAAATCCTCCCACCTCTTGTACCTCCAGCTTCCCCGGCGGTTCTGCTGGGCTCCACGCCCGCTGGCCCGGCCAGCTCGACCCTGGCGGTTGTACCTGTCCACCTCCTCGTAGTCCTCACCACTGACGACTCCTGTGGTCAGTACATAGCCCGTCATTGTTCCAGACCGACAAAGCAGCAGGACCAAAAAACTGCTGTCCTGACCATACTGAGGCCAGTGCTCCTGTCTGGAAGGCAGAGGCTTCCCCACCCCAGAGCTTATGATCTGCACGGATAGGCCCAGACACTGCAGAATCCAAACCAGCTGTGACCTCTAGAAATGATAGCCAACTGGTGAAAGGGCAGGGCCCTACCTTTGGAGACAGAATATATGGACCGCAGTAACAGTTTCCTGAGGCAGAGAAGTGCCTTAGGGACTCCAGAGCAAAGATGCAAAACACTGGGAGCAGGGTGTGAGTGTACAGACAAGGAACTCTGGACTATCACTAGGCTCAGGGATTGTGAGGAGACAGGCTGTGTCTCAATTGGGCAGGAGGAGTCTAACTAGGACCTGGGTCTGAGGTCTGAGAAGCAGGTACTCACAGAAGGTCCCGGTATTTAAGCCTGGCTGAGCCTACAGGCACCTAGCTCACCCTCACTCCGGCGTGAGTGCCGCGGTGCAAAGCTAAACTGAAGGTCAATCTGACGGTTCTGGCGCGCCTCGGCCCGGCTGCGGCTGTGGCAAGCTGTTTTATGGGCCTTGAGGTCAATCTCAGTGCGGAAGGCATGGGTGAACTGTTCAGTGCTGCAACGGCCCTCCTCACATAGGAAGTGCTTCTCCCGGAAGTGCTCACGCAGGTATGCATAGTCGCTGGCAGACAGAGTCAGCAAAAGCCAGATCGTCAGCTGCACAACCAATAACTCCCAGAAGAATCCTAGGCGAGTCACCCCCACAGTCCCTGGCGCATCCTAGGCCCCGCCCACCTATAGGACTTCCAGGCCCCTCTCCCCTAAGCAGCCCCAGCCCCGCCCACCTATAGTAGTCCTGGGCCCCGTCAGAGTCACAGAAATGGCAGAAGTAGTGGTCGCGGCGCAGGTGCTTCAGCAGCTCATCGTTGTCCAGGTAGCGCTCGTCACAGAACTTACAGAGCGGGTGTCCTCGATGGGATGTGTCATCAGGGTCTCCCTGCATTCGGTGCCGAGCGAGGTCCTTGCGGGAGTACCACTTACGCTCATATGTGAAGATCTGCAGAAAACACAGGGCTGGACACAGGGCTGGGGCTCCCAACCTCTTGACTGTGCAGTGGAGCACTGAGGACGAGTGGGCCTTGATAGTAGCAGCTCTGCCCTAGAGCTCACTGAAGGCTGGAGGATCCTTGCAGCTACTCGAAGCCCCTCCATGCCCAGCTAGAAGCAACCTAAGGCTCTGTGGAGGCCTGGAGCTTTGGGGGTCCCCAGGGCAGATGTACCTTGAGGTGCTTGAGACACAACTTGCAGCAGAAGAGCTCGTGCTGCTTCCGCATGTGCTGCTCCAAGTCCCCAAAGGTGCTGAAGGATGGCAGGTGGGGGCACCGCGGGCATTCATGCTGCAACAGCTGCCTGGGGAGACACCAGGGCCACCACCATGCTGGGCTCTAAGTGTGCTGTCCGGAACAGAGGACATGCCAGGCTCCCACCCAGGAAGATGACAACTACGTGCACAAGAGGCAGGGTCCAAGTCTGTACTTCTAGCCCTGGGCCCGTGAGAAGAATAACCTTGTGACAATCATATTCTTTCTGGGTTTCTGCACACCCTGAGTTAAATATATTTGCATATTCTCTTATCCTTCAGAAGGCTAAAACAGCAAATACACCCCCTTCATTTCTACTGCTACCTTAGTGGAGAGCCAGGAGCCCCCGACCTCACAAGAGGGGCCCAAGGTCACCAGCACCACGTACTCTCCCCATTCTTGGTTCTGGGGTGGGGGGTCACATAGATTCAAGGCAGCTGCAGCCCTTCCAGCTGAGAACCCCTCACCTGTACAATGCAAACACCTTTCCATCAGCAAAATAGATGTCATATTTCTTCTCATGTTGGAGCTGATGGATGGGGATCATGGCAAAGGCAGGGAGTTTCTTCCCAAAGACCACCTGGAGAGACACAGTGGTAAGCAGACCTGGGTGGAGTGGCCAAGGACCAAGCAGAGACTCCACAAGAGGTGCCCTCACAGTCCTAAGCTGGCAGCAGCCACTGCTTCCCTAGATAGCCTAGGCCTCCCCTCACCCCAAGCTGCACACAGAATTATTGAACAGACGTGATACCGAAAGCTCACCACCAGGAGGCAGCCATGCTTCCTGCAGGCCTGGTATTCACACACAGCTCCACTCTCAAGCTGTAGAGGGGAACTGAGTATAGAACAACTTTCACAGGGTGGTGTGGAACTGGAGGTCATGCATTCTAGACAGCAGCTAAGGAACTAGCAAATGGTGCCTAGTAGCTGTCAGGCACATCAATGCCCGGCTACCCTGTCCTGAACCACCTAGCATGTTTCCATGATGCCACAGAAGAAAGGGGCTCCCACAGGACTGGCGCCTGGACCTGGTCACAGCCTCATGACTTCTGCTTATTGCAGGTTGCCTAACCTCCATTCATGAGCCATATGGCAGCTGCTGGAAAAGAAGGAGCCTTAGAGAGTACAGGGCAAGGGCTTGGAGCATGCTGGGTGTCCCGGCACAGTGATCTGGACATCCAAGCCTTTCTCTGCACCCTCCAAGGACCCCTCTTTTCTCCATTAAGCTCCTTAGGTGGTGACTTGCAGTGCCAACTCCACAGTGACCCTTACTATCATACCTCTGACTCAAGCCCTAGACCAGATGCCTCTTTGCCACTCACTGTCCCCTATCTGGCACTGGTCACATGCTGTAGCTCAGTCCTGTCAGTACCTCCCTGCCTTAGGAAAGGCTACACCAAGGTCATCAGTTATGTCTAGTCTTAGCCCATGAAGGTATTTTGAAGCAAGTACAAGAGTTTGGGGCAACAGCTGGGCATGGTGGCACACACCTGTAATTCCAGCACTTGGGGAGACAGAAGCAGGCAGATATCTATGAATTTGAGGCCAGCCTGGTCTACAAAGTGAGTCCAGGACAGTTTGGGGGAAAAAAAAAAAAGTGACCAGGAAGAATGGGCCCACTCACACTCATGTCCTACACATAGAGCCCCAGCAGGAAAATGATGAAAACTGGTTCTCTAGAGGACCTGAGGGAGAGCCCAGCTCCACTTTCTCATGATATACTTGGAAACAGCAAGTATATCAGAATCTAACTGGCCCTTATCAGGAGCCCAGGGAGGCTGCATGATTCAACCACACCTCTCTTGGGAATGGGAACAGGTCAGCAATGGCCCAACAAGTCATATCTGAAGGCTAGAAAGGATGAACTTCCTGTCTTGGGCTCTATGTCCAGCTCAAGTAGGTATCCTGGGGGGTACCTGAACTCTCAACATTTTTTTTTAACATAAAATATAAAAAGGCCAGTTGGTGGTGGCACAAGCCTTTAACCCCAGCACTCAGGAAACAGAAGCAGAAAATTCTCTTTCTGGGTTCGAGACCAGCCTAGTCTATAGAGAAAGTTCCAGGCCAGCCAGGCCTACTCAAGAGAAACCCTGTCTCAAACAACAACAACAACAACAACAAATCCTGCCCCTGCTTCCAAAGTGTCCCAATTATAGCCATTTACTACCACACCAGGCTAAGAGACCATCCGACCATCCTTAAATGGTTGTCACAGCTGTGCTCTCCCTAAAGGCAAAGCAGTGAAGGCTCAGAGTGGGGATTCCTTACATGGGCTGCACTGCCCCTCCAAAGCACAACTTTCTTGTTCCCTGGAAACTTTTTTCCAGGTCCCAAATATGGACAGGATCCCTAGACTACGCTGGTTTCTTTTCAAACATTCTGGGGGCAGACTCACACCCAGCTATGCTTTCCATCCATTCCCAAGATAGCCTCTCCGGTCCCGATCCGAAAGGAGCTCAGCATCACGAACTATGCAGAGTGCCAACAGGACACGAAGCCTGAGAATTCCTGCACACAAGCAAGCTGCGGGGCCACACACCATCAGGCACAGCCACACCCCACTCAGCTCCTCGAAGGCAGGCAGAAGAACAATCTGAGGAAACTCCCTGAGGCTGCCAAAAGCACCCAAGCCCAACAGACGTAGCGGAGGATCAACTTCCTTCCCTAAAGGAAGCTGCGCCAGGGACGCCCCCGAAACTGCCACTAGCTCCAGGGACCTCTCTCAGCTGTGCACTTGGATCTACTCTGCGTAGCATCTCAGGCTATCACAGAAGAGGTTCATCTACCTTGGGGCTACGGGCACAGCCCCTGAGCACCTTTGCTGGGCAGCCAGGGCCAGGACATGCTGAGCAGAGTGGCTCATCTGTGCCAGCCACCTCCTACCTTGTGTATCTATGCCCTCAACACAAGAGCTTGGTGTTCACCCATACAACATTACTGTGAACAGCCTGGGCTCAGAGCAGCTCTTCTCAGAGGAGAGCAGGAGGACAGCGCACATGCTGTAAGGAGCAGCACCAGACACAGAGCAGAGTTCCTTATAAAGGGCCTGGGTGGCAACCAGAGGACCAGGGTGAGAGTCTAAGAGAAGCACACCTGATTTACCTGTGCCACTGAAGCTAAGAACCAAAAAGCATGATTGTAGACTGCAGGGCAGAGGCGGTGTCAAAGGACCACTGAGCCAAGCCTGAATGGAAGTGGGTGGAGATGTGCCAAGCAGAAAGAGAGGGCCAGCAGGGTCCTGGCATACCAGTCTGATGGAAGTGGCCTAGGCTGGATATACCTGGGTCAGGGCTGAGAGGTAAGGAAGGAGACACAGGGTTGGCTCAAGAAGGGAAAAATACAGGAAGAGGCTTAGGAAGGGGGCAAGGGCAGTGCAGAACAAAGGCTGGGTGTGTTGGATCTGAAGCTTGCAGGCCTAGAGCTATAGGCAGAAAAACCTGCCCCTCTTCAGGCAGGGAGACCAGGACTGCCTAGCTAGACTGCCTGGATTGGTACTAGAAGAACAGGGTAGCCTGGAGTGTCCCCAGCAGAGGTTAAGGCAGGAGTCCAACCAGCAAGACCCTCCCTTCCTCAAGACATTGCTGTGAGGCTAGGTGGGGACAAAGAAACATGGGAGTGAGGGGGAAATAATCTGCCTGGGCTGTAAGAGGACAAAAACCAAGGAGTTGGGCAGAGAGGACTCCTAGGAAAAGGGTCACAGTCTGAGGAAAGAGCTTAGCCAGGCCTGGCTGTGAAGCTGGGCTATCGGGACCTAGGCGGGCAGCACATGACCCAGAGGTCAGGCGGGGTGCTTCTGAATCACCTGTGTGGAACTGGCAGCCCAGTTCCAGAGGCTGAGGGGGTGGGACCCTTGTTCAGCTGGTGTCTTCCAGAGGGCCTTACTACTCTTCACCTCCAACATGTAACATGTGCTCAGTAAAAAGCAGATAAGACAGGTGGGGCATCATGCATCAAAAGTGTACCATAGGAGCTGGAAAGATGGCTCAGTAGTTAAGCTCCTGCTTCTCTTCCAGAGAACTTGGGTTCGGTTTGTACCACCCACATAGAGGATTACAACCATCTGTAACTCCAGTTCCAGGTGATCTAACATCCTCTTCTGGAAGAACACGCATATATACACATAAAAGAAAAATAAATCAGTGGGGGTGTGGGTGGGTGCGGGGAGTGGTACACACCTATAATCCCAGCCCAGAGGCAGGTGGATCTCTGTGAGTTTAAAGTCAGCCTGGTCTACAGAGTGAGTTCCAGGACAGCCTGAGCGACAGAGAAACTTTGACTCACAAAAATAGATAGATAGATAGATAGATAGATAGATAGATAGATAGATAAATAAATAGATAGGTAAAAAAGGAAAAACCTTTTAACTAAGTATTTATTACTTTATGTACATATGCATGTATGTGCATATGTCTGTGCCCCTCATCCATGCTTGGTGCTCACCGATGCTAGAAATAGGTATGGTGGGAGCCCAAAAAGGGACAGGAGCAGGGGTAAATTTTGGCAAGGTCAGGAAAGGCATGGCAGTGTAGACATTTAATCTCAGCACTCAGGAGGGAGAGACAGGTAGAGCTCTGCGAACCAGGATAGGCTGTGTACATATGAGGCTGCTTCAAACAAAGGAAGGAAGAGAGAGCGGGAGGGGAGCACAGATGACTGACAAGCGCTCACAACAGATAAATACCACTGAGTCATCAGGTACCAGCAGCTGACCTGGACCTGCGAATGATCCTGGGAGGCCTTCAGCATTCCCCGCCCACTTCCTGCTTGTGGGTGTGGCCTGTCCAGCAACATGACAAGTGTGTGAGCAACATGAAGAAAATGGCTCTAGAGATGTGTCCAGAGTAATGTAAGAAGCTCCTAATGGGTGATAACCAGCATGTGTTGGTGTCTCTCTCTCTCAAGTGCTAAAGACTGAACACTAGACTTTCCACCACTCAACATGGAATCAAGATTGTCCACCACCTCCACAACCTCACACCACATGGCAGCCCTAAGTCCAGATTGCCCTGGTTCTTCACCAGACCACCAGCTCAAAGTTATGCCCTGTCTCCCTGCTATGCCCAGACCCCACTCTAAAGCCTGCACAAGGAAGATCAAGGCATATAAAACAATCCAGCGAAGGAAGCTGGCCTATTCTACTTGACTTTTTAAAGACAGGCTTTCTGTGTAGCCCTGGCTGCCCCAAACTTACCATGTAGACTAGCCTGGCTTCGACTCAGAGATCTACCTGCCTCTGCCTCCTGAGTGTTGGGATTAAATGTGTATGCCACCATTGCTCACCTCCACATAACATCCCAGCACACATCCCTCCTAATTTTTACTTAGTCTCATCAAGGAACTAAGGCCAGGGTTCAGAGACTAAGGGTCTCTGTGATTCTGGGTAGGAACACAGGACACACTTAGAGGGTAATACAGGACTAGGTAAAGGACAAGGTAGTGTCAAGGAGGCTGCAAGGTTACAAGTAGAGAGAATGGATGGAGAGGATGGATGGAGAGGTTGAGCTAGATAGCTATTACCTCACACAACTCCTCAGGAACTCTTGCTGCCCAACGTGGTGGTGCAAGTCTAAGAGGAAGCCCAGGCTTGGCCAGGGGCACATAGTACCAAGCCACACCCCAGCCAGGGCAAGCTGACAGTTCTTGTCAACAGCCCCTGCCACAGAGCTCTTAGAGGGTGTGGGGCCCGCAAATGAGGGAGGGCAGACACTGGCTACAGCTGACATATGTGTGTGTTCACTCACTTCCTGACTGAGACACAAAGCCCAGACCAGGACTACAAATGTAAAGACGTACAAAAGTCTTTCTAGAAGGCAGCTACAGGTGTGCTGGAAAACCCGTGTTAGACTTTCCCACCAGCATGTGCAAGACTGGTCCACAAAGCAAGCTCCAGCAAGGTCCTCTGGGTCGGCCACCAGCTAAAAGCTTCCTGGAGTGCTTCTGAAGCCCAGATCTCACCCAGCAGGGTGAGGCTCTTCACACTCTGAGTTCTTCCAGCTGCTCTTCCCCAGTGTGACACAGATACTTAGGGGATGCTCAGGGATTCCAGCTCACTCCTTTGACATTAATATGAAGAAAGAAAAGCCAGGTGTGCCAAGTGTGGTGGTGAAGCCTTTAATCCCTGCCCTGGGGTGGGGGGGGTGGGGGGGGAGGCAGAGGCAGAGGGATCTCTGTGAGTTCAAGGCCAGCCTGGTCTACAAAGAAACCTGTCTCGAAAAATAAAGAGAAAAAAGGAAAGACAGAGAAAGAAAAGAAATAACCTATTTCTCAACATTACTTCTATCCATCTGCATCACTTCTAAGAACAGGAAAAGGAGATTCCCTGGCAAAAGCCACTAGCCAAAACCTTCCGTGAACCAACCAAGGTAATCTGGAAGCAAATAGATCTCCAAGGGCCGCAAACCAGAGGTCCAGTTGGAAACTCCCCATCAACAGCTGGTACTGCTGGAGTGTGGGTGAACGCTCCTGAGTCCTCTGACTCCTCAGGGGATTCCAAGTCTAGAAAACCAGAAACACCCCCTTGCCTACACCCTAGAATGAAACCCCAAAGCTAGAACTAGTAAAGAATAGGAAACTTCCTAACATTGTGGACCGCCAAGCACCTGGGAGTCACGTCCTGGTAACACCTCCTTTCTACAAATGGGAACGCTGTCTCAGGAGCTGACTAAGGGTCACTGGTGGGGCCCAGAAGCCCACTGGAAATGTCCAGTTTAATCCTTTTTGCCAGAGCAGTCAGCTTCCAGGACAGACAGACTCCTGGCTGTCTCCTCCACCTCAGCGACAATCCCGAAAAAACGAACACTCACAGACAAGAGGGCTCTCGACCTGTCCCTGCCCTTCCCGCGGCCAGGTCAAAGGGAAAGTCTCCTGGCTTCGAGTTCTCAGGCATCGCTCCTTCTTCCCCGGCCCAGGGGCCTCTGGCTTCTCCCAGCCTTAGAAGGCCCCGGTGATCGCATGCTGTCCCGAGCGAACACCGGGGCCTCCGGCGGGAGCGGACGCGGGCAGGCCGCGGCCGGACACCAAGCAGGCAAAGCCATCAGGAGTCCGCCCCTCCCCGCGCCCCGCCGCGCGCCCCGCCGCGCGCCCCGCCGGCGCACCTGGCGCAGCTCCTCGCGGCACACGGCGCAGTAGCGTTGCTCGCACAGCACCCGCATCTTGGTAGAGCACCGGTAGCACACCGGGTGGTCGCAACGGCCCAGCGCCGTAGCCTCCAGGTCACCGCAGCACAGCACGCAGCTCCCGCCGCCCCGTTCCGGCGCTGCCACCGCCTCCAGAGCCGCGCGCCGCCCCTCGGCGCCTGCCGCCGCCGCCGCCATGGCCGGGCTCCGGCCCCCTCCCGGCCGGCGCGGTACGGCGCGGCCTGGCTCCCGGCGGGCCCGCCCCTTCCGTCGACGTCATTCCCCCTCTAGGCAACCGCCCCGCCTGGCGGAAGTGCGCACTGCGACTTCCGCCCGGGCCTGCTGCGCTATAAAGCTGCGATTTGTTTCCCGGCATTCTAGCCTGTGACTCCTGCTCAAAAACCTTCCCGGCCGTACAAAGTGTGGGGTCTCTTCGCCTTCCCCGGCCCTAGTTCTAGAGACGACGGACGAAGAACAGGACATCCAGTATTTCCGACAAACCACGAACAGTGTCAAGCTAAGTATAACACAGACACTAACGGGCCCTACTTGGACGTATTCGTATCTGAAATGCAAATTTAACTAGACGTCCTGTGGAATATAGCTCAGTAGCAGAGACTTGCCTACCACGCGTGAGACTCTGGATCCCATTCCCAGCACAAAATCATTTCTAAGTAATTAAGCTAGTAATGACGCAGCCTACCTTTCTATAGCCCTGCACTGCTCTTGTGTTTGGATCATAAGCCTTTGACACCTCGTAAAAAGCTGCAAATTCTTGTGTTTGTTTGTTTTTTTTGAGACGGTATCTCTATAGCCTTAGGTGTCCTGGAATCACTTTGTAGACTATGCTGGCTTCGAACTCACAGAGACCTGCCTACCTCTGCCTCTGCCTTCCAAGTGCTGGAATTAAAGACTTGCACAACCACCGCCAGGCTCAAGCTGCAAATTCTTATCAGGAAAGAGGGCATCCAAACCAGGCATTCTCATCCAATCCTGCTAGAAAAAGGAAGTGGTGTTCTCTTGGTTGTAGGAGAGAGACATCCAGCCAGGCATAGTATCTAGAAGGGGAAGCACCTAGAGAGCCTTGAGTGGATAGTACTGAACCTGAGGCCTCAAGCCTCTGTAGCTGTCGGGAGGTCTCCTCTCTATCTTTCTGAAGAACTGAGATAAGTCCAAATCTGAATCCTTGTAGAAAGAGGCAGTATATTGTATGTGAGGCAGGAAATGTGTGCGTGCACATGCACACGCCCGCACGCTATGTCTAGAATCAGAGAGAAACTGGCTTAAAACCCCAATTCTGGTACTTACGTGCTTGTGAGCTAGATTCGCCCACTGAAGCCCAAAACTGGGGTCTCCATACCAAAGTAAAGTGGACTGGGCTCCATTTTCCATTTCCAGACAGATGAGGGGGATTTACCTCTCCCTGAGCAACTGGGCAGATGTTTAAGTACTATTAAAATGACCAGGTGTGGTCACACACACACACACACACACACACACACACACACACACACCTTTAATCCTAGTACTCACAGGCAAGAGACATGCATATTTTTGAGTTTGTTCAGCCTGGTCTGCATAGAGTTTCAGGCCAGCCACAGCTGCATGGTGAGACTATCTCAAAAAAAAAAAAAAAATTCTGTTAAAATAGGGGTATGATATGAGGCTAGTGAGGACCCAAGTTCAATTCCGATCCCTAGAATCCATGTAAAATGCTGGGTGTGGGGCTGGTGTGATGGCTCTGCAAGTCAACGCATTTGTAGGACAAGGCTGAAGAACCACCTCTAAAGAATTGAATCTAGGACTGGAGAGATGGCTCAGAGGTTAAGAGCACTGGCTGTTCTTCCAAAGGTCCTGAGTTCAGTTTCCAGCAACCAGACGGTGGTTTATGACCATCTGTAATGAGATCTGGTGCCCTCTTCTGGCATGTAGGCATATATAAAGTACTATATAAATAATAAATCTTAAAACAAACAAGCAAAAAAAAAAAAAGGTCACCAGATTCTCTTTCTGTGTGTCTCTCTGTCTCAGCAGGGTTTCTTTTGAGACCAGGCTGACCTTGAACGCAGATTCACTTTCATATACCTTTTCTTTCCAGAATCCCTACCCTAGTGTAATTCCTAAGAGCCACCTTAGGGTTTGGCTATTTTCTTCTCTATCTGCTATACTCCATAACTAACACTTGGGGCTTCCTTAATACTGTTCTTATGGACTCCCCTCCACTCCCCTCCTTATGGCTGACCCAGGTATGGCCTCCATTCTCTTCCTCTGAACATCTGTGAGATTTACAGCTCAACTGTCCTAAGGTTTTCCTTTTAATCATGAGTAAACTGTCTCCAAGTTTTATTTGAGTCTATTCTTTGTCCTTCAGTTTCCATTCCTGTCCATTTTCTAATTATCTCATTAATGAGACTAAGAACTCCAAGTGGGGTCCCTGATTTTTCCAATGTCATATGATGGGACTTCACAAGATTTCCAGTAACACTTTTTTTTCCTTTTTTAAAAAAAAAAGAGTTTTAAAAAATTTATTTTATGTCTGTAAATGTCTGCCTGCAATTATATATGTGCACTGAGCCCATGCCTGATCTCTGTAGAGGTCAGAAGCTGATGTCAGAGGGTATGGATTGTTGTGAACCACCATGTGGGTGCTGGGAATTAAACCTGTGTCCTCTACAAAAGCAACAGATTCTTTTAACTACTGAGCCAACTCTACAGTCCTTCCCTACTCCCATATCTATCTATCTATCTATCTATCTATCTATCTATCTATCTATCTCGAGACAGAGTCTTTCTGTGTGGCTCCAGCTGTCCTGGAACTCCCTATGTAGTCCCCTAAAAGTCACAGAAATCTGCCTGCTCCTATCATCTGGGATTAAAGATGTGTGCCTCGCCCTCTTTTCAGTCTTTTATTTCTTTAATCGGTAGACAAGAACCCATCCACGTGTTCCTACATGGCATCAGACCCATAATGGAAGGGAAGAACTAACTCCCGTCCATTGAAAGAAGAAAGTTGTCTTCTGCCTCCACACACATGCCTGTACTAACACAGATACATAGTATACACACACGTCACGATGACGGTGATGATGAAGCCGAGAGCGTGTAATCCCAGAGATGGGGAGGTAGAGAGAAGAACCAGGAGCTCTCAGGCCAACCAGCCTGGCACGCTGAGCCAGCCTGGCACACAGAATGTTGAATACCAAGGAGAGCCTGTCTCAAACAAGGCGGAGGGGAAGAACCAACACTGAGGCCTCCTCAGCATCCACATGGCGGCTCACAACCGTCCATATAAACTAGTTCAGTGGGTCTAACATCTGATCTCTGCAGGCACCAGGCAAGGTGCTGAAGTTACATATATACAGGCAAACACAGACATGAAATACAATAAATAGATCTTTGTTTAAGAGAAAACAGAAAAGAATGTTGCAGAAGATCTTGTAAAGTCCCAGAAAAGCTATCCTATGATCCTGGAGAGAACTAAGTCCTCTAACCATATGCACCTGGACACACATACACAAATAAATGCAGAGCTGGAAAGATGATGGCTCAGTAGTTAAAAAGCACTTCCTGGGTTGGCTTCCCAGCACCCACATGGCAGCTCATCATCATAACTCCACTTCCAGGGGATTTAACACCTCCTGTCCCCTGTGGGCACAAGGCATGCACATACATGCAGGCAACACACTTAGCACATAAAGTAAAAGTGAATGAAATATTTCAGAGGGAGGAGTCTAGAATCAGAAGAGACATATGATAGCTCAGCAGATAAAGGGGTCTGTCACCAGGCCTAGCAAACGGGCCTGCGAGGTGGAGGAGAAGAACCCACCCCTTCAGGCTGTCCTCTGGCTTCCATTTGCCCACGACGGTGCCCACGACATGCGCGCGTGTGTGCACACAGGACACATTTTAAAAGCGAAACTTAAGTAATCGAAATAACAGATTTGGGGGTGTGCCTTGTCGTAGAATGTCTGGCTGCCTGCCGTGCCAAAGACCCTGGGTTCAGACCCCCCAGCAAGAAAAATAAATAAGAGTGATAGTAGATGTATGAACCTAGAACACTGGAAGCTAGAATCTCCTCAGATCCTGTAGGACTTGTTTTTCCCAAAATAGGAAACACACCTTGTAGACCCTGAGTCCAGAAAACAGGATTCCAACCTGATTTGAAGCAACAGGCACTGTAGAGGCTTTACACGAGGGTGGAGGGCCAGGCTAGAGCCAGCAGCTACCAGCTCTACAAGGAAAGCTCCAGAGGCTCTTCAGTGGGGCTGCTGTCATGGGTCCCTTCAGCTATGGAGACTGGGGAAGACTACTGCAATTCCTTTATTAGCTATTGGAATATTTAGGAAAAAAAAATCAAAATTAGGGTATACAGAAAAGAAAAATATTGTAGCTTTCAGGAAGAAAGGGAATGCAAACAGGATACTGCTTGAGGACTGGGGAGATGGCTCAGCAGTTAAGAACACCTGCTGCTCTTGCAAGGGACCTGAGTTTAGTTCCAGCACTCAGGCAGCTGGCTCACCACTCTGCAACTCCAGCTCCAGGGGATCTGACACCCTCCCTCTTCTGGCCTGGGCCAGTAGGCACACACAGCGCACAGACATACACGCAGACAAAATATCCATACACATACAATAAACAAATATTTAAAACTCAAAAACTGCACGGTAGCTAGATGGCTCAGGTTAAGGTGATTGTTGTGCAGCCTGATGGCCTGAGTTTGATCCCCAGGGCCCACATTGTGAAAGGGGAAAATAAACTGCATGTTGCCCTCTGACCTCCAGATGATAAGTGCTGTGTTCCACCCCACCCCCAAGTAAATAAAAGTGATAGTTTTATTTTTACATTTTAACACCCCCCCAAACAAACAAACAGCATTTAGTGGCTTGCAGGCTGGGAATATGGTTTAATTGGAAAAAACAATTGCCTAGCACGGGTGAAGCCCTGGATTCAGTCCCTAGTACTTCATACACACCTGCAATCTTAGAACTTGGAAGGTGGAGGCAGGAGGAGCAGAACCTCAAGATCACACTGGGTATGCTGTCCCAGGCCTTTAATCCCAGCACTTGGGAAGCAGAGGCAGGTGGGTCTCTAGCCTGGTCTATAAAGGGAATTCTAGGCCTGTGAGATCCTAGCTCCAAACAAAGAGAAGGATGGTGAAGTGGGCACAGCCAAGTCAGTAGAAGTATGTTACGTCTCTTCCGAAAGAGCACCATTAAAAATGGTGCAGTTGGGGCTTGAGAGATGGCTTAGAAGAGCAGTAGCTATTCTTCCAAAGGTCTAAATTCAATTCCCAGCAAGCATGTGGTGGCTTAGAACCCATCTATAGTGAGATCTGGTGCCCTCTTCTGGTTTGCATGCACACATACAGGCAGAACACTGTATAAATAAATAATAAATATTTAAAAAATAGAGCAGTTGTCTAGGCATGGTGATGTACACCTATATTTCCAGCATCAGGAGGCTGAGGCAAGAGAGAGAGAGAGAGAGAAAAGATGGGAAGGCAAGGAGATGGCTCAGAGAGTCAAAATACTTGCTACACAGTGCCCGATGACGTAAATCTCGTGACCTGAGTTCAATCTCCAGGACCCACAGGTTTGAAGGAGAGAGCTGATCCTTGCAAATTGTCTTCTGGCCTCTGCACGCTTACTGTGGTCCATGTGTGTGTGTATTAAATACTTGCGCCTAGATTTACAGTTTGAAATTATTAAAATCAGTACTATCTGAAAGAGATGGAAGCAGTGTCAGCCCCTTGCTTTCTTATCAAATGGCATTTTGCATTTTGTTTCTAACCCTCTGGTGAGAGGCAGAATCCTTTGTTTCTGGATCCTGCACGAGAGGGAGCAGGACACAGACCTCCCCTGTATCCTGATCTTTAGGACAATTCTATTCTCTGCTCCCCTAACCCCACCTTAGATTGCTTCTATCAGCTTCTGTGTACCTCCTCCCACTGGGCCCATGGTCTTTCCTGCACACTGATCTGATCTTTTCACTCCCTTGGAGCAAGGCCATCAACAACACTGAGGTTGCTGGTGTTTAAGCTCCCAGAAGCAGCAGCATGCTGAGTCAGTCACGTAAATTGTACTTTTTGTGTTAACATTCCACTCTTGTAATTCACCCATGCCCTGTTTCAATTTTATTTCTTTTAAAAAATGTTTATATCTATTTCTTTCTGTGGGTGGGTGCGTGCTTATGTGTGTGCCAGGACATGATGGTAGAAGTCAGAGGACAGCTTGAAGAAGTTCAGTTCCCTCATTCCACTTTGTGGGTCTCAGGAATTGAACTCAAGTCAATAGTCATCTCTCTGGATCCATTCTTCCTTTCTTCCTTCTCTCTCTCCCTTCCCTCTTCCCTCCCTCCATCTCTCCTTCCTTGTAACTGAACCTAGAGACACACACACATGCAAAGGAAGTGCTCTATCACAGGAAAAGGTTTTTTGAGGTAGGGTTTCCCTGTGTAGTCCTGGGTGTCCTGGAACTCTGTTCAGAGATCCACCTGCGTCTGCCTCCCAAGTGCTGGATTAAAGGTGTGCGGCTTAAAAACTATTTTAAAGTGGGAGGGACTGGGAGAAGAGGAGGGAGGGGAAACTTTAGTCAGAATGTAAAATAAAATAAAAAATTTTAAAGATAAAACTGTTTTGAAGGTTTTATTTATTGTACTTTTGTGTATGCATGTTGGACTTCATGTATGTATATGTACCTGGTGCATGTGTGCATATGTATACCTGGTGAGCATGGAGGCTAGAACAGGGTACTGGATTCCCTAGAAGTAGAGTTACAGATGGTTGTGAACTACCATTGTTGGAACCAACCTGGAGCCTCTGCAAGATCAGCAACTGCTTTTAACTCTGAGCCCTCTCTCCAGCACCCTACCCCTTTTTACATTTTTAATTTTAGAAAAGATGTTCCTAAGTTGCCCATGCTCCTGCTACAGCCTGCCTTTACTTGGGATTACAGACCTGCTCCACCAAGCTCTTCTAGCGCCAATCCCAGGATGGAGCACACATTTGACACGTTTATATGGATCTGCATTTCCCATGCTTCCTTCAGGGGTCACCTCACACTTTCTCTGTTCCATTGCTATTCCCTGAGGTCCCTAATTTGGAATGAGCAGCAGCACCTGGGGATCCTAGTGCCCTGGCAGTGGCCTGTGTCGTGCTGAGCCACCCACCCACCACACTCTCCAGGCCGCTCTCTCCAAGACTAGGGCTCCCATAGGAACAGGCAGTTGATGGGGGCGGCTTTCATTGACGTCTTCCTGGTCCCACAGGTCCTCATGCAGAACAGCCTGATCCCTCTATATCCTCTGCCCACTCCATAGAAGTGTTCTACCTGACAGGCCCCGGGCTCTTTCTCCTCTACAAGCACTGAGTGCCTACTGTGTGTCGGATATGGTGCCAAGACAGACACCTTGCACATGTGTGTGTATTTTTCATATTTGTTTGTTTGTTTGTTTGCCATGTAGACCTGGCTAGTCTCGAATATAAACCAGGTTCTCACTATATAACCCGGGCAGGCTTGGAACTCACCATCTTCCTGCTCTAGCCTCTCAAGTGCTAGGGTGGCAGGCATATACTGCCACAGCTGGCATTCTTTTTTATTAATGCAACAAAATAGGTGGTCACTATCACCATTCCCTCATGTTAAGGGAGGAGACAGAGAGGGGAGATTGTAGTGCATACTGACTCTCTGCCTACATGAGTATCTGATGAAGAGTCTGGGCCAGATCTGAACCCACCCATCCAGAGCCAGGGTCTCCAGGTGAGGAGGGAATCGGCCGGAACCCCTGCGACCCTGCTGTCCTCTCTCCCTTTTTAAACTCAATTTTAAATTCTTTATTTTTTTATATATATGGTTGTTTTGCCTGCATGAATGTCTCTGTTCTTTGTTCATGACTGGTACTCGAAGACGCCAGAACAGGAATGGAGTTAAAGACTGTTGTGAGCCACCATATAGGTGCTGAGAATCAAACCTAAGTCCTCTGGAAGAGCAGCCTGTTCTCTGAGCTGCTGACCCATCTCTCTGGCCTCTACCCTACTCCTTTTATTTGAAGATGGAAATAAGCATTTCAACCTGAGAATGGTGGTGTGTATCTGTAATCCTATCATTGGAGGTTGAAAGACAAGGGTCATGAGTTCAAAGTCATTCTTAGCTGCATTAGCACATTCCAGGTGATCCTGGGCTACATGAGAACCTCTCAAGAAACCAGAGCCTAGGGCCTGGAGGGATGGCTTGATGGTTAAAAGCTCAGAATGGCTTCAATCATTGTAATCCTTCTGCCTCAGCCTCCTGAATGCTGGGATTAAGGGTATACACCCCATGCTCAGACAACAGCTGTGTTTTAAAGGTGCTCTTTCTGAAGAGGTATAATATACTTATAGTGACCGCGCCCATCTCCCTCCAGGGGTATCCAGCTCCTGTAGCACCTTCTCTCTATAATACGCAAACAAATTTTAAAAGCATAAAAATAGACAGGCAGCCATGTAAGGTGGCACATGCCTTTAATCCCAGCACTTGTTAGGCAGAAGCAGGCAGATCACTGTGAGTTTAAGGACAGCCTGGTGTACAAAAGTGAGTCCAGGATAGGCAGGGCTGTTACACAGAGAAACCCTGCCTCATAACAAATAAATTTACTTTAAATTTTATTATTTTAAATTATATGTAGGTGTGTGTGTGTGTGTATACATATAGCTATGTGGACGTGAGTTCAGTGCCCACTGGAGGTCAGAAGAGTTGGGCCTCTGGAGCTGGAGTTACAGATAGCTGTGTGCTACTTAATGTGGGTGCTGGGAATCAATATCAGATCCACTTGAAAAGTGAAGAGCAGCTTTTTATTAACTGATGAGCCATCTCTCCAGCCCCAGAAATAAATAAATAAATAAAAGCTGGTTGGAGCTGGAGAGATGGCTCAGAGGTTAAGAACAGTAGCTGCTCTTACAGAGGTCCCTGGTTCAATTCCCAGTACCCTTCTGGTGGCTAACAACTGTCTGTAGCTCCTGTCCCAGTAAATCTGACACCCGTATACAGGCATACATGCAGGCAAAACACTGACACATGTAGAATAAAAATAAATCATTAAAAAGTACTCTATTTAAAAAAAAAAAATCGGGCTGGAGAGATGGCTCAGAGGTTAAAAGCACTGGCTGTTCTTCCAGAGGTCCTGAGTTCAATTCCCAGCAACCACATGGTGGCTCACAACCATCTATAATGAGATCTGGTGCCCTCTTTTGGCATGCAGGTGTTCATCCAGACAGAATACTGTGTACATAATAAATAAATAAATCTTTAAAAAAAAAATCTTATCTCTCTGAGTTTGAGGCCAGGCTGATCTATAAAGTGAGTTCCAGGATAGCCAGGGCTACATAGTGAGACCTTGTCTCAGGAAAACAAACAAACAAACAAACAAACAAAAAAGCCACGCATTGCCAGGTAGTAGTGGCACACACCTTCAGTTTCACCACTCTGGAGGCAGAGGCAGGCAAATCTCTAGGTTCAAGTCTGGTCTACAGAGTGAGTTCCAGGACAGCCAACTCAGGATCCATGGTGAGATTTTAAGAATGTGTTCCAAACTCAAGGTCTCCAAACATTTATCCACCTGTAGTGGAGAATGGGTTTTGTCATAGCCAGGAAGGAGGACAACTAAAACAGAGAAACCCTGTCTTGAAAAACAAAAATAAAATTAAAAAAAAAATTAAAAATATGAGGAGCCTGGAGAGATGGTTCTTTGGGTTAGAGTATTTGTTGCTCTTGCAGAGGACCCAGACATTCCCAGCAGCCACATGGTGGCTCACGACCGTCTGTAACTCCGGTTCTAAGAGCGCCAATGCCTTCTGACTTCCATAGGTACCAGCTGTGCACATGGTGGCAATTCATTCATACACAAAAAATTGTAAAAGATTGAAAAATAAAAAACTATGATCTCGAGCAAAATTCCTGGTGTCAAGTGTTTGAATGGTATACCAGAAATAGCCTGTTTGTTGTGTGAAACAATTACTAATTATTAAGAAGGATGGCTTTGGACAGTCAGGAAAGACTACATCAGGCCCGCCCCTCTTCTAGGAGGCTGGAGGAGTGAGCTGAGGAACCACCCCACCAAAGCCATTTCAGTGGGGTCTTGAAGGAGTTAAAGGAGTTTGCTGGGAAGAGAGATAAGGGAAGAATGTTCTTGTACACAAGTGATCAAGTCACCCGCTATGGGTGACCTCCTCCTAATTGAGTTTGGCCAGGGAAGAGTTCTTCTGGAGAAGCATCGTCACAGAGGAGGCTCTGGGCTTGGCTAGGGCCCAGTCAAGCCTGCTGAGGCTGAGGGTTCCAGGAGGGGCTGTCTCTTAACACTAGTCGTTGGGAAACCACAGGGATGGCTTCATGTGGCCAAACTGTCCTGCCTACCTGCCTTCCTTCTTCCTTCCTTTCCCTCCTTTATTTCCTTTCTCTTCCTAGAGCTAAAGTCTCCATGGCTCAGGCTGACTTGAACTCGGGATCCATGCTGAGATGATAAGAATGTGCTCCAAACTCAAGGTCTCCAAACACCTATCCACCTGTGGTGGAGAATGGGTTTTGTGGGAACTTAAGAGCTGTAATGGACAGGAAGAACACCCGCAGCCTGAGGCTCCCAACCTCTCCTACATTAACCAACCAAAATTCTGCTCTCTCCTCTCTGAGTGCTCCACCTCCACCTGTAGCAACTCCTACCTGCCAAGGAGGCATCCCTTTGCCACTGGCCCATCCTTGTGTGCTGGGACCATGGTACCAAGCCTCCTTTCATGACAGTTCCCTTCCTGGGGGTGAGGAAAGGGAAAGCCAGGACCTCCCCACTAGACCTTCAAGGGCAGTCAAGTCAGCTTGCGACCTACTCAATGAGAGGCTTTTAGCTGCCTGGGTTCCTTCTTCCTCCCTCTCTCCATCCTCCTCTCCCTTGGGTGAGCGTGGCAGGTGCCGCGGGGGCGAGCCGGGGCGGGGCCATTGAGAGGCTGTACTCACTCGCACCAACTGACTAGTCTCCATCCTCCTGAGCTCCGACGACCTAATTCCATTGCAGACACAAACCCTGTTCTTGGTTTAGCCCGCCAAGGGGGCCATCGACGGAGCGCACTGGCGCCGAGCAGAGAAGCGAGGGGCCCCGGGCCCCGGGCTCCTGTGACCCGGCTGCTGCTGCCGCTGCTGCTGCTGCTGCTGCTGCTGCTCCCGCTGCCCGCCGGCGCCTGGTACAAGCACGTGGCGAGTCCCCGCTATCACACCGTGGGCCGGGCCTCCGGTCTGCTCATGGGGCTGCGCCGCTCGCCCTACCTGTGGCGCCGAGCCCTGGGCGGGGCCGCTGGAGCGCTGTCCAGCGACGCTCTGGCCCCGGGACCGGCCTCCGGTAACGCTCTCCTGCTCCCTTCGCCGGGGCAGGAGCTGTGGGAGGTGCGACGGGGGAGCTCGCGGCCAGGGCTTCCCGTCCACGCTCCCCGGAGTCCCCGGGACCTGGAGCGGACCCGCCAACCCCAGCAGTCGCTAAGTCTCCGTTCCCGGCTCTCAGAGGAATCCCCTAGGTAAGTGCCCCGGGGGAGAGGAGACAGGGGTGGCAGCCGCAAAGGGAGTTTCCAGGGGTGTCAGGCTACGTAAGACCACCAGCCCCTGGGTACTGCTGTCTGTTTGTTTGTCTTTGTAGCTCAGGCTGAGCTCCGCCTGATCCGTCAACCACCTGCCGCGTGGTAGGATCACAGGTGGGCACCACCGTGCCCGGTTTATGTGGCACCAGGAATTAAACCCAGGACTATACGTGCAAGCGCTCTGCCCACTGAGCCTATCCAGCCCCACCCCCACTTCCCAAAAGTATTCTCCCCTTCCTCCTGGGACCCCCTCCCTACCCATTCTGTCTCCTAGTATGTTAGGGGATTTCCCCTGAGTCCCTTCCATATCATCTTGACAGAGTGGAGAACCTTGCCCCTGTCTCCAGAGTCCCGCTCTGCTCTGTTCTTTCTAGACCCTTCTTCGGAGAGACGCTTCGCGCCCAGCCATGGTTCCTACAGCAAATCGTCATTGCTGACCCTGTCAGGCTGGACGACGGTCCCAAGAAGCTATGGCGCCCCAATGCCTGACCTAGGCAGGAGCACAGCTTGTCGCTCCAGCCAGGCCTCGTGGTGTGTCAATAAAACCAGCTCGATTCCTCCGCCTCCGCCTGTGACCCTTTTCCTCTGTTGTGTACTTTGCGTCTAGCTTCAGGGCGCACATAGCCATGCGCCTACGCCTGGCAAATGTCAAGAGCCCCCTCCCTGACTAGGCCAGCTCATCAATCTGTCCTTAGGGGCACAGTTGGGGAAGCAAGGCTGAGATACTTCCAGAGCCTTGGGTTGCTTCCTCCACAGTGTTCCCTTCCCTGTTCATGAGTGTATACATTAGTTCTGGGTCCAGAATATGGTGACCCACCCTACAGACTCCTACCCAGACCAGAGCAAGACACCTCTGGGTCCTGCCTGTCCACCGAAGCATACATGTAGGAGGGAGAAACTAGTGAGCGGTTTCAGTCTGCCCTCTGTCCAGATTGAGGAGACTGCACTGTGAGCTTTGCCTCTAGCCCAGGCAGCACACCAGGACTTTAGCCCACTTCCTGGCACTGGTGTTAAGCCTGAATTTTCTGGAATCCCTTCCCTCCCCTCTGTATCTGGAGAGTAAGCAGAAGGCGCCAGCTTCCTTTCTGGCTATGCTTCCACTCTAGGAAGGAGACTCTGGAGCTCTCACACCTCACTCCTCCTTCCCTTCCTCCTCCGCTGCATCCTCAGCCATTTGCTCTGGTCTCACATGAGCAACCAGGCTGTTGTGGCACAGGCCTGTGATTCTAGTACTTGAAAGAGGGAGGCGGGAGGGTTGCTCTGAGTCTGAGACCAGCATGAGTTACATAGTAACTTCCCCGCTAGCTTGGAGCAAACACACACACACACACACACACACACACACCGATTTGGGTCCCTCGAGCTTCACACAGCTGGGACCCTTCACCCTCTGCTGCCTCTTCAAATGTCTCCAGTCTGTCTTTTCTCAGATCTGAGTGCTGGGATTACACTGTGACCTCAGGCCTTGTCATCTGCTGTGGGAACGCTCCTGTAAACGTGGATCTTCTAGATCCACCAGCAAAGGATCTGAGCAGGTAGATTATGCTGCCCATTCTAGCCACTCCTTCTGACCCTCTGGGTATGTCCTCCTCCCAAATGGCCCCTATGTGTCAGTGCTCCCCTCCTTTAAAAGATTGAAAAAAGGCTGGCCCTGGTAGTGCATACCTTTCATCCCAGCACTCAGGGAGGCAGAGTTCAAGGCCATCCTGGTCTACAAAGCTACACAGAGAAACCCTTTCTGGAAAAATAAAACACACACAAAAAAAATGTTCGTGATGGGGTTGGGGATTTAGCTCTGGCAGAGTGCTTGCTTAGCAAGCACAAGGCCCTGGGTTTGGTCCTCAGCTCTGAAAAGAAAAGAAAAAAAAATGTGCATGAGTTTTTCACCTGCATGTCTGCAAGCATACCACAAACATGCAGTGCTCATGGCTGCTGGAAGAGAGCACTGGATCTCCCAGAACTTGAGAAACAGGTGGTGTGAGCCACCTGACATGGGTACTGGGAATTGAACTCAGGTCCTCTGAAAGAGTAGCAAGCATACTTAATTGCTGAGCCATATTTTTGGCCCCTAATTTTTAAAATTACATTATATTTACTTATTTTTATACTCTGTTTCTTGTGTGTGTGCACATAACTCTGGACAACATGCTAGAACTGGTTCTGTCCTACATGGGTCCCAGGGAAGAAAATTAGAGCATCAGACTTAGCAGAAAGTGCCATTACCCACTGAGCTGTATCACCAGTTTATTAAAATTTTGTTTACATTTATTTTGTCCATTTATTCATTTATTTGGGTTTGTGGGTGTACACTTTCCAAGGCACATGTGTAGCTGCCAGAGGACAGTTTGCAGGAGTAGGGTCTCTTTTTTCTCTATGTGAGTACCCAATTCTTTATTTTGTTTTGTTGTTGTTGTTTGTTTGTTTTTGCTTTTTCAGTTAGGGTTTCCCTGGATGTCCTGGAATTTAATCTGTAGATCAGGCTGGCCTTAAACTCACAGAGATCTGCCAGTGTCAGCCTCCTGAGTGATGGGATTAACCTTTTTTTGTTTTTTGTCTTGTTTTGTTTTTCAAGACAGGGTTTCTCTGTGAAGCCCTGGCTGTCCTGGAACTCACTATGGAAAATGGGCTAGCCTCATACTTAGAGATCTTCCTGCCTCTGCCTCCTAGGTGCTGGGATTAAAGGCATGGGCCACCACACCCAGCTCAGTCTTCCCTGTTTTTGACTGTGATTCTCAGCAAATTTAACCTGTTTGTTTGTTTGATTGTTTTTGCTTTTCAAAACAGGGTTTCTCGAAACAGCCTTGGCTGTTCTAGGCTGGCTTTGTAGACCAGGTTGGCCTTGAACTCACAAAGGTCCACCTGCCTCTGCCTCCCTGAGTGTTGGGAGTACAGGCACAGTGCCACCTTGCTGGACTTAGATTAACCTTCAAAAGGTCAGTGTCCTGACCTTGTCACTCTCAGATGTACAACACTCCTCAGAGCTTCAAGCTTCTTTAAGTGATCCTTTGGGGCTTCTCCAGCTCTGGGCCTCTCTTGCTCAGGCCAAGGTACACAACCTCTGTCTCCTTGGGTATGAGCAGTATGAGCAATGTTTACCCAGCACTAGCCAGTGCTGGTGCCAAACGCCAAGTAGTTGGCAAATGTTTGGTCACAAGGGCTGGGGCATTTAGTTTAGATGCTTAGAGCTATCCCATTCTAGAGAAGGGGGCCAGGGCCAGGGTGAAGGGCTGAGTCTATTAGAGGCCTTCTCCGTCTATTCCCCAAGGCTCACATTCCTATACTTGGGTGTGTAACCAGCTCCAGGGGTTCAACCAAATCATAAGCCCGCAGAACTGGAACTGGTCTAAAACTATGGCAGCGAGGTCAGAGATGGACCTATCTGCCTGTTGAAGCTTGTCCCCCCTCCCTCCAACCCTGTCCCTCCCCGCGATGGTGCAATAACACTAATTTCCACCAGGTGGCGCTATGTAGCTGCTGTTGGCGGTCCACACCAAGGAAGGGAGCAGAGCCAGACGGGGAAGGGGGGCGGGGCGAGTCTCTCGAAGCAAGAATTCTTGAGGTGGTCAGTTTCCTGTCCCTCCTTTCCACCCTTTCTTTCCCTGCCCTGTCTCCTTTTCTCTAGATTTCTTTTTCCTTTCTTTACGCTGATCCCGCCTGCTCCAACGTGAGGCTCCAAAGAGAAGCGCGAGTGATGTCGTCTGAGGGAGAAGGCCCTAAGCGAGACCTAGTGGATGAGTGCAGAGCCATTACTGTCCATTAAGATAGTAGCCTTTCCCAGAAAGATTCAACCTTTACCTGGCGTCGGAACACTGGCTCCACCCCTGAAACAGGGATTCACAGGCCCCGCCCACACCCAGACTTTACAATGTTTAGTGAAAAACCCTCAGTCCCACCAGGGGTGCCGGGTAGCCCAGATTGCCTTAGATGATCAGAGTTGGAGAGGACTGAGAGAACGGATAAACCAGCTATCTGTCACACAGGCGACCCATTTAGATAGTAAGTTGTAGGGTAGGGAGCTTCTGATGCTGCCTTGACCTTCTTGGATGTCGCTGGCCTCACCGTCAGGTCTCCCCAGCACTGGGATACGCCTGTATCCCAGCACTCTGGGAGGCAGAGGTAGGAAGATCTCTCTGAGTTCTAGGCCAGCCTGGACTACAAAGTGAGTCCAGGACAGCCAAGGCTGTCTCAAAGCCCTGTCTCAAAAAATAAAAAATAAAAAAAAAGAAAAGAAAAGAAACAAACAAAGAAAAAATAACTAGAAAAACAAAGCCCCCTGGACTCTTCAGCCCTCACTGGCCACTTACCTTCATATCCCGTTCTCTGAGGTCCTACCCTCTTGGGAGGGTACACTCTTAAGCCCTGTTGGTCTGTTTCTTGCCACTGTCTGCCTCAAGCCTCTGGGAGGACAAGGGACGGACTAGGCGTCGTAGTCTTTGAGAGACTTGTATCACCCCCACCCACGGTGCACCAGACTTTCTACTCTTCCACTCTTCATGTCACTAATTCCTGTTTCCTCTTGAAAAATGGCCACTCTCGGTCTGTCCCGGCCATGTTCTTTTCTTTTTGAGACAGGGTCTTACCATGTAGTCCTGACTGGCCTGGATCTTACAGAAATCCAATTGCCTCTGCTTCCCTAGTGTTGGGATTAGAGGCATTGGCCACTGTACCTGGTTCTTTCTATTGTTTAAATAGGCTTAGTTTGATCTGTGCGCAATGTGTATTTTAATTCTGCATATGTGTTCATGTCTGTGTGGGAATGTGTTTACATGAGTGAAGTTGCCTGCAAAGGCCGGAAGAAGGCATTGAGCCTCCCTAAAGCTGGAGTTACAGACAGTTGTTGGCTGCCATGTAGGTGCTGGGAAGCAAACCCAGGTTCTCTGCAACAACAGTAAATACTCTTAACCACTGTGCCGTCTCTCCAACCCATTTTGTTTTGTTTCACTCTTGAGACAGATTCTCTCTCTCTCTCTCTCTCTCTCTCTCTCTTGAGACAGGGCTTCTCTGTGTAGCCTTTGCTCTCCTGGACTTACTTTTGTAGACCAGGGTGGCCTCCAATTTACAAAGATCTCTCTGCTTCCCCAAGTGCTGGGATTAAAGGTGTGTGCCACTGCAAGACAGATTCTCATGAAGCTCAGGCTGGCCTCAGAGTCAGTCACCATGTAGCTGAAGATGATCTTAAACTTCTCATCCTCCTAATTTTACCTCCCAAGTGTCCAAATTACAAGCATACACACCAGGTCTATGGAGTGCTAGAGATCCAGTTTAGGTCTTCCTGCATGCTGAGCAAGCACCCTTCAGCTGAGCTACATTCTCATCCTGTGTTTGTTTTTTTGAGACAGAATCTTCCTGTAGCTTAGGCTGGACTCCCTGGAGCTGGAATCCTGAATGGTTCTGAGCTTCCATGTGGGTGCTGGGAGTGGGAGTCAAACCTGGGTCCTTTGCAAGAACAATAAATGCTCCAAAGACTCTTAACTGCTGAGGCATTTCTCCAGCCCTAAAGTCCCCTTTTTATTAAATAATGGCATTCAAAACATTTTTTTCTTCATTTTTTTTTTAAAAAAGATATTTATTTGTTGCTAGGCAGTGGTGGTACACGCCTTTAATCCCAGCACTCAGGAGGGAGAGGCAGGTGGATCTCTAAGTTTCAGGCCAGCCTGGTCTACACATTGACTTCCAGGACAGCCAGGGCTACACAAAGAAACTTTGTCTTTCAGGAGGGGGGTTATTTTTGTATTTTATTAATATGGGTGCTTTGTCTGCATGTACATATGCACACCAGAGGAAGGCGTTGGATCCCATTATAGATGGTCGGAAGTTGCCATATGGGCGCTGGGAATCAAACCCTGGTCCTTGTCATGGCTGAGCCATCTCTCCAGCTCCATTGTTTCTTCTTGTTTTTGACACATGCTATCCAGGCTGGCCACAAACTCAGGAGCATCCCGCCTCAGCCTCTAGAGTACTGGAGACACAGAAGTGCTGGCTTCTGGCTGTCTTTCTTTCCTCCTTGCTCTTTCACACTGCTGGTCCACGCTTCATTGTGGCTCAGGCCCACTGATTATCTAAGATGCCACTTTGTTTCTGTCACCTGCCTTGGCACTTTCTAGCTCTTTTGCTTTGAAAACTCCTTTGCTACTTACTATGTAACTGCTGTGTCCTGTCATCCTTGGTTCCTGGCCCCTCTGTGATCATTGTTTTCTGGTCTTGTTTTGTTCTTTTCCCATATTCATTCATGGGCTGAGTCCTTGGTGGCAGAAAGCCAGTGAGGGCCCGAGGTTGAGGTGGGAATGGCCCCTCACTTTCCTCAACTCCTGGCCTGAAGATCTCCCATCTTGCCAACTCTTTACTGTGACCACAAAGCTGATGTTAGCAGGTCTGGGATGTCCCTGGTTGTTATGGAATAACTTCTAAACTCCACACAGGTAGGATATACAGTGACCCCACTGTTCATACACATTATTTAACAGTCTCCTTGGGCAACAGCATTAGTCTAGGCCCAGAGAAACCAATCCTCAGACAGAGAAGCAAACACTGGATAGGCAGGAAGATAGATGGAAGAGGCCAGCCAGGCAGAGCCTGTGGCAGCATCATCTAGAATCTGAGTGAGGGCTGGGGGCAGGGAGCAACAATGCATCTTCAGCCTAAGTGCTTTTTAGGGGCAGCCACTAGGGTGTGGGTACCCAAGGGGCTGCTGCCTAGGATGCTGCTGGGAGGCAGGTCCTGGTGCTTGGGTGGGGGTGGAGAACCACAGCTAAGGGCTCTGGAGGGAGGAGAGGCCCAGAAGAACACTGAGCTAGGGCTGCATCTCCTCTCCACATGGGAAACTGTCTGCGCTGGCTATGCCTCGCTCAGGGGGACCAGGTAAGTGAGGAGCTGTGGGCTAGCTAGGGAGAAGCAGCCTGTGGGTGAGCCTGAATCTCAGCTGTCTTATGTGCCTGGAAAGATGCTTCAAGTGAAAGTGCACTCTCACAGTGCTGGGCCCCAGCAGAGGGCCTTCTCTAGGCCTCAGTTTTCTGGTCTTTTAAAATGGCCTGTTTCCTCTAGGCTTGTTCTGGGAACACCGTATAGGAATGCATAAGTAATTCTCCGTGGGACTGTTGTCCTGTAGGGGTAGATGAAGACGTGTACAATTGTAAAAGTAAGAGTGTGTGTGAGACTAGAGACCTGGGGACAAGGGATGGGCCTACAGGGGCTTAATATGGGACAGCTGACCATCACCTGGAGCTCAGGGGCCAAAGTCATCAGCACAGTTCACACCAGGTCAAAAGGAAGGCAGCAAACACCCTCCCATCTGTGCCAGATAAACTCTTGTTCCTGAAAAGCAGGGAATGTGGGGATAGGATGTTTAATGAATAAACACTCCTGGGAGGGGCAGGGGGTCATCTACTCACTGGTCCCCAAGGCCTAGGTTCCTGTTGCGTCTCTTTCAGTTCTTATTTTTGCCTGTTGCACTTCGGGTTGGGGCATGACAACTTCAGGGATCTAAATTCAGAGAGCAAAGAAAGGGGGAGCAGGCAGAGCAGTCCCGGTGGGTAGAGGGCGGGGTGCATCCCGAGGAAGGGCACAGCGGGCTCTGCACTTCCCCGCTGATGTCTCTGGCTGGACCCTTTCTCTAAGAGGCTCCCCATTTCAGGAACCTCTCTCAGCGTAGCTTATGCAGGTGTCTAAAAAAGTGGTTCCTGGAACAGACGCCAAAGGTGCTGGAGCTACGGAGGGTGTCCAAAATAGAATAAGATAGGAGTCCCGGGACTCTGAGGGTTGTCTGACGGTGCAATCCTCACTCGATGGTCCTCCAGGGTTTCTGGGCGCCCAGGCAGGGGCCTAGCTAGCGGGGCTTGGGCTAGGGCGGGGGCAGCCAAGAGGGCGGGGAAGGGGCGGGCGCGGGGGCGGTGCTGCCGCGGGAGCAAGGGCCAGGGCCAGAGCCGAAGCCGGAGCCCGAGGCGACGCGAGCCGAGCGGGGAGCCGCGGAGGCTGCTGCCTGCTCTCCCGCCCGCGCCTCCGCCGCCTCCGCGCTCCAGCCTGCGGGTGGTGTGAGCCGTGGCCAGTCGCGGCCAGCCAGGGGGCAGCGGGTGCTATGGCCGCGCCGGAGTCGCTGCGGCCCCGCCTGTGTCGCCTGGTGCGGGGCGAGCAGGGCTACGGCTTCCACCTGCATGGCGAGAAGGGCCGCCGTGGCCAGTTCATCCGGCGCGTGGAGCCAGGCTCCCCAGCCGAGGCGGCCGCGCTGCGTGCCGGGGACCGCCTGGTTGAGGTCAACGGCGTCAACGTAGAAGGCGAGACGCATCACCAGGTGGGTCCCTGCGCTGCGCCCCGCCCCCGTTCCCTCCTTGGGGGCGCGTCCCCACAGCGCTGGCCAAGATGCCAACGACCACCCTTCTGTGTGCCCCATGGTGGGACCCGGGAAGGGTCCCACAGGGGTCTGCTGTTTGGGTGTCGAGGTGTGGGACGTGGCTGGCCAGTTGGCCTCCTGGTGAGGAAGCACAGTCCTGCACAAGCGGGGGGAGGGAGGACATCCTGGTAGGGAGGGGCCCCGCACTGCGGCTGCTCTGGCCAGGGCCCTGGCTGCTTCTGCTAGTTTTGGCCTCCGTGTGCCATGGAGGGGGAGGAGGTGGCTAAGGCACCTTGTGTCCTTGTGGTATATAGATGCTTTTCTGTCAGTGTGTGAGTATGTGTTTGTGCTTGCATGTCTGTCTGGGGTTATCCGTATGAACGCACTACTCAAGTGTTCCCGGAGTGGATGAAAGCACACTTGTGTCAGTGCTGGAATGTGTGTCTAGGGTGTGTGTGTGTGTGTGTGTGTGTGTGTGTGTGTGTGTGTGTGTGTCGCGCCTGCTCGCACTTGTGCCTGCCTGACTGCTTACCTGCCCAGTTATACTATTGCACTTTTGATGGCCCGGTGTGTTTGGGTCTGGTGGAGTCAGCTCTAGCGGCAGCATATTCCTTGGTCTCAGAAAGGGCTAACCCCTGAAAGTCTGCCTGGCCCTGTAGAGGTCACTGTCCAGCTCTTGCCCGCTGCAGCAGGAGGAAGGAGAGATGTTAGGGCTGTTGCTCCTGCAGGTTCCACTTCTGGGGTGTCTGTATCCTAGTGAGGGGTAGACACACCTAAGGTCCTGGCTAGGGTCCAGCCTCCCTCCACCGTTTCTGTTCTGGATCCATAGTACCAGCCTGGAGAAAGCAGAGTGGTTCTTGTCTGGGCTAAGAGCTGAACTCCTGTCTCCCCCAGGGGCCTGCTCTCTCCCTACAGTGACCGTTGGATTTGTTTGTGTGTTGGAGAGTTTGGGAGTGGAGCCCAGAGGTTGGCCTAAAAAGCAAGGGTTAGACAGGCAGAGTCGGTGTCATCTGCCCCTAGCAGTCACTGGAATCTGCTTGTCTATCCCAGATTTCTGGGGGGCTAATCTCTAATTTGCATAGAGCCACATTAGACCCTTCCACTGTTCAGAAAGATAGGGGCAAAGCCATGACTCTCGTTCTACTGGTATGTAGATATTGTTAGTAACTGGCTTGGTTCCTATGCCAGAGAGCATCAGGGTGCCGGGATCCTTCTGTTCTGTTGGTCATGGGGAGAAAGGATGACACAAAGGGGCCAGGTGAAGATGGGCCTGGGTAGGACCTTCTTGTTGGTAATGGTATCACGTGCTAAGTGGGGTAACGATGGAGATCCTGGTGGGGGGGCGAGTTGTTAATACTTCCTGCCCTTCAGATGTCCAGTGGGCTCTCCCTTTGAACTCACACTAACAGCCTGAATGAGCCATGGTGGCCCACCTGCTCTCCACCCTTCACAGGTACCCATCCAGGCACACAGAGGCCCCTGCCACACCTGTTCCACTGCTGTACCTGCTGGAGCTGAACCCTGCTTACTTGATAGATAGGAACATCCTAGTTAGAATTCCTAGGTCCTCACCTCTTTGCAGGTCTAGCAGAATGGTTTTTCGATACAGGTATGGAGGCAAATTAGAATTCTAGAGCTTTCCAGGTGTTTTAGATTCACACTGCATCTCTGAGAAAGAAAGAGGCCCAAATACTCACATTGGAGCCAGTGCTCTCTCCTACACCTAGACCAAAAACCAGATTTTAAAATAGACATACTCACAAAAGCACACACATATGCATACATATGCAGATAAGTGTGTAAACACATATGCAGACTAGACAGAAATCCTCAGCTGAACGGTTTCTGACTCCCACCTGGCTGCTCCTGGCAGCTTCTTCTTGTCCTTACCTTAGCTGAGTACAAGGCCACAAGAGGATCCCAAAGTACTTGCAGCCTGGGATTTAGCTCCAGGGAGAAGAGGGAGGGAGCTACTGGAAACTGGGGGTGGGGGGTGGAGCCCGAAGAAGGCTTCTCAGTCCAGCTGCCCACCCCCGGCAGGCCAACCCCTGCCCCGCTGTCCGTGAGCCTGGGCCTAGCCAGGAGTGGTGCCCTACCAAAGTGGTGCCCTATCCATGTGCTGCCCAGGGTGCTGGCTGCTGACCGGGTCCTGCTACCCACCCATTCCAGGTGGTACAGAGGATCAAGGCTGTGGAGGGGCAGACTCAGCTGCTTGTGGTGGACAAGGAGACGGATGAGGAGCTCTGCCGGAGGCAACTGATCTGCACTGAAGAGATGGCCCATCGAGGGCTTCCCCCAGCCCACAGTCCCTGGGAGCCAAAGCCTGACTGGGCCTGCTCGGGCAGCCTTGGCTCTGACACCGGCCAGAAGGTATGGTGGGCTATGCCTGTGGGACAATGAGCCTTTTCCAGAACTGCCATCACTGGCTCTTGATGATAGCTTTCGCTTTGGTCACTTCTTTAAGCCTCCGTCCATTTCTTCTTAGGGCTCTGTTCCTATGCAGTCCCTACTCTCTGTGCTGTTGGTGACCACCTGTGGCTACTCTTTCTGCCTTTGTTCTCTCTGCTTGAGGTTCCAGCTCTGGGGGGGGGGGGGCTGCTGGAACCCTAAAGGACTGAGTGTCTGTATTAGATATCGCTTGTCCTTGTTTTTGTCCATGTTTCTGTCTGGAGCATCCATGTCTTGGCCGACTGTGTGCTCTGAGGCCTTGGGTGGATTACAGCCTGCTGCAGGAATCAGTGCTGTAGTGGGGTGGGATGGGTGGGGGAGGGGTCCCAGCACAGGTGGGAAATGGGAAGAAGGATAGGGACCCCTCGGAGCTGTATGTGGACCCTCCTAAGAAGCCTCTGCCCACTCCCCTCCCCTAGGGAGCCCCTGTGTGCTGTTGTCCCATGGCTCCTGCTGGGTACCACCTCCCCTTGTTTCTCTCCTTCCAGGATAGGAGACCTAGAAGAAACAAGGGAAGGTCTGTTCTACCTTCTAGGTAGCTACCTAGACAGAACTTGGGGCAAGGAGGAAGGGCCTGAGGCTATTTGTTCTGCTTCTTGGAGGAGGCCTGGGTCTTATTGTCTCCGTGTCTTCTAATTATTGTTTGAGCCAAGGGGTTCCCCACATCCAACTTTGAGAACCATTGGCTTAGGGTTGGTGGTGTGGCAGGTCTGAAGTTTCTGGATGTGTTTCAGACCTTAATATTTACCTTTGACCTTACCCAAATGTCTCCTACTTGATCTGGTTAGGCCTGTGCTGATCCCTGTAGGACCTGTCTGGAGGTTGGGAGATGACATTTCCAGTGGTAAGGCCAACCTGGGGAAAGGTCTGTGCTCTGAATCTGTTGGATTCTTTTCCTTAGAGACCTGAGGGCAGGTGCCAAGCCTTAGAATCTAGATTCTGCCCTCTGGCTGTTTAAGATCAGGAGTCTTTAGAAGGAATCTTTTGGGAAGAAGATGGTGCCAGGCCCACCTTCCTCTGGCTGGGGACTAGGAGCCTCCCTTTTCCCCAAGTACCCCTTTCTCCTCCTTAGGAAGAAGCCCCCCCCAACCCCCAGGCGTGTATCCATTCATTTAGAAGCAAACAGCCCAGTTCACCTTCCTGTGGAAAAATCCGCCCTGGGGCCTTATCTGGAGATGGGGTGGCTCAGGCCCCTTGGCTATGGGTGGGTCCTTCCCCGTCACAGCTATTTCAGGCTTGGAGGGGCTGCAGGAAGCCCTAGGAGGGGGCTTCCTCTGGGCGTATTTTAGAGAAACAAAAGGGGGTGCAATGGGCCTGTACCATTGTAGATGGGCCAAGTCTAGGGACAAGGACTCTAGGAGGCAGAGGGGCTCAAGAGAAGGTCTTACCCTGGAAGAGCAAGGGGAGCCTCATATAACCTCTACAGACCAGGTTTAGAGAGATGCCATACCTCAGGCTGAGTGTGGGAGCCTTAGAGAGTTATGTTTTGATGGAGGTATTGGTGGCTGGACAGACTGGTAAGGCATGCATGCCTCTACTCTTCTGCAGGGTGAGGGTGTCCACTAGGTGCCCCCAGAGGAGGTTTAGGGTCTTCTCATCCTCCCTGAACCTGGGTTCTCTGTCCCAGCCTGCAGGAGAGGGGAGGTGGGACTAGGGAGATCACTGATGTGGTCTGTCCCTCCCTTTGGGGGCGGGAAGGACTGGTGACTCAGTCCTGGGCCATTCAGGGCTGGGGGTGGCTGCAGCTGCAGTGAGCTGCTTCTAGCAGTGATGACAGGAACAGCCCCCAAACAGAGACCCAGCAGCTAGCAGCGCCAGGGAGAGGGAGGCAGTGATAGACCTTGCCTTCCCACCCCTTTGCTCCTGTCATGTCTGTACTTCCTGGAGGACTTGGAGGACTGAGTTAGGGCTGATCGAGCTTTGCAGGTGGTGGGTTCAGGGCAGAGGATGGTTAGAACAAAGTGACAGCAGGAAAGCTTTTGGGGACTCCCCTGGTTCCTGCTGTTCCCCTCACACACACGCTGTCTTCTGTTCTCCAGCCAAGGTCCCCTCCCTTGACTCCCTGTCTCCACTGCCCTGGGTCCTGGAGCAGGGCAGGGCCTCCGGCAGCTTCCTTCCTTCCTTTCTTGGGACGGAAACTTAGCTGGGTGGGGGGGATGCCAGACAGGGGAGGGGGCTTAGTAACTACCCTGCTACCCGAAGTGAGTCAGTCCCTATGTCCCCACCCATCCCCAGGGAACCTGGGCCACAGTGGGAGGTAGATAAGTGGGGTGGCAGTCTCAGCTGGCCCAAGAGCTCAGGCTGCTCCAGGCTGGCCACCTGCTGCCTGCCTTTCCTAGCCACCTCTCATGGCTCGCTCCAGGAGTACCATGCTGCCTGCCTCTGCCCCAGGCGCCCCTCCACTGAACTCTCAACAGGGGCTTGTTCAGGTTAGGTGGGGATGGGGCAGAGCTGGGATGTCAGGACCCCAGCTTTAGCTCAATCTCTGGGTAAGGGACAGGGAACTTGGGGGATGTTTGTGCATGCAAGATGGACCCCAAGAAACAATGGGGGCCTTTCTCTGCTGGGGCTGGTGAGTCATTATCTGGTGGGGGGGGCAGAGCCTGGCTCCCAGGGCACCCCTATATCAGCCTTTGTCTGGTTATAGGCTCAGCGGGGGTACTGAGACTTGCCCAGCTCTATGGCTGTGTGTCTCAGAGCCCGTGGGAGCCAGAGGGCCTGTCTGAAGAAGGCAGGAAGTGTACTCAGTGCTAGGGCTGGGAGAAAGAATTCCAGCAATGCACCCTTCCCGCTGCTCGCTGGGCCACCCTACCCCCACTTACTTGCTCTAGCTGTCCCCCCGCTATCCCACAGGCTTGGGGGTGCCTTGCAGTCCTTGTACTTGAGGGTTTTATGCCAGGCCCGGCACCACTTGGGCTCTGCTTGTGGCTAGAGACGGTTTAGGCTATTTGGTAAGAGGAATCTTTTAACCTCTGCTGAGGTGGCTGTTCTGGATTGAGGCTGGGGGGTAGCCAGAACAGCCCCTCAGGAATGGCACCTAGTTTCATGACTACAATAGCTTGCCAAGTCCTGCTTCCTGTCTGGGAGCCCCAAGAAACCCTGCCCTGTAGGCTACCACAGAGGCCGTGGGAAAAGGCCACAGGGCCAGTGCCGTGGACATAAGTTTGCATGTGTGGGTGGCTGTGTCTACGTTGTTTATGAGTGTAAGCATGGCTGTCTTGTCTCTGTGGCCACAGGATGCGGTCCTGCCGCCTAGGACATGACTTTGTGCCAGGAGTGGCCACATATTTCCTTGTACTGTTTTGGCACTGGCTTCTATCTCTACTTCTCCAGTCTCTCTCCTATGAACTAGCCTCTGGCTATCTCAAGCTGATAGTTAGGGTCTCTCAGGGCCTTGCCCCAAAGCCCTATACCTGTGCCTTCAGCTATGTCTCTGAGATTTAATAAATCTGTGCAGTGGGGTTCTGAAGATCTTTGAGGCCTTACAACCCTGAATTCGGCCAACATTGCCTAGCTGAGCCCCCAGGGGCTGAGGACCAGTTTTACCTCTATAATTCTTGGTGTAATGGGGCAGATGGTGGCTGGGCACCAAGGGCCAGCAGGAGAATCCAGATGAATATCTAGCTGGGTTTTGGGATCAAGGAAGGGGTCCTGAGTATAGGCTAGAAAAAAAGAGGACATCCTCTTTTTTGAAGGGCCATCCCACAATCCGGAAGCTAGGAGTAGCCCTGCATGGAACACTGTACTTATTCCTGCAGCTGGCTGTCACCTATGGGCATGGGCAAATACCACATTTAGGGTTTGGAGCTAGCATGGTGGTTTATACGGATAATTCCCACACTCAGAAGGTAAAACAAAAAGATAACTCTGTGTTGTGTAGTTGAGGCTAGCCTGGGTTAAAATGTGGGACCTTCTCTCCAAAACACCAAAGGGGGTTTGGACAGCTGGAGTGTTCAGAGATGTTCTGGGTTGGGGGAAGACTCTGCCTGCGACTTAAGATATCTGCCCGAGACCCGAACGATCCTCCCTGCTCTAGAGTCCCTGAGCCATCAGGCGTGAAGGGGTAGGGGTGGTAGGGGAGGGTGAGGGAAATGCCCCCAGCCAGTACGTTGTCACCTACGCTCACACTCAGAAACCTGAGCTGCCACCTGCCTGCCCACCCCAGCCACCAGCCCTGTGTAACTGGGCACCACCAGCTGCTGGCCATTCAGCAGCATAGCCTCTGGCTTGGCCCCTGGCTGGGGTGGGGGTCAGCGGGCTGTTCCGGCCTGCATAGCCTCCTGGCCCAGAGACCTACTGCAGCATGCCAGAGGTAAATCAAGGCAGCCTGGGGCAGTGGTGGGGGTTCCTTGTGGGTACTGTGAGCCCTTCCATGTTGTGGGCCAGGAAGCATCATAGGCTGGGAGTGGCCATCACCGGCCCCTTCTGGGCCATCAGGTGGGGGCAGAGGCTCCGGTTAGTATTGGAATTCTAAAGTAAACAGCTGCCACAATAGCCCAGGGAGCCTCTTGGAGGCTTTGAAGAGAAAACAAAAACAGTTCAGGCCTCCAGGGTACCGGCCCTACAGAGGGGAGGCAAGGATGGAGGGAGAGGCAAAACCTAAAGGTACAGTCTTGCCAGGTCTGTGATGGGGCAGTTCTCCCATCCGGTTCCTTCTATATCCCCAAGCTGTGCACAGTGCCCCTGTGAATTCTCTCACTGCTCCTGCCGGCAGCTATCTCATTAGATGCTTACATGTTTGGGCACAGGCTTTGTCCCTAAGCCCACAACTAAAGTTGTGTTACAGGCAACTTCACCTGGCATTGTTCTCTGACAGCATAGCGCTGGGAGGCTGGGGGTAGAGCCTGATATCACCTCCTATGTGTCTACAGGATCTCAATGGGCCCCCAAGAGAGCTTCGTCCCCGGCTCTGCCACTTGAGAAAGGGACCCCAGGGATATGGATTCAACCTGCATAGTGACAAGTCCCGGCCTGGCCAGTACATCCGCTCTGTGGACCCGGGCTCCCCTGCTTCCCACTCTGGCCTCCGTGCCCAGGACCGGCTCATTGAGGTATCCTGGGTCCCTGTGTTTGTATCTGCATGTCCCTGAGTGTCCATGTCTGGGCCCTGGGTCCCTGCAGGAGAAGGGGAGACAGAGGGAACTTGAGCTGGCACTCTTCCTGCTGCCTCGGCTGGTGGTGGCTTCAATGAATATTTGATGGCACACCTGGCTGGGTGGCACTGGGCCGACTGGGCCCCTCAGGCCTTTCTGACCCTATGTGGGTGGTGGCAGGTGAATGGGCAGAACGTGGAGGGGCTTCGTCATGCTGAAGTTGTTGCCAGAATCAAGGCACGGGACGATGAGGCCCGGTTGCTGGTGGTAGATCCTGAGACTGATGAGCACTTCAAGCGGCTGCGGGTCATCCCCACGGAGGAGCATGTAGAAGGTAGGCGATTACCTTAGGGGCACAGGGTAGGGTCAGTGCAGCCACTAACACGCTGTCCCCATAGGTCCGCTGCCATCACCAGTCACGAACGGGACCAGCCATGCCCAGGTGAGAGGGAGGGCCCCAGCGACCATAGGTGTACCGCTACCCTTGGGTCCCCAGACATGATAATGGCTGCATCCTCCGTGAGGATGTACAGTTGTGAGACCTATCTGGCCTGGTCCTCTTAAAAATCGCCTCTGTGCTAGCCAGGCATGATGGCCTTCACCACCTATCCCAGCGCTTGGTCGGCAAAAGCAGGCAGATCTCTGAGCGTGAGGTCCTAGACAGCCAGAGCTACACAGAGAAACCCTGTCTCAAAACAAATGAATACCCACCGTGGATCTTGTATGGGGTTAGCAGGGGCTCACACACATAGTGTGGGTGGAGACCTGGGGTCCTGGCCACCTTCCCATGCCTCGTTCCTACACGACTACTGCGTAGTCTTCGGCCCTCACCTTCCTGGACACTATCCCTGGCTTGACCGACAAGTGACATTCGCACAGCTGGTACCCATTGCCACAGCTGTTCTCCTCTACCGTAACTGGCCAGGTTGGACTTTCCCGTGTGCTTCGAGGTGCCAGCTGTGCCCTGGCAGTGACAGATGTTTGAATGCTTACTGCTGAAAAGGAGCAGATGCAGCTGTGCTGTGTGTGGGCTCAAAAGTGATCCTGTGCGTGTGTGTGTGTGTGTGTGTGTGTGTGATCTGGGCGCACCAGGATGGCCATGCTGAAACCACAACTTTCCCTTGGTTTCCTAGCTCAATGGCGGCTCCGTGTGCTCATCCCGAAGTGACCTACCAGGCTCAGACAAGGACAATGAGGTAACGCTGCTCATATCTGGGGCTTCAGAGGCCTTAGGTGGGGCTCTCTGTGGAGATTCCTACCAGGACAGTGGGGCTACCACTTCCAAGAAGCCTCTTGGGCTAGTTGCCCTAGGCCCTGGGGTGGCCTCTGGTGTGCAAGTTCCTTGGAAAGGCAGCTGCCAGGGGTATGGCTCACTGTTTGCACCTTACCTGTCCCCAGGATGGCAGTGCCTGGAAGCGAGACCCCTTCCAGGAGAGTGGCCTCCACCTGAGTCCCACAGCAGCTGAAGCCAAGGAGAAGGCTCGAGCTACTCGGGTGAACAAGCGGGCACCCCAGATGGACTGGAACCGGAAGCGAGAGATCTTCAGCAATTTCTGAGCCCCTCTCTGCCTGTCCAGGGGCCCTGTGGTCTCTTCCCGCACGGACCTTGGGCCTTTGCAGAGCTCCCCAAGCCTGAGCAAGACTGGAGGGTGGTGTCACACCACCCAGAAAACAACCCATGACCCCCATGACCCCTTGTCTTGTCCTTTGGGTGCTGCAGCTGTCATAGCAAGATGAGAGAAGAGAGAAACCCAGAGGAAAGAGGGAAAGAGAGAGAGGGAGAGAGAGAGAGAGAGCCAGCTAGCCAAGACAGACAGAGAAACAGCAAGAGAGGGAGGAGCTATGCATGGTGGTCTGCCAAGGGCCTTTTGCTGTTCTGCTTCGGGCCTGCTGACTGAAAGGAATTCATGTTTTCGCTTTTTTTCCTAAAAGGTCTCCAGCTCCACATATGTTTCTGGTTAATAGTGGAGCCCCTCCCCCAACCCCCTGGGGCTCACTCTAAATAATTGCAATAAAACAAACCTTTCTCTGCAAACCCTTTCTTACCCACCCTGTCAGCAGCGCCATCCCGAGCAGAGACCAGGGACTCCAGGGACAAGACAGCCAGGGGCCCTCAGGGCCAGCTGTGCCTGTAGGAGCTATCCCTCTGTCCCATCCCTCATGTGGGATGGTCCCTCGGCCAGGCCTCTCTGCCTAGCTAGTCCTGTGCTGCCTCCCACATGCTGGGTTCTGGAATGCAGAGCCTCGGCTCTGAGGGGCCCTGAGGATAGGTGTTCCATGACTCGAAGAGGGCAGCCTCCTGACAAGCCCCTTACCCTGTTCTGCAGCTCTAGGACCTGGAGATGGTGGGTCTGTGTGAGCCATTCCAGGTCTCATCCTGGGCCTGGCCCCTGCCTTATGCCTACCTGGCATTTGCCCTCTGCCCTTTCCTCAGTGTTCTCAACTCCCTGAACTCACTTATTGGCACTGCAGTCTGCCTCACAAGCCATAGCGCACGAGCGCGCGCCCTCAAATTAAACAGGCCTTGCCTTGAACTCTGGCGCCTGTGTGTTCTCTGAGTCTTCAGTTTGAGGGGTAAGGGTGAGGAATAAAGCCCATTCCAGAAGACCCTTGGGTGAGGAACGACGCCATCCCTCTCCTACTCCTACTTCTCCAAGACCTGTCCTGTGAAGCCTTGTGTCCAGCAGTCCAGAGCCTGGATCTCCAGAGTTCCTCTGCTAACATGAGGGTGGGTTCCTGGCACAGACTGAGCACAAGTTCAGAAGCCAGAGGTCCCAGAGAAGTGCTGGGACTGCAGGACAGAGTGTGAGAGTTCACAGGGATACTTCCCCCACGGGCTTCCCAGCAGCTGGCTGCAGCTGGCTCTGTTTCCTCTCCTGGGTTTATGCTCCCCTCCCATCTCTCCCTCCCTCCCTTCCCAGGATACACTGTGTCCCCACACAGTCTCCCAGGCAACCTTGCCCCTGACCTGCGTATGCAGTGCTGCATTCACATATACGCTTCTCGACCTGATCTTAAACCAACTGGGCTAGAAGTCAATTGTGAATAAATCCCCAGCTTTATTATACACCCTGCAAACAACCCCCAAATCTTACTACCCCTCCCCATAAAGGCACTTAAGAGACACTGGCCAGAGGAAGCCCTATGACCCTTAGAAGTCCTGGGCAGCAGGGCACAGGGCCTGGTTGAGGCAGGTCTGGCAGCGAGGATGGACAGGGAGACAGGTTTGTTGGCCGAAGCCTACCAGCAGCCCATTGATTTCACTCCACAGCGCCCTGTGAGGGTAAGGGGTAAGTCAATGTGTAAGAGAGCAGGGCGGGTCTCTCCCCCAGGCTCACCCAGCCACTCTGTACCTGGGCAGCCACTCCTCCAAGGCTGTGCGTGTCTCCTCTGGGGACTTGGTCACCTTCTTGGTCCATCTCAGTCTGTTGGCTATTCTGTGCACATGAGTGTCCACTGCTGCTTGGAGACAGGGCAGGGTCAACTAGGGCACTCTGCCAGCCGTACTGTGTCCCTATCCTTATCCCCAGTTCCAAGCAAGTGTGGCTAGGAGACAGCCCAAGATCTTTCCCACCTGGGCTTCTAAACAAGATGGGAACCATGGAGCCTGAGAGAAGGTACATCATCTGCGTGGCTGAGCCCTCAATCTGGGGTGCAGGCAGCCTATTTGGTTTGTTTGCTTGATTGTTTATTTGTTTGAGATAGGGTCTTTTTTCACGGCCCTGATTATCCTAGACTTCACTATGTAGACCTGGCTTGCCTCAAATGCCTCCTGAGTGCTGGCATTAAAGGCTTGCAGGTGGCTCTCTGAGCCTGAAGCCAGCCTGTTCCAGGACAACCAGGGCTATACAGAAAAAAACCTGCCTCAAAAGACAAAGCAATCAAAGTGTGAGGCAAGTGTGATGATTCCTATCTATAACTCCAGCACTTGAAAGGTTGATGTAAGATTGCTCTGAGTTCAAGGCTAGCTTGGCCTATGTCTTAAAAAAAAAAAAAAAAAGAAAGAAAAATTCAACTCTCTATCCTGGGAAAAACAAACAAAACAAACCCCAAAGTGTTTGGTGTTTGTGTCTTGGTCTGCAGCCTTCCCAAGAATGAGGCCTGGATGGGGGGAGGGAGGGGGTTGATGCTCTGCTTCCTCTGCCCTGTCCACCTGGGTCCTAAGGCCCCTCTCAGCTCATCCACTGGCTGTGAGCACTGGGCTGGGTGGCAGCAGCTTGGCCCAGTGGGCTAGCCTGAGGTCACTGTTGCAGAGCTGGCTGGCATCCGCTACTCCAGCTTTTGGGAATAGAGTGGATAACAGGGTCAGTCTGGCTACAGCTGTGCTCCACCTGGGTTTCAATTCCTGTTCCCATTAGCTGCCATTGCAAGGATTCAACCTCCTACCTTCACTGGGGCCTCCTGCCAAGCCACCTGGTCAACTGCAGTGTCTGCCTTGCCTTTCCCAAGGTTTGCAAACAGCTAGCTAGTCCCCATGCCAGCCTCTTGACTCACTAATTGCCTGGGAAAAGACTGGGAGTTCAGGCTGAGGGGTCACATCATGGCAGCCTTAGCCAGGGCCACATGTAGGAGCCTCCTGTGCTGGGCAGACAGGCTTCCTATGCATCTGTGCTGTTAAGGAGAGCAATTACTTCACTGGCTGTGAACTCAAGTTCAGAGAGACCAAGTGTGTGCCCTAAGGTCACCCAGCTGCAAGGGTCAGGACTCCTTAGTCCCAGCTTTTCAGTTGAGAGGACCTTTTTTTCCCAGCAGGCAGCCCCGGGTCTCACCGCAGGTAGGCAGGCCTACACAGAGAAGCGGGTGGTGTTGAGACATTGTCCCGTCCACTGGAAGCACTGGACACCTGTGTCCCTGTGGGGGCCCTTCCCCCATGGAGCTTGCCAACCACGGCACTCCCTTCTCTCGGGACACAGGCAGCTGAGGACAGTGTCTAGATAAGCTCAAGTGTCAACTAAGAGGCTGCTGGCGGCTTTGGGAGCTAAGGAGTGGAGACTGAGCTGGGGAGGCCTCACCCACTTCCTACCTGGCCAGGCTCTGCCAAGGCTTGCTCTCCTCCAGTCTCAACAGGTGGTTACCAGCTCCCAGTCAAAGCCCTGGGCCCCTCGCTGCCCTCTAACCACTGTTGGTCAGTGCAACGGTGTTACCAGCTTACAGATCTCTAAAGGAACCCCTCCACCAGGCACACTCAGAAGCCAGCGTTTGGGGGCCCAAAGAGAGGTCAGGGCTAAATCTCATCCTTGCCCAGGAAATAGGTCCTCAACCTAGCTATTACAGTGGTGCTTCAAATGCTAAAAGATGATACCCAGAGAAAGGATTCCAGAAATCACCCTCCTTCCCCAATCCCACAAGACCACCCTCCTTCTCCACCGCCACCTCAGCCTCTGCCTTCCTTAATTTGTTCCACCCATTCTAGAGCTTCCTGCTTTGTTACTCAGCTTTACCGCTTCTATTCTTTCTGCCTGGGACACACTTCTACCTCTTGGTCTGGCTAACTCACCAAAAGCCCTAAACTGAAACATGACCTCAGAAGGACTTCCTGGAGTTAGGCACAGGGGAGCATGACTAATCCCAGTACTTAAGAAGCTTAGGTGCACACCTCTGATACTAGCCCTCGGGAGGCAGAGGCAGGTGGCCCTCTGTGACTTTGAGACCAGCCTGATCTACAAAGTGAGTTCCAGGACAGCTAGGGCTACACAGAGAAACCTTGTCTCAAAACCAAAAAACAAACAACAAACAAATAATTTGGCGTTCCCCCCCCCAAAAACAACAACAACAACAACAACCAACAAACTCAAACCCAAAAGGCCTGGGTCAGGCTCCACAGGGCTGTCACAGTCCGCACCTGTTAGCTTCCTACCCACAGGTGAAGCACTCCTCATGACTCTGCAGCATGTGGAGGTCACCTGGCTGCAAGGTCCCTCCCAGAGATCAGCAAGCAGGAGGGACCAACAGTGCCAGCCTGCTCAACACTGAGAATACCCTTCTGATACTCTGGCTTGAGTCACAAAAGTGCTTGGGGAACCCTAACAGAAGCAAGCAAGCCCAGAGTTGACTTCTCCCTCCTTGTGGCACAAACTACTCACCTATGCCTGATACGGTCCCCCAGGCCACAGCCATGGCCAAGTGTGCCATCTTGGGCCCAACACCTGGCAAGGCTACCAGCTCCGCCACTGAAGCAGGGATGTCCCCTTCGTAGCGCTGCTGCAGGATGGTGGTTGTCTGCTTGATGAACTTTACCTTGTTCTGAAAGATGGTGTGGATCAGCCTTGGGGTGAGGCCTAGCCTAGTCTGGAAGGTCCCCAGGTTCTCAGAGTTGCCCATCACCTGCCTATGGCTCATACAGATGTAACCACGTGTCCTACCTCTCCAGGAGGTGAGGAGCCAAAGGCAGCAAAGAAGCTGGAAGGAGGCCCTGGCAGTGTACCTCCAATGTGGCGCCTCCCTCTCATGTGGGCCAGGGCCATGTGTGTGGGAACCAGCTTGGGTCCCCTGTCTCAGCATTCCCTTCAGGGGCTGAGCAGTCCCTAGGACCTAGACTTAGTAGCACCTGGACCTTCAGGAAGGAAGGCTGGAGCCTGGGGCTCCCTCAAGCAACTGCCAGACCAGCTGGGTGGTTCCCATCCTGTGCCTGAGTGGAGAGGGCTATTTAAAACCAATCTGATAGACTGTGGTGGCCCACGCAGTGCCAAGGGGAAGCGGCTCCACCCGCAGAGCCACTTTCAACAGATCCACCCACCACCCAGGGTTCTGTGGAGTGGAGGAGCGCCTCTTTGGAGTGACACACCCTAGGGAGCCTAAGAGGGGAAGGGAAGAGAGGGGAGGGCATGCAGCTGGGTGGGAGGGGAGAAGAATGAAGGGCTGTAAACAGGAAAATCTCAAGAGCTTTTGGGACAGGGCTCCAGCCCCATGGTATAGGCTCCTGGTAGGTCGGAAGCATGAAAGGCTTCTGTAGCAGAGATGCCTGCCCCTCACCCCCAGACCAGCGCCCCGTCTTGGCCCTATTGCCAAGGGTAAGGCTTACCCTCCAGAAGCCCACAGGGTAGATAAGCCTGCCCAGCATGTCATCATCCATCTGCAGGATACTTTCCACAGTCAAACCCCGGGCCCGTAGGCGCTGCATGGCACCTGCTGTAACCTGGTCTTTGGTCTGGCTGGAGAGCATCAGCGACAAGAGTACCTGGTACCTCCGCACCTGCTTGTACAATGACAGGGGCCAGGATGATGACCGGTCTTAGTCAAGTCACTTACCCATCTTTACTTGTTATTGTGGACCTCTTACTCATCAGGAAGAGCAGGGTCTGACTTGTCACAACTAACATGGACTAATGATCTGCTGATGTCTACCAATTATCTGCTTCTACAGAGTACTGCGAAGCTCCAATGACTTGCTTGGAATCACACCTAGAACAGGGTGGATATTAGACAATCACTGGCTACTACTGTTACAGTGACTGCTTGGTCTATGACAACACTGCTCATTTGCTAGACCACCAGGCCCACAGACAAGAAGTACTCAGGTCATCCAGTATCAGAAGGTGGTTAGAGCTTAGGTTAGTCTAAGGAACTCTCCTCCTCTCACATTACTGAAATGCTCCCAAATGCCATCACTATGCATGAGGCCTCAGGTCACAGGCACTCCCCTGACATGCACAGTGAGCTCGATGAATGACAGACGATGCATGCTGTCCGGTGCGCTAAGGCAGTAGGAGCACATCCTCTTGTATGCAGCCTGTCGGGGATGGTGTCAGCTGAGAGAGCTGGCAGGTCTTGCTCTGTAAAGAAAGCAAGAAAGCGAGCATCTCTTGCTTCCATGGAAGAACAAGGAATCCCCTGAGCGGGTGGAGGCTTTGCCTACCTTTGGTGGGGCACTGGCATCGTAGCAGTGCTCAGCACCCAGCTGGTCCACAGGTGCGTCCTTCTTGCTTCTCATGATGCGAATGTTGGCCAGCTGCTGCTGCCAATTCTGGGGCTCCCAAACTGGTACTTTGAGGGCCTCATTGGCCTCACCTTTCTCACCATTAGAAGCCTCATAGGCCACATGCACCTTCTGTGTCTTCCGTGGATGTCTCACAGGCCTGCGGCTTTTCCTTCCTTCTGCAAAAAGTGCCATTCAGCCTTTGGAGGGTAGGGTGAGGGGGCTGCTTACCTGACAATTCACTCCCCCCTCATTTATTTGTGCAACTGTCCATTATCTACCATGCGGTTTGTAGAAGTGTTCTGCCCTTGTCACAACAGTACATGGTGGTCTGACAACGTGCCTGTTAGCACACCAAGACACTAGGGATAGCCTCTAGGAGGATGTAACCTTTCCCCTTGTCTCTTGAGCTGCACGCAAGAGAACCTTTTAACACTCGAATTGGACTGTGCCACTCCTTTTTCAGAAATTAACACTCAAGATGAGCTCCAAACTCTCTTAACGTCAAAGCATTTGCTGCCCTAACAGTATCAACACTAGTCTTGTCTTCTTTCCCTGGCACGTGGTTCTTGCCAAGCCTCAGCCTGGGTCTCAGTGGGTCTCCATGACTGAACGGATTCTGGGACCATTGATGCCTACGCACGCTCCTGCTCTAGCCACTTACCTTCAAGTTCCAGCTGGAGACGTGCAGGTGCTTTGATAATTGTTCCCTGCGTACCACTACTTGGCACATAGTAGGTCAGTAATGGCTACAGGACAAATACAACGAGTGCCATGCCCTTTCCTGTTTTCTCTCTGGGCCTGTTTTCTTTCAGAACCACCGTCCGGCTTGGGGAGAAGACTTTTGGCTGGGTGTGTTCTTGGCATACAGCCTGGTCGTACAAGAGGGAGGCAGCTCTGAGGACAGGCTGCTGTGTCCCACAGTCAGCCTGAAACAAGTAAATGCCCCCAAGCTAGGCTGGTGGACTGAAACTTTTCGCTGGCGACAAGGGTGGATGTACGGGCACATCCAGAACCCCTACAGATCCCAGCTCCACGGAAAAAGCTAGAGTGGGGGCACGCGAGACTCTAAGCGTTTGTGGACGACTGCCTACTATGCGGCGCCTAGAGTTTAGGTCAGATCCTGCGGCTCCCGGGCTGGAGCCAGTTCCTCATCTCGCCCATCCATCCAAACTCCTCCGGGCGCAGCGCTACCTGCGGCAGCCTCTCGCGGGGCGAGCTCCTCCCCACACCCTTCTGACGCGATCCTGGACGCGCGGCTCCGACTGCGAGTCAGCATCCGTACCCCAGAGTTCATGCCGGGGGCAGTAAATTACGCATTCCCTTGGCCCCGCGGTCCCGCCACTTGCTCGCCGCGCACGCGGAACTACAAGTCCCAGGGAGCTCAACGCAGCTCTCGCCCCCGGAAGTACAGGTTGATCTTCCGGCAGCTGCCCTGGGCTGGGGGTGTGCGCCCTTTCCTGGGTGCAAGAAGTCCTGCGCGCGGAAGGCGCGCGCGGGGTGAGTAGCCCGTGAGGCTCCGAATGCTGGTGCAGGTCGGGGTGATAGTATGGTCGCGTTGCGATGGGCTGAAGGGGAGCTTGCCCCTCTGTATCCAGGCCCCGGCTACGCCCACCGCTGACAAGTTCCCAGTGCTCCAAGCCCTGCTTTGCGGGTGTGAGCGGGCCTCTGCTTCTGTTGTCCTCAGAGAAAGCTCCTCCTTCATACAGGAGAAAACTAATGGCAATCATCGTGGCTGTGTGCACCCCACAGCGGTAGTCTAAGGGTAGATTAAAGGCTGGATTAGGCCTCTACCTCCAGGGTTGATTTGTGGCAGAGTCCCGCCTGCATGGGTTGAGTTGCCCCAGGGGCAGTAGGGAGGACAGGTTATTGCCTCTTCTAGACCTAGGATCCTGGCAACCGCGTCAAGCGCAGGAAAACAGAGAGCCTTTCCTCGGGTGTATCAAATAATGTTTATTGTTGTTGGTTTTTTTTTTTTGCACAGAGCAGATCTCTAGTACTGCCTGCCCAGCATGGCCAAACCAGCAAGCAAAGATTCAGGCTTGAAGGAGAAGTTTAAGATACTGTTGGGATTGGGGACATCAAGGCCAAATCCCAGGTGTGCAGAAGGCAAACAGACGGAGTTTATCATCACAGCAGAAATCTTGAGAGTGAGTGAGCAGCCTCTGTCTTGGCGAGCCCAGCACGAAGTGCAAGGAAGGCTGGGTTTGTCACTGGTTCTGGGGGTGACGGCTTGCTGGTGACCAGCTGCACAGGGCTGCTGTCTCCGGTCCTGTGGAGACATGCATACATGTCCTTCCTCAAGATCTTGGTGACCTGCTTTAGCACACTTGCTTTAGGTGATCCATGAAAGCGTATTTTGTTTACTGTCATGATGGACATTCTGTTTTCTCTCAGCACTTGGGAAGGAGAGGTAGGCGGATCTCTCTGAGTTCAAGGCCAGCCTGGTCTACAAAGAGTCCAGCACAGCCAAGGCTACACAGAGAAACCCTGTCTCGAAAAAACAAACCAAACCAAAAAAAGAGCTATAACCTATGTTTGTCCACCTATTTGATTTTTATTTTATGTCTGTGGGTGTCTTACTTGCGTGTACATTTTGCCCATAAATAATTGTTGAACTTTTGTACTTGAAACTCTGATACAAACCAAATGCTCATCATTTGATTAAGGTTGTAACTATGGTACATCTGTATTCTGCGGGGTATGATTTATCAGGAGAAAGCATCCAGTAGTGAGGTATGCCCCAACTTGAAGGATCATAGAAAGCATGCGAAGTGAAGGAAGCTGGTCATAGATGGCCTCATGGTTCATGAGTCCAGTGTATCCAGTGTATGAAATATCCAGAACAAGCAAGTTGGAGCTGGAAGGAACTGTATGTGGTTTCTTTTTAGTGTGATAAACATTCTTGAAATAGTGGAGGTGATTGTGAGCCTTGTGATAATCCTAAAGTTTGCAGTTTAAATTTAGTGCAGTAGCCAGGCTGGTGGTGGTTCATGCCCATAACCCCAGCATTTGGGTGTCTAAAGCAGGAAGATCACCTTGAGCTCAGAGTCTGGGCATGAGTTCCAGGCTAGCTAGGGTCACATAAAAGGATAAATAAATAAATAAAATGAATAAATAAATAAAATAGTTATAATGGTATATTTTATGTTATGTAAGTTTTATCTAACAAAACTTCAGTTAGGGGAATAAAGTTGCCCTTGTAGTCCAAGAGCTGGAGCAGTAAGCTCTTCCATGAATTCTGATGATTATAGCTAGTCAGGTTTGGTGGTGCATGCTTTTGATCCTGACACTTTGAAGGCAGAGGCAGATCTTTGTGGGTTTGAAGCCAGACTTGTCTACACAGTGAGTTTCGGGCCACTTAGGGCTACATACTCAACAAAAAAAAAGCAAAAAGTTCTATGGTTGGATAAGGTGGCTTCTCCTTGTAGTCCCAGTACATGTGAGGTTGAGGCAGGACAATTATATATTTGAGCCTGGCCTTGGGCTATAATGTGAGTTCAAGGACAGCCTGGGATTCATAGCAAAACCTCATCTCAGGGAAAACACATCAGCCTAGGGGGCTGGTGCATGCCTTTAATCCCAGCACTCAGGAGGTAAAGGCAGGTGGATCTCTGTGAGGCCAGTCTGGTATCCAGCAAGTTCCAGGACAGCTAAGGCTATGCAGAGAAACCCAGTCTGAAAACAGAACAAAACAAAAACCAAAAGAAAGGGGGAAAAAAAACCCACATTGGTTTATAGATAAAATGTAGAACAACTTACAGGTGGTTTGTGACTGGCAGTTAAGGAGACCTCTTAAGCATGCCCCTTTTCCTTTTTTATTTTCTCTAGGAACTTAGCGGTGAATGTGGCCTCAACAATCGCATCCGAATGATAGGGCAGATCTGTGATGTGGCAAAAACTAAGAAACTTGAAGAGGTAGGTTTGCCTCAGTTACACTGCTGGAGTTTTGCATGCCAGTTCCAGGTTGTTTGAATCCTTCAATTTGCTGTTTACTCTTTTGAGCTTTTCTCCTCTCCTCTCCTCCTCTCCTCTCCTCTCCTCGCCCCTCCCCTCCCCTCCCCTCCCCTCTCCTCTCCCCTCCCCTCCTCTTCTCTCCCTTCCCCTTTTCAGAATTGTTATATAGTCCTAGCCAGCCTAGCATTTATTATATAGTTCAGGCTGACCTTGAACTTGATATGGTCTTCTTTCCTCGGCTTCTTCAGTATAGTATGGGATTACAGGTGTATGTCAGACGCCTAGCTTTGTAATGATTCAATTTTTACCATTTTAGAGAAATTTAGCTTTCATCTTAGTGATGTGGAAGCTTCTAGAAATGCCCTGTGTGCAATCCTAAGAGACTTGTCTTGGTGGCAGCAAAAGGAATGGGCTTCCCCTGAATTCCAAAAAGGGTTATGGATATGCGTGTCTGCTTATCCTCTTTTTGGTAGTCACTGGGGGTGGAGATTGAGACAGGGACTCACTGTGTAGCCCTCGCTCACTATGTAGACCAGGCTGGCCTCAAACTCAAAGAGTCACCTGCCTCTGTCTCCACAGTGCTGGGATAAAAGGCTTGGGCCACCACTATCTGGGTTCAGAGTGAATTCTTAACATTTCGTAGGGGTTGACTCCTGCAGGAACACTTTGGAGTAAGGTTTCTGGGGCAGGTGCATGTGTAGGGCTCATCTGCTGCAGATTCTGAGCAACTCGATGCTCTGAACCTGAAGAGATCTACTAGGGATTTCCCTGGCAGTCTTGGGGAAGCCAGAATTGCCTCCCTGTCCTGTCTGTTCTCCCTTTCCTCGACTGTGACCTGGGGCCCATTAAAGAAACTTGGCCAGATATCAGTTGTCCCAACACTCAGGAGGCAGAGATAGACAGAGCTCTGTGAGTTTGAGGCCAGCCTCATCTACAAAGTGAATTTCAGGACAGCCAAAGCTATCCTGAGACAGAGAAACCCTGTCTCAGAAAAAAAAAGTTACATTTAATCCCAGCACTTGGGAGGCAGAGGCAGGTGGATCTTTGACTTCGAGGCCAGCCTGAGCTACACAGAGAAACTCTTTCTCAGAAAACCAGGAGACAGAGAGAGGTGGGGGAGGGAGGGAGAGAAAGACAGAGAGAGAGACTTGGGTTTGAAATGGTCCGAACGTCTGTTGTCACCGTGAACATCAGGAAGTACTCAAAATAAAGGCTCTCATAGAGCTAGTGTTAAGTCGAAAGACCCTATTCTGTTCTTTGATCGAGGAGCTCAGGTTTTTGGCGATCACACCCTTATCACTGTCTGCTCTTTGTTATGGCAGCATGCAGTGGAAGCACTTTGGAAGGCTGTCGCAGACTTGCTGCAGCCAGAGCGGCCACCGGAGGCCCGACATGCAGTTCTTGCCTTGTTGAAGGCCATTGTGCAGGGACAGGTAAGGGCAGAGCTGGATGACTATGGGGTGAATGCAGGCCATCACTGTTTGCATTCCTGTCTTTGGTGGTCTGTTAGGGGCAGGGTCTAGTGGATAACAGGCTCTGGAGCCTAACTGGGTGTGAGAACGTCCTGGTATACAGCTCATGTCTGGTGATCTTGGCCAGTCACTGCAGCTCCCTGAGAATAGAGAATGACAGCTGTATCTTCTTCTGGGGATGGCACAAGTAGTTTGTACATGTTGTCTAGAGTATGGCCATTGTGAGCTTGCTCTTATGAG
>NW_026588752.1:6370272-6476912 GCF_907164565.1 Psammomys obesus | reverse complement strand
TGTACATGTTGTCTAGAGTATGGCCATTGTGAGCTTGCTCTTATGAGTTTTCCAGTTATGGCCACTCCCCCTGGTTTTCATTCTCTAGCCACTTAGATTTCAGCTGACCCATCAATCCCTATAGTCCCTCTGCTCATTCCTGGAAGGGTCTTCCTCTAGGCCACTCTCTTTCCTGATAGTCTGGCCTCTTAGAGAGATTTTTCCTTATTCTTACTGCACTCAGGCTATGGTGTCTTTCGTAAGGGTTATAGCACTCCTCTGGGGCTAGATCTTTATTCTCACAATATGAGTACACGTTTGTCTGTCCTGACTCTAGAGTTAGGCCAGAAGCAGGAGCTTTATTGTCACTACTGTGTGCCTGTCCCCAGCCATGTTCAAAGCTTGATACAATGAGTGTTGTGTAACCAGGTGTTTTTTTCTATGCCCAGTCTTGCTCTGAATGACACAGAGACCGTTTATATTTATTAGAATCTTAGGGCATATAGATAGGCAGATATTCAGCTATTCTATCCCAGTAATACCTGCCTGGCCTACATCTTACCATATGGCCCGTTACCTGCCATCTTAGTCTCATTCTGGCACCTGCTTTTTCATCTGTGTTCCACTGGTGACTCTTCTAGCTCCCCACCTCAGACTCTCACTGGGCCCAGAAGTCCCGCCTTTTCCTCTCTTGTCCAGCTATTGGTTGTTCAGCTCTTTATTTGACCAATCAGAAGGTGATGGAGAACCATGTTTACAAAATACTAAGACTCTAAGCGCTAGTTTTTCAAACTGTATTTTATTTGTGGGTTCCTTAGAACTTATACCTCCCTTCCAACTTCCCAACCCCAGGAGAAAAAGGAGATTGTAAGGGAAAGGGGACATAGCTCTCTTTACTTCTTGCTGGGTAGGGTCGTAGTATACTTTTGGGGGCATCAGGAAATCCAGAAGTCCAGGTAGACAGCAAACACAGCAGCAGGACAAACCAGCAGCAAGCAGTCCTCCTCCAACTCCTCCAAGCAACCTCACTTTTTTCCTCTGAGGTATCATATGTATACCCCTGAAAGTCCTCAGTCCAGCTAGCAGACCACGCTTCGCACAAGGCAGTTAACAGGTATGGGCAAACTAAAATTCCCCACTTGGGATTATAACAAAAACATGTTTACATGTCATAAACCAAAACGTCCACAACATAAAAAGACAGTGGATGCTTCATAATAATGACAATACCAAAGTCCAGCTGTAATCAGATCTCTAACTATAAGCAGATCTCTGCCAGAAGAGAAATCAGCATTTGAACAATACAAGGACAGTCTTCACACAGTGCACAAAAAGATTATCCCTAAGGTGGTATAATTATCCCTAAGATGGCATGCCAGTCAGCTGTTGTCCAGTGCCTCTGGTCCCTCCCCCCATTGAGCCGCATAATATTGCTGACCTGCCATTCATAAGGTGCTTCTAGAGGAAGAACAGGTCATGCCTGGAGGTGTGGGACCTGATATACTACTTGGCTTTTTGAGAGCTGTATGGCAAATGCTGGAAAGGCTCTATTGACCTCATGATTTTGTCTTTAGGGTGAGCGTTTGGGGGTTCTCAGAGCCCTCTTCTTCAAAGTGATCAAGGATTACCCCTCCAATGAAGATCTCCATGAAAGGCTAGAAGTTTTTAAGGCTCTCACAGATAATGGAAGGCACATTACCTACTTGGAAGAAGAACTGGGTAGGTATCACACAGAGTATGAGGTTTCTCTGGCCTTGGGAATCAGAGATCCCTGGGGTGAGAAAGGCTTCCCTGTGAGTCTGGAAGGGTGCTGCAGTTCATGAGGTGGCCTGCAGGAAGCTCAGGACCATATTGCCGTTTGTATCAGAGCTTACAGATGCTGCAATAGGATTCACTGCAGACCTGCTGCTTGAAGTCTTTGGCTAGCAGGGCCCAGAAGGTGTTTTTGAAATGGGTGGTGCTTTTGTTTTTGGAGAGGGTGCTGAGTGCCTTCGTCCTGTCCTCCTTGTTGTCTGGATCTGTGTAGTCACTGCTGCATTAGTGTTGCTTGACATTCCACCTGGTTTCTGCCCTTCCTCCTGTCAAATGCAGGAAGAGGCTTCAGTAAGCTTTAAGGCTTCATTTCGCTTCAGTGGGAAAAGAAGAAAAGACTGGGGAGGAAGTCAGCTTGGGGCTATGCCGTTCTGCCTCTGGGACAGGTGCTGTTACAGTTTGCCCTCAGATTTCCTAAGGCTGTGTGGCCTGCAGCCTTGCCTGTGTCTTTCCGGAGATTCTTGTGGGGTTGGGAATTTCCAAAGAACCTGCTTCCTGAGCAAGAATTATAATGTCTGTGTCCCCTGCAGTGGAGTCAAGCCTTGAATGGAATGCTTGCTGCTCCTGTCAGCTCAGCTCCAACACCCACGCAGAGCAAGTATCTGTGCAGGGCTTGCTCAGACTCTTGCTGAGCCTCCTTGGGTCCAGTATGCTACAGTAATAGGATACAGGCTAATTTTCCTGGGGAGGAGGAGTATAGCCTCAGCTTTTCTCCTACAGCGGAGTTTGTCCTGCAGTGGATGGATGTCGGCTTGTCCTCAGAATTCCTTCTGGTACTCGTGAACCTGGTCAAATTCAACAGCTGTTACCTTGATGAATACATTGCATCAATGGTTCAGTAAGTGAAAGCTAATTAAGGGTTGAGGTGCAGCTGAGAGGTGGAGCTGTTGTCAGCATGCAATACCCTGGATTCCACCCACAGCTCCAAAAGAAAAAAGAAAAAAAAAAAAACTTTAGTGATCCTTTGCTAATATCTCCTTTGGCTTGAGTCTTAAGCTTAGGTCTGTAGGGTGAATAAAGTCGGTGAAACCTTTTGTGCCTCCAGGTAAATGAGGTTGGCAGTGGACATAACCACTTTTTTTTTTTTTTTTTCTGAGATAGGGTTTCTCTGTAAACTCTGTAAAGCCCTGGCTGTCCTGGAACTTGATTTGTAGGCCCAGCTAGCCTCATACTCACAGAGATCTGCCTTCCTCAGCTTCCTGAGTGCTGGGATTAAAAGTATGCACCACCACCAACTGGCATGGCCACATATTTTTATTTTTATATTTTACTCTTTTATTGTGTTTTCATGTGTCCCATGGCACATGTGTGGAGGTCGGAGAACAACTTTGTGGAGTCTGTTTTCTCCTTCCTACCTTTATGTTTGTTCTGAGAGTAAAACTCAGGTTTCTAGGTTTGTGCAGTAAGTACTTTATTTTCTATGTTTTAGACAGGCTCTCACCATATCGTCCTGGCTGCCCTGGAACTCACTGTGTAGACCAGGCTGAGCTTTCAACTCAGACAGGTCCACCTACCTCAGCCTTCTGAGGGCTGGGATGAAAATTATATGCTTTTCTCATCATTATTTTTAGTCTATTTTAATTAACTTATTCATGTACATAGGTATTTTGCTTTCGTGTATGTCTGTGTACTGTGTGTATGTGTACTGCCTGCAGAGACCAAAAGGCATCACAGATGCCATACTCTGGTCCTGGATTTAAAGATGGTTGACAGCCACTATTTGGATGCTGGGAATTGAACCTGGGTCCTCCAGAAGAGCAGACTATGCTCTTAACTACTGAGCCATCTCTCCAGCCCTATTTTTTTTTTTAAATTATCTTGTATATATCCATTAAAGCAAAGGTTTTGTTTTATTTACACCATGTACTCAACTCTGGGTATGTGGTTTGCATAGAACAGGCACAGTATGGACAAACTATTCAAATAACCGTGCATTGACCTAGGAATGAAATAGTCACAGAGTCTTCTGGGAAACACTATTTGAACTGACTTGAGTGTTTTTTTTCTCTAGCATGATTTGTCTGTTATGCATCCAGACAGTGTCCTCTGTGGATATTGAGGTCAGTAACTCCCAGCTTTATTTGTGGGAGGCTAGGGCATTGGGTCAAGCCCTATTACTGTTCTCTGGCTGTGTGGATTCTGGAGGCTGCTCAGCTTTTCTGAGCTGTAGGAGTATGCTCTGTCAGGACAGTTGGGTGATCTGCATCGTGGAATAATAGCTCAGGACGGGAAGTAGCAGGATGGTAGGTAACAGCGCCTCCCAAGTACACACTCACTCTTGCTCACTTGCACTGTGGTTCCTACAGAGGCTGTTTGGGTGGGAGAGAGGTGGGCAGGAGTTGGGGGCACTAGGATGATGCCCCATCCTCCTTCAGGTGTCCTTGCAAGTGCTGGATGCTGTGGTCTGCTACAACTGCCTGCCAGCTGAGAGCCTGCCTCTGTTCATTATCACCCTCTGCCGTACCATCAATGTCAAGGAGCTGTGTGAGCCTTGCTGGAAGGTGGGCATCTCCCAGGCTGTTCCTGGGAGCTCCTTCCTCAGGACAAGGTCTGCTGCGAGCACCTGATAGGACAGCAAATGCTGCTATAGCTGTGGGATCACCAGGCAGTGACCCATTGATTGAGCTAAGGCCCAGGTTTTGGAAATGGTCTGAGGCCCCTGTAATCTTTTGTATTTGGAAGGAGGACACAGTGAGCTAGCTGCATGGCGGGGCTGCAGGGCAATGTCCATGTAAGGCAGGCGGAGGCTAGGCCTCCCCCTTGAGCCTAGGGCTTACATCGCTAACCGTTAGGGTGTATGTGTTCTGTCTCAGCTGATGCGTAACCTTCTAGGCACCCACCTGGGTCACAGTGCCATCTACAACATGTGCCGAATCATGGAAGACAGGTGAGTGTGAACATGCTGGTGCGGTGCCTGCTGAGGATGGGTGGCTAGGATCCAGAGGAGGCTTTAGATGCTTGGCTGGTGTTGATGAGGTTGGGGTTTTCCTGTTTTTCTTTTCGGGTAGCTGTTCTGCATTTTGCATATGACATCCCACCTTTTGCTTCTACCAGTCCAGTCAGGATGTTCACATCCCAACACTGATGGTCCCCGTGTGGCCCCTTCCCATCCTGCTACAAATCTACACTTATGGCACTAACCTGATGTCCTCACCTTCACCTATAGCCAAGGCATCGCCAGTCCTGGTGCTTTTATCCCAAGGGGTGACTCAGGTTTGCCCACGTCTGCGAGACACCGACATCAGAGCTCCCCTTTTGCTGCTCCCTGACCTCCATCATTGCCTCTTGAAGTATACTGTTGTATAGCAGCCAAACAGGGATTCTCTTACACAGATCTAACCATGCTAGACTTTGCTTGAGGTCGTAATGGTCTTTCCTATGAAACAGACCCAGTGGAAGTCTTACCTCCATTTTAGTCCCGTAAACCTCTTGCCTTTTCCTTCTTGGGTCTTTACCCTTTATTCCTGGTAAAATGTTCTTCTTACCTTTCTGAGTCCTGAATGTCCTATGAGGTCCTGAGATGGTGGTTAGCTGCTTGGCTCCTGAGAATAGTTTTTACTATGTCCATGGCTTCTCAGCTGTGGTTTCAGGTTCAGCCTCTGCTCTTGTGGGATTCTTGAGTCTCTGTCTTCCACCAGGCTGTTAGCACCATGAAGCTCAGGGTATTGTCACTCCTGTGTCCAACGTGAACCATAACCCATAGTGATCTGCAGTGACTGGCTGGACGAATCGCATAGGAATTCTTTGCTCCCTGCCCACTTCCCCAGTTGTATTTCTGAACCATAAGTGCAAGGTGCCTCTTGGGAACACTGCTAGAGGGTTCCACACTGAGCTGGGACTCTGTTCACATCTGTCTTTCTGGGGAACATTTTCAGATCCTACATGGAAGATGCCCCATTGCTGAGAGGAGCCGTGTTCTTTGTAGGGATGGCACTCTGGGGAGCTCACCGACTCTATTCTCTCAAGAACTCCCCCACATCTGTGTTGCCATCTTTTTATGAGGTAAGGCGTTTTCTATACCACAGTGGGTCTAGGGCTTATGGGGTAGAACTGAGCAGCTATTTCCAGTCAGTTGCTTTTTAACTGTAGATGAGATTTAGGGTTATAAGAGGTTTTATTCTCAAGAAAATGTTTTATGAGTTTTGTCTCCTGCCCACTCAGTGTTGCCTCTGGGGGTAGCGTTCCTCCACTCAGTGCTGGATCCATTTGTCAAGTAGTGATCTTTCCAGCTCTCTGGATGATTCCCCCACAGCATTGCTTTTGTTCTGTGATGTTCAGAGAACTTCCCGTGTGTGCTTGTATTTAGTTCTCATGGCTTCCTGGTGAGCTGGGATCCTCATTTTATAGCATAGTTTCAGACGAACTGCCTTTCATTTGGTTGCACAGTCTCCTGACCTGCAGGGGTCTTGTGAGTGCTGGTGCAGGGTGTGGTCTTGCTCATTGCATTGCTTACACCAGAACTTAGCACCTGTTAGCTTGTGCTTCGACAGTACTCCTGGTCTGGAATTTGAAGTTACTGACTCCCCAATTCAGGCCTTTTGGAGGTGAGGGCTTTGGGCTTTGGGCCTTACATAACAGATACCTTTCTGAGTGCCACACATAAATTGTGGGCATGTGTGGTAAGTGCTGCCAACCCATGCATTTTCTACTCACCTCTAAGACAGGATGGGAGGGGCCCTTCTTCTGTGAGAGCAAAAAGCAGCTGGTCCTCTATGCTCCTTGGCACTGTGTTTTAGGCTATGACCTGTCCTAATGAGGTGGTGTCATATGAGATTGTTCTGTCCATAACAAGACTCATCAAGAAGTATAGGAAGGAGCTCCAGGCTGTGACTTGGGATATTCTGCTGGACATTATTGAACGACTGCTTCAGCAACTCCAGGTAAGGCGGAAATGCTAGGAAGGACTGAGATCCCAGACAGGCTGCTTGTCCCTGATGGAAGTTGTACATGCACTCCTCTGTGAATGTGGCCTTTCCTGGAGTCTGTTTGCTGGTCGTTCTTGGAGGTGGCAAGTTGTCTTCCATTGAGGAATAGATCTTGTTTTTCCAAGGGTGTTGCATTTTGGCTTTAGACGGGAATATGCAGTAAGTGAGCAAGGGCTGAACTAGTTTTCCAAGGCAGACCAAGTGACAGGACAAGTCACCTCCATGGCTTGAGTAGGCCCTGGAGCAATTTACAGAGCAATTTACAGACACTGGAGGATAGTGTCAGTGAGTGTCGACCACAGTGCTAAAGAAAACACCAGTGCCACACATTCACTGATTGCTGGGCTGTGGGAGATGAGGTTGGCATCTAGCGTGAGCTCAGCCTGGGGCAGGTCATGAAAATGGGGCGGCCCAATGGTAACAAAAACTGAGACCTGGTAAGACCCAGGTTGAGTTGTGACTGATCAAGTGGACTAGCCAGGAGGTACTTTGTGCTTGGTAGAGGAGATAGGAGGCCACACTCTTGAAACTGAAGGCACTGGAACCTGGGAGAAGCATGCAAAGCTTGAAGTTGTAGTATTTTCATCTGTTTGCTCTCCCTTCCAGACCAGGTTTCATAGGCTCAGCCTCCATTCCTATAGTAAGAAATGGGTGATAACAGTGATTTCCATCTCTCTCAGATGGTCTAGCTGAAGTGTGTGGGGGTGTTGTGTGTAATATGTGGGGGTGTTTGTAAGTAGCTCTTCTCAAGCTGGGTAAAGGAGATTAGTTTATATGTTGTGTCTTGGTACCATAGAACCTGGACAGCCCAGAACTCAGGACCATCGTCCATGACTTGCTGACCACTGTGGAGGAGCTGTGTGACCAGAATGAGTTCCATGGCTCTCAGGAAAGATACTATGAGCTGGTGGAGACCTATGCAGACCAGAGACCTGTAAGGACCCCGTTCTGCTGGGGCTGTGTGGAATGGTTCCCATGGAACCATGGTTTCTGATTTTCAAGTAAAAGATGGACACGTACCTGTGTTTTTAGATCTGTGCTTCAGCAGAAAGCCTGGCAGGCATCAGCTAGCAGGCTTGTGTGGGTTTGTTAAAAAGCTTTGTGCTAGCCTAAGCATCAATTTCCTCCCACCAAAGTGGAGGAACATTCTGAGCTGGTTCTACAGAGACCAGTTCTCGCAGGGGGCACCCGTCATTTTGCCAGAATTACTTGGTTTACTGCCATCCTATTCAACCGATTTGACATGAATTTCTCACTTCCAGGAGACATTTGTTCTTGCTAATTCCTCACCGGGCTTTGATGTAGCTAATTTCTGAGCAAACTGGACTCTCCTGGGTCGGCAGCCTAGTAGCAGGTTGGTAGCACCTGCAGAGGGCAGATGGCTTACTGACTCTAGAACTGTTTTCCTTTGACAGGAATCCTCTCTCTTAAACTTGATATCCTACAGAGCCCAGTCCATCCACCCGGCCAAGGATGGCTGGATCCAGAACTTGCAGTTGTTGATGGAGAGGTTCTTCAGGTAGCGGAGCCTCAGTGATCCCTTTGTCTCAGGGACCTGTCCAAGACCTCAGGGGTTTGGGCTTTCCTTTCTGATCCATGAGTGTCCTCTGGGCCCACATGTTGGTCCATAAAGCTGATTCTCAGAAGGCAGCCCTTTTACCTGGTCTTGGTCTGGGTCTCCGTGCAGTCCATGAGAGTAGTCCAGATTTGAGCCTCCGTGCCCACCGTGTGGCTGGGCCCAGTGCACATGTGCTGGGGGTGCAAGTGGTCTTAGCCAGCTGCAGCAAGTCTGTTCCTCTCCCAGGAATGAGTGCCGAAGTGCCGTGCGCATCAAGGTGCTGGATGTGCTGTCCTTCGTGCTGCTCATTAACAGGCAGTTCTATGAGGTGAGTATTCAGAGTTAAAAGCTGGGGTGTGATTGTGCTGGGGTTGGGCTGGCTCCGGGTTCTGTCCCCATCTGGGTTTTGTACATGTTCCAGCAGAATTGGGGTCTGCTGGTGGTCCTAGTGGCTTTCCTTTGTGGCATGCTGTCAGCTGCCTCTGCTTCTCCCTTTGCACTCAGTATTTATATTGTGATGTTCTGCTCAGACCTGTGCTGGGCCTGGAGGCTGCCGAGAAGCAAGGTAGGTAGGTACTTGTCCTTGTGGAGCTCTGGCCTAGGCCCTGCTCAGAACCCAGGAATGTCTTTACTTTGACTTCAGAAGTCTACTTCTGTGTGTGTTGTTCTGGGGAAGAACCCCAGGCCCCACACCTGCTGGGAAGGTACTCAGCCGCTGAGCTGTCCTTGCACGCTCCCCAGGAGTCTGGTGGGTGGTGGTTGTTTCTGTAATCATTTCCCTGGCCGTCATCCCCATTACCGGCTGCAGCCTGCTGTAGGTTCTACTAAGTTGTCTTCTTGCTGTGCCTTCCCCTCCCTCCCTCCTTCCTCGAGTCTGTGGGGTTCTTGCTTTGGGGAACACTGTTAGTGCTTGACGTTTTGTGTGGCCTTTTTTTCACCTTAGATCTTTCTCCTTCTGTATGCCCCTCAGGCAGCCTGACTTCCCTGCTTCCTCAGTTTCCCCTCTCTCCTCCCAGCCTTTCTGTGCCCCATATTGCACTCTGCTTATCTCTACTACAGTCCTATCCATCCTCTCTCGGGGTGGAGGGGAAAGCCCTTTCAGGAAGGCCTTCTGGATTGATTCTCTGTTCTCTCTTACCAGAGCCGGTCTTTATCTGCTCTCTTCCTGTTATTTTTAACCAGTTCTGTGAAAGCTCTCATAACAATGTCCTTGTCACAGTAGTTTCTTTGTTGCCAGCGTTTCCCTTTGCCCAGCACATGCTCACTCACACACTAATACATGGCCGTCCACTGAGGAGGCTTCTTTGTGTATGTGTGTGTTGGAGATGGAACCCAGCTTCTCACAAAGGCTAAAGGAAGTATCTTTCATTGTCCAGCTTTTCTGCAGCCTTGTGTGATACCTTGGCTGTCTTGGGTCTGTCTTAAGGGAGTCACAGTGCGACTGAAATGTACCCCCTGCCCACTGTGGGATCAGAAGCTCAACTTCTCCAATTTGTGCTCAATGCAGGAGGAACTGATTAACTCGGTGGTCATCTCACAACTCTCCCACATCCCTGAGGATAAAGACCACCAGGTCCGAAAGCTGGCTACCCAGTTGCTGGTGGACCTGGCAGAAGGCTGCCACACCCACCACTTCAATAGTCTGCTGGACATCATTGAAAAGGTGAGAGCCATTTCGAGGGCTGGGCTGGTATGGACAACACCCTGTGGACAGAGCATTCCCTGGACTCTGCTCCATTTTTACCATTGTGACTGGTGTCTGTCTCCATGGGCAGGGCTTTCTTCCCAGCCCAGATGTGTGGTGTCAGTTGGTTGTGCTGAGCCACCTTGATACTTTGCCAGTGTCCGACCTGCAACACTTTGCAAATGAGTATTTTGTCACTCTTAGGAACCTGGGATGGACATCTGGAGAAAAGCACAGAGCTGGATACAGGATAGCCACTTGTCCTTTTAGTTTTGAAATGTAGTTTGTGAACAGTCACTTGTGTAAAAATGTGTCTTTCCTCCTGAGAAGTACAAGGGAAGGTATTTGTGGTAGAGTTAGGTCTGTGGGTGACTGCCCTGCTGGTCTTTTGGAAGGTAATGGCACGGTCACTTTCTCCATCCCTGGAGCTGGAAGAAAGGGATGTGACTGCACCCTCGGCCTCCCTGGAGGATGTGAAGACTGCAGTGCTGGGACTCCTGGTCATCCTTCAGGTGGGTGCTCAGGAAGGGTGCACAGACAAGCTTTGTCCACTCTTGCTGGAAGCTTCTCCGGGAAGATCCAGCTCTCACAGGCTTAGTTCTCAGGGTGCTAAAGATGGGCAGCGCTGTGAAGATGTGCCCAAGTTGTGAGAGGCCTGCAGGGTGCAGTGGGTGAGTCCTTACTGTGTGACAGCTCTTCAGTCTGTGCTGCCCAGAGCTACCTCTGTGTTCTGTCAATACTTGTGCCTGCTACAGCTGCTGAGTAGAAAAAGCCCATTCTTGCTCTGTAGCTATTTTAATTTTGGGAGAGCTTTGTTGGGATTACTTCACACGTCGTACAGTTCCTTCCATTTACAATGAATAGCTCATTGGTTACAAATATGTTCACAAGGCTGTGTAGCTATCCCACAATAAATTTTATTTAATTCTTTAATTTTAATTTTTTGAGAGAGGGTCTCACTATGTAGCCCAGTCTGGCCTTGAACTTCAGCAGTCTTCTCTGCTCAGCCTCCCGAGTGCCAGAATTGTAAGACGGGAATACCGTACCCAATTACAATCCGTTAGCCTGGACCTGTGACTCTTGCTCCTCATTTTCTCCTCCCAAGGATCTGGTAGCTCTTGATGCGCTGTTTGCTTCCATGGAGACAGTTTCCTGTTCTAGATGTTTCACATACATGGACTCACATATGTGGCCTTTTGTGGTTGGCTTTCACCAGCCATCACGTTTTCAGGGTTTATCCCTCTTGTTGCATGTTTCAGTGCTTCGTTATTTTCAAAATGTTGATTGTGTACATGGTCCACATTTTGTAGTCTGTTGGTGGACACAAGCTGTTTCTGCCTTCTGTTCCTTTGCCATTGTTGTACAGTGTTGTGTAGATACCATTACCTTTTTCCAGTGTATGTACCTAGGAGGAATTGCTGAGTCATATGTTGAGTCTGTTTAGCTTTTGAGAAGCTGAACATCTGAGATGCTTTCACAGTTTTTTGGCTTTTGGGTTTTTTTTTTCAGTGTGTTCATGTGTGTGTGCATGCATGTGTTTGTGTGTGTAAGTATAGACACAGTCTTGCCACAATGTGCCCTTGGAGGTTAGAGAACAATGCTACGTGTTAGTCTTCATTGTCCACCTTATTTGAGACAGTTTCTCATTGTTTGCTGTTGAATACTCCAGGCTAGCTGGCCTAGCAGCTTATAGGGATTCTGCTGCCTCTGCGTCAGTCCCTCCCTGGGAGCACTGGAGTACAGATGTGTGCTACCACTTCCTTCTGTGTGTGGGTTCTGGAAGTCCAAATGCTCGTCCTTATGTTCACATCTCCACAGCCTCCCCCACCCCCTTTGTGTGTACTTTTTAATCTATTTTATTTGGGGTTCTTATGTCTCTACCTTCCTTCAAACCCCCCAACACCAGGTGGGAGAGAAAGAAGGTTAGTGGGAAGAGAGGTGGAAGTTCTCTTTAGCTATTTCCTGCTGGTTAGGGGCATCGGGTTCTTTGGGGGCAAGTCCAATCATCATTTCAGGATATCCCCAACTTCATCTCATCCACCTCCATCAACATCCCAGGAGGAGCAGGGAAGGAGCAGCAGCCTCCTCCTTTCTCGGAGCCACGCCCTTCCCCCCTGGGCTCTGGCATTTATTCCCTCTCCAGAGTCCTTGGAATTAAAATATCTGCAGCTGGCAAAGAGCCTGTCTCAGAGACCCTAGCAGGCAAATAGTTTGCTGTTGTGGACAGCCTGAAGGAGCCCCATATCCCACACCTGGGTTTAAGACAAAAACTTGTTTACACAGCATAACTGAGTTTTAAAAGACACCAAAACCTTCATTACAGTCATACTTAGTGGCATGCCTTTAGCTACGAAGCCAATTCTTCACTTTTTTTTTTTGGAGTGAAGTATTTCTATGTAGCCTTGGCTGTCCCGGAACTCACTATGTAGAGCAGGCTGACCTCAAACTCACAGTGATCTGCCTGCCTCTGCCTCCCATGTGTTAGAATTAAAGTCATGAGCTACCATACCTGGCTTTCTCTAGCTTTTGAAGCAGGGTCCTATTGTATAGTTCAGGCTGGCCTGGTCCTGAAGATCCTCCAGCCTCTGTCTTAGGAGGTTATGGTCATGGGCCACCACACCCGACTGGCACGTAAATTATCGGTGGCTTGATATTTCCTGGGACCTTCTTGGGGTCTCCATAAGAGCTCCATGTTCTTTGCCTCGCTGCTCTGTTGGAAAGGAGTGGTTACCATGTACCACGTGGTCTGGGTGCAGTGGGAGGGGAATTTCTTAAGGTGTTTCTAGCTTGGAAGTCTAGCTGTGACACCAAGTTCCTGGCTACAGGCTGAGCAGTGTTCCATTGGAGGCAAAGTCTTGACTTGGTCCATTTCCTTATAATGTAAATGATGTAGCCCCACCTGGTTCAACATGTAGACTCCCACGGAATGGTTAGATTCTCTGCCAGCAGTAAATGTCTGAGGCCCCAAATTGTCCATTGTGGATGTGGTTCGTGTTAAATTTATCACCTCAAGTCGTGTAGGGCAGGACTTTGAATGGTGTGTTCTGAGACTAGGGAAAAATAGTTATTGTCAGTTGTCTTTAAAAGAGCAGTAGAATGTGGTACGTACCTTTAATCCCAGCACTCTGGAGGAAGAGGCAAGCGGATCTCCTGAGTTCAGGAGAATTCCAGGCCAGCCAGGAAAATAAAGCAAACGATCAAAACCCAAACCAAAGCTAAACTGCTCACCTCCAAGGCTTCGAGACCATGGAGGCTCCTCAGGTTCCCCAGGGCTATTGGCAGCATTGAGTACTTTCTCCTGGGTTTTCCTGTCGCCTGCCAGGAAGGGTCAGAGCCTTGTTGGGATGGGGTGGGAAGAGGGGTAGTCTAGTGGCCTTCCAGTGGGATAACGACTCTCACAGTACATTTGTTCCACCCAGGCTACTCTTGTTGACTTCACTTAGTCTTGGAGGACTAAAGACCCCTTTATGGCAGATGAGGAGTGGATCAGTACTGTGCAGTACTCACTAAGATGTGTTTCCTGATTTGCTACCTGATGCCCTGCTGATAAGATGGGCACTGAAGGGTATAGAGACAACATGGCAGCTGTTGTTAGACTATCTTTGGAGAAGTGATGTTGTTTCCTCTCCCTGGATCAGAGGTGCCATCTCCCTGGCTGCAGTCACAGGCTTGGTGCACTCTTTCTCTGCAGACCAAACTATACACCCTGCCTGCCAGCCATGCTACCCGGGTGTATGAGACACTCATCAGCCACATCCAGCTCCACTACAAGCACGGCTATTCCCTGCCCATTGCCAGCAGCATCCGGCTCCAGGTGAGACCACCAGGCAGGTGGCTACTTCTTGGGGACCTAGCATGCTGCCTTGGGCTTGGTGGATGTGGCATAACATTCTAGAGAGACAGGTGGTGGTCTAGGAAGGGTCCTGTGCATGGCACTTTCCTCCTCAGCATCTGCTCTGTCTGTTTTGCCAAGGACTTTGCCTTTCCCTGGCCTCTACTCCTCAGTTGTCCAGGATAGAGGCACATTGGCCTCTAGGATTGAAACATAGTCCCTGTGCTCCTGGTGCTGAGAGTCTCTCAGTAACCTGTGGCCTGAGCTCCCTGGATGGAGCTGGTAGGGAGAGGGGAGGGCAGGGCCGGGCTGGGCAGGGCTTGACAGCTGCCAACAGCTTGTCACCCTGATTCCTCTGCTGAGTATTGGTGACTAAGAAGGAAGCTCTGAGGACTCCCAGGCTCAGTGGGTAGGCTGTTCTTTAAGGGTCCAGCTTACAAGTTCAGTTGTCTTTAGGGTGTTGAGTGAGTGGGATTTCTCTGCCTGGCATGACTGAATGGCCATTTTGCTCCCTGGCAGGCCTTTGACTTCCTGTTACTACTGCGGGCTGATTCATTGCATCGCCTGGGCCTGCCCAATAAGGACGGGGTCGTGAGATTCAGCCCTTACTGCCTCTGTGACTGCACGTATGTATGTGTGTGGCATTGCCTTTCTCAGGATGGACACACTGTTTATTAGATGAAACTGGATAGTGCCTGCCCCACTTGGGTTGTTTCATGTAAGAAGAAATGTCCCAAAGGGCTGCTAGTAGCAAGCTGGGGTCAGGAGGGACCATGTCTGTTCTGACTTGCACAATGTGGTTGTGCAAGTTGCTTGTCCAACTCAGTTGCTTGTCCAATCTACTTCCATAGGGAACTGGATAGGGCCTCTGAGAAGAAGGCCAGTGGGCCCCTTTCACCTCCAACTGGGCCACCTAGCCCTGTTCCTACAGGCCCTGCTGTGCGGCTCGGCCACCTGCCCTACTCCCTGCTCTTCCGTGTCCTGTTGCAGTGCTTGAAGCAGGTGAGATGGGACCACTCCTCCGCCCTGTTAGCAAAGACTGATACTCAGTGTATCAAAGTCTTGAGACAAACTCAACTTTTCACCATTATGTGACTGAAGTTTTGCAACAGGACTTAGATATGTAGCCAGATAACAGTAACCCTAGATCAGCATGCACCCCATGGGGAGGACACAAGTGTTGTAGGGGGATCTACTAGGTAAACTGAGGTCAGGCCTGAGAAGTAGGGAAGGTCACAGAGACAGGAGTCAGCAAAGCCTAGAGGTGGGTGGTATGTTTGTATGCACTGGACAGGCTAGAAGGTCCAAGTGTCCCTAGAGATGCTAGAGCTGGCAGTCTGTTTCTTAGGAGTACCCACGCCTCTTGTCACAGAGTGTCGATGGTTCAGGACCGCTTATGATTTAGCTGTGGGAGTGGGCCATCCCTGATGGAGAGATAACCAGGCAGAAGTCAGAGCCGTGGCTCACATCCTCCCTGTGGGCGGCTGTCTGTGGTCCTAGGCTGACCCCAGCTGTCAGCCAGCAGTCTTGGCCTAGGAATTGTTGTGCTCCCTTCCACCCTCAGCCACGATTCAGTGTTTCTTCTGCCAAGTATCGGTATAGGCGCTTAGCTGGTGCAGAAGGAGTTCAAGCGTGGGTATCTATTGGGACCCCCCCACCCCCCGTATAGTTCCCAGGCAGGAAGTCACCAGGCCATCACTGGGCAGGTGAGGGAGGACAGAGCCAGAGCTATGCACCAGGCCATCCCTGGGCAGGTGAGGGAGGACAGAGCCAGAGCTGGGGAAGCTCTAAGTTGTACTATGATGGAGGAGGCGTTAGCTCTCTGCTGGGTCTCTACTCAGCCTGGTTCTGATGGTAGCTGCCACTGCCCAAGGTACTGTCCAGTGTCTGAGGCTCTCTTTGAGCAGTGACTACTAATACACTTGAGGGACAGAGGTCAAGGCTCAGTAAATATGCTGTGTGCAAGGAAGCAGAAATCCGAAGACTTGTAGCTGTATAGTAGCACATAGCTTCAAGTACTGATGGAGTCTTCTGTTACCAAGGTCTAGAGAGCCTTGCCGCCCTAACCAAGTACCCTCCTCCTAGGAGACCGACTGGAAGGTGCTGAAGCTGGTGCTCAGCAAGCTGCCTGAGTCGCTGCGCTACAAAGTCCTCATTTTCACTTCCCCCTGCAATGTTGACCAGCTGTCTTCTGCCCTCTGCTCCATGGTAATGTCCACCTGTGACAGCTCCTGTTGTGTCATTTGTGGTGGGCCTTTGCAGTAGGCTATAGTCTAGCCTTTCTCCTCCAAAATATAGGGTCTTCCTCACAGATACTCTACCACTACGTAGCTGGGATCTTGTGTCTTTCAGAATGAGCCTTGATGGTGCTCCTGGGACTAGCAGAGGCTACAATGCCAAAACTGCCCTAGGGATCCCATTCTATCCCAGATATGTGTATTGGAGGTCCCTGGTCAAGGACACTGTCTTAGGGATTGAGTGGTGTGAAGAGGCATACATGATGGCCACTGCAGCTCTTATAAAGGAAAGCACTTAGTTAGGGCTGGCTTACAGTTCAGAGGGTTAGTCCATTATCATGGCGGGAAGCATGGTGGCATGCAGGCAGACATGGTGCTGGAGAGGAAGCTGAGTGTTCCACATTTGGATCAGCAGGCATCAGGAAGAGAGACTGAACCACTGTGGTGTCCCCCCCCCCCCCCCAACCCACCCCAAGACACGCGTTCTCCATCAAGGGCACACATACTCTAATGAGACCACACCTCTGGTAGTGCCATCCGGAGTCTACAGAGGTCATTTTCATTCAGGCCACCACAGACCTCTTGCTGAGTGAACATGCCTCAAGACTCTTCTAGACTAGAGCACCTGGGATCATACTTTGGCTACATTGTTACAAGAGGAGAGTTTTCTCAAAGACCTCTGCCTAGAAGGCAGTAGGGTGCCTTCTGGGCTCTGGAGGAACCCTGCTGTGGAACAGAGGTTTCAGGGCAGTGTCTTATATTAGCTTTCAGCCCCAAAGACCCTTGAGCGGCTCCGAGGTACTCCAGAAGGCTTCTCGAGAACTGATTTGCACTTGGCTGTGGTTCCTGTGCTGACAGCGTTAATATCTTACCACAACTATTTGGACAAGACCAGACAGGTGAGACATGGAAAAAGGGACAGTGGGACAAAGGGGCACTCTATGAGCTGGCCAGGGTGAGGTCAGCTGGCTTTGTTCAATGCTACAGGCCACTGCCTGTCAGCCAACCAGGGACTGTGGGCAGCTGGGTCCCAGGCACAGAACTTGTAAGCTCTCTTCAGGCTCTGGGCCTTATGTGACCTTTGGCTGTGCCCATCACCTTCCTCCCCTCAGCAGGACCTCCCCCTTTCAGAAGCACTTCTGTTAGCTTTAGAGACCAGTGACCAGACTAGCTTTAAGAAGTATAGTAGGTTGGTCAGGACCCCTGGCTGTCACTTCTTTTGTCCGTCACGGCAGTGCTCATTTCTGTCCTGTACTGCTGTCTACCATCCTCCCTGTGTCCCCTAGATCCTGCTATGTCTCCATAACAAAATGGAGCTTTTGGTGAGTTGGTGCCTCACCTCAAGGCTAGTTCTTTGGAATGCCCAGAATGATGGGGGTTATAAGCCCAGGACGTCTGGTTTCATCATATGGGCCATAGGGTGGGGTACCATCTGTGAGGGTGGGCTTACTTAGGCATTGCAGGGCATTTCTGAGACTTGCTCCCACTGTCCTCCAAGAATCATCTCAGAGTATGCAAAAGAAGGAAATAAGGCCTGGGAAAGTACCTGGTATACCAGAGCAGCTTGGCCCTCCTGGGCAGAGGGCAGGGGTACCGTGCCAGCTAGTGGCAGGCAGATCCATTGTGTCTTACATCTTGCTTCCTTTAGCGTGAGATGGTTTACTGCTTGGAGCAAGGCCTTATCTACCGCTGTGCCAGCCAGTGCGTGGTGGCTTTGGCCATCTGCAGTGTAGAGATGCCTGACATCATCATCAAGGCACTACCTGTCCTGGTGGTGAAGCTGACACACATTTCCGCCACAGCCAGCATGGCCATCCCCCTCCTGGAGTTCCTGTCTAGTGAGTCTGTGTGTCTCTGCTTGTGTACGCCTGCATATATGTATCTGTGGGGTGGGACCCTTGAATTTAGGCCTGTGACAACACCCTGTGACTTCTCCGTCTCTCCTGACTGCATACAGGTTGGCCTTCCTGGGGAACCTGGATCTTGGCACTTCTGCTGCCTCAGGTCTTGGCCTTCCTCCCAGCTTCCCCAGTGTTTTGCTGTCTACTCTAGGACAGCCCATTCCTTTCTCATCTGCTCATTAGCCTGCCTGTCATCCTTAGCTCTGCCTCGTGCCCAGACTGCTTTTTTTAAGCCTCCTTTCTGTCCTTACAGCACTGGGATTTTGCCAATCTTACCTGCTTTATCCTTCCCTTGCCAGAACTTCAGAAGTTCAGGGCATTGTGCTGATCCTCTTTTTTTCTACCTCCTGTGTATCTGGAGCAGCAGCCTCAGACCCTGAGACCCTGGGTCAGCACTTGGCAAGAAGGCCCAGAGTGGAAAGTTGATACTTAGTGGGCCTCACAGTGCTTGTTTTGCTTACTACCCTGTAAAAATGCTCAAAATCTTTGAAGCCCATGGATCATATAGCTTCAGGTTGTGGGCTAGATTTGATCCAGAAACCGTAAGTTGCTTATCTCTGGGATGGAGAGCTGAGGCCTGGATCAGGAAGGTTATGTTTAGCTGACTTTTGGAAATAAAGTGCAGGGTGTTGGTGTCGGTCACTGCAGCTGTGGTCCTTGCTGGCTGGCCTGGACTTGGCTGATGGCTGTTCTTGTGTCACAGCTCTGGCCAGGCTGCCCCACCTCTATAGAAACTTCGCTGCAGAGCAGTACGCGAGTGTGTTTGCCATCTCCCTGCCCTACACCAACCCCTCCAAGTAAGTCTGGTTGTCCTGGGTTCCCTTTCCCAGCCATGGCCCAGTCCGAGCCTCTTGAAGTGCAGAGTCAAGCTGGGTTCCAAGCTTGAGAGTTCCCTGAAATGGTAAGAGGGAGACTAGAGGTTCTCTGTGTTCTCCCGCCAGGTTCAATCAGTACATCGTGTGTCTGGCCCATCATGTCATAGCTATGTGGTTCATTAGGTGCCGACTGCCGTTCCGGAAGGATTTTGTCCCTTATATCACTAAGGTTAGCCCAGGGGCCATGGATGGAGTGGGGCATAAGTAATGCACAGGGTCATGGATGGAGGTGGCAACTGGTTGAGGCTCTGACTAGGAGCTGGCTCACTAGGCTCAACCTCACTAGGCGTGGGGAGAGAACTGCTGATTTGCTCTCCCATGGTCCCTCTCATGGTTTATGTCTCTACCTTTACTCTAGGGCCTGCGTTCCAATGTCCTCCTGTCTTTTGATGATACCCCTGAGAAGGACAGTTTCAGAGCACGGAGCACCAGTCTTAATGAAAGACCCAAAAGGTTCGGGGTCTGCTGGGGCTATGCCTGATCTCGAGTGGGTGGGACCCTGGGCTGTGACTCGTGATTAGTGACCTCTAGGCCAGTGAACATGGGATTAGGAATAAGGGACGTCACTGTACGTGGTGGCATGAAGCTAAGGTGCCCTTGGGCAGGACCTGGAAAAGTTGCTAGTACCTCCCATTTGCTAAGCTGGCTTATAGTCTCCATCCCTGTGGAGCCTGTATGCCAGTGTCTTGGCTTCTCTGGGCCAGGATTCCAGATTGTTGTGTTGGAAGTCAAGATGTACAGGTCTGGGTCTCACTGCGCTGGAAGAGGAGTAAAAGAATGTATCATGGCAGCTGTGACTTGGGCCTGGCCAGGGAGAACCCAGAGTCATCTCCTGCCTGGTCCCATGGTCTTGGGCTAGCCCAGCCTCCAGCCAGAGCCACCCCTCTTCCTCCAGAGCTTGCTCATCAGGGACACGCTCTTCACCATCACAGCCGCTTGTGCCAAATCTGAAAGCAGAGCTGTGCGAGTCCTCCTTGTTCCTGTTTGCACCTCATTGCCCTGCTGCCCTGCCTGCCCCGCTTCCTGCGGGCTGTCTCAGCGCTCTTTGGGTGGGCTACGGCACTTTCCAGTGCAGCCTGTACTCAGCCCCATTGCTGGGGCTGAAGGATGTCAGTTTGACCATCCTTGGCCAGAGCCGCCTCCTCTTAGGGGCTTTTGGGCCTTGTGTTGAGAACTAGCCTCTTTTCACAGCGAGTTCCAGGGTCTGGCCTCAAGGCCTGTCTGTGGGGTAAGCAGGGATGGATGTCTGGTCACATAGCCTGGAATCTGCCGTGCGGGGCGATCCACACATTTAATTTGCACTAATGTCTTTTGTTTCGGTATCATGCGTGAAAGCTTACATTTTTCTCAGTCGCGTTTACAAGCTGTATTTTCATGCATTTTTGTTTTCTGTTTCTTCCCTGCTCACTGTCCTTTGGCATGGTTCTTTTGTTCATCTCACCCGCGGGACCTCTCCATCTTGACCCTGTGGCCTGGGGCCTTTCCTCCTCACCCCTCCAATGGCTTGTTCTCCCATTCCCGGGAGCTGGGCTCTCTGGGGCTTGGGGCTTCCTTCCTCGCCCGGTAGTTTGAGGATAGCCAGAGCCCCCAAACAAGGCCTGAATAACTCTCCACCTGTGAAAGAATTCAAAGAGAGCTGTGCAGCCGAGGCCTTCCGGTGCCGCAGCATCAGTGTGTCTGAACATGTGGTCGGCAGGTAGTGGGGCTGTGTCGGGCGGGGGGCACAGACCCTGGAGCTTGGCCCCATGAGCACCCGGGTGGTGGTGCATGGGGCTGCATGCATGACCTCCTCGCCTGCTGGCGGCTCTCCCTGACCAGAGCTGGAGGACAGCCTGGCCTCAGCCTAGCAGAGCCTGGTGGCGAAGGGTGGGAAGGTTGCATTCTGTCCAAGCCCTGTACAAACATAGTTGGCTGCGCAGCCTCCTCAGAGATCCTCCTCCAAGCTAGATGGCTAGGGTCCTGGCTAGAGTTAGGGTAGCTGCTCCAAGAAAACTGGGAGGCTAGTGCCAGCCCCCGTAGGTTTGTACCTCAAAGACAAGGGCAAGAGCTTTGTAAATGCACGTTGTACCTATGCAGGTTGGCAGACACACACTCCTGAGTTTGGCATCACATTCTGTAGGGCCGATTCTCTTCGTGGGCTTCACCCTTAGAGGAACTGGAGGCTTTTGTGTAGGGGTCTGGAGTAGAGGCCAGCCTGGGAGGGGAGGCTGCCATGCAGTTAGGTGCTAGCATTTTCCTGTGAGTTGTGCCTGCACTGGTGTTAGGGCATCTTTTCCTTACCTTCCAGCCCTTTGTGGATGTGGCTTCTACCACCCTGAGATCCAGCCCCTTGCTACTGCCTGCCTTGGGCTTCTACCTCAGTGTGGCCTCAGAGCTGGGGACAGTGAGGTGCTTAGTAGTATCCCCCATCAATTCTTTTTCTGGCAGATTCCTTATAAGTGGCTGAAGAGCTATGACATTCACATTAGAATCAAACCTACAAAAGGCCTTCCTCTGGTCCCTGGGTTATGAGTGGCACTTTAACAGTCACCCCAGTTCACATAGCACAAGCTATACATAAAGCTCAGCCACTCCCTATCCTTGACAGGAGGTGGCCCTGTGGGCAGAATGCAATCTTGCTCTGTCCTCCTGTGGTCTCTAAGTCTGCATGACTAAGCTGTGTGCTGCAGCCATGGCTAACTCCTGTATGCTTTGGGGAGAGGGATGTTCAGTCTCGGTAGACTCTCAGCTGTGCTCCACACGGAGGGGCTTGGCTGTGAGGCTCCTACCTCCCTTCCTCTCTGGGAGACATGGTCCACATGGCTTGTGAGGTTGTAGCTCCACTGGCCGCTGCACCCTGGGCCTGGTGAACTTTCTAAGCAAGGCCATCTCGGCCATGCATGCATTGAGCTTTGGCTCCTGGTGGTAGGTGACCCAGCATGGTCTTTCCCTTGATCCTGACCCCTGACCTGGGCATGGTTTCTCCCTCTAGCAGAATACAGACATCCCTCACCAGCGCCAGCCTGGGGTCTGCAGATGAGAACTCTATGGCCCAGGCTGATGACAACCTGAAAAATCTCCACTTGGAGCTCACAGAAACATGTCTGGACATGATGGCCCGATATGTGTTCTCCAATTTCACTGCGGTTCCCAAGAGGTGTGAGGACCTACAGGTCTGGGGTACTGAAGGTGGGAGGGGCAGCTGTCTAGTCGGTCCTCTTTAGCTGAACTGGAGGCCCATGGTGGCAGCTGCTCTGGACTCCTGAGGTCCTGGTGGCCTTCAGGAGCTGAGATTCCCTGCCTGGAGTCCCCTTTGACCCTGCACTTCCAGGCTGGAGGTGGACACTCTTATTCTTTTAGGTCCCCGGTGGGAGAGTTCCTCCTGGCAGGAGGTAGGACCAAAACCTGGCTGGTTGGAAATAAGCTTGTCACTGTGACAACCAGTGTGGGGACTGGCACCCGATCGTTGCTGGGCCTGGACTCCGGGGATCTGCAGGGTGGCCCAGAGTCAAGGTGACTGGCCCTTCCTTCTGTGTACACTGTGGTCCTAGAAACTCGGAGGGACTGTGTTGACTCTGTATGACCACTTTCCATAGCTCTGATCCTGGCACACATGTGAGGCAGACAAAGGAAGCACCAGCCAAACTGGAGTCCCAGGCTGGGCAGCAGGTGTCCCGTGGGGCCCGGGACCGGGTTCGCTCCATGTCAGGTAAGACTCTACTCCAGCCCTCTCCTGACTGGGCCCGTCATCCCTCAGCTCCCTCTCAGTCTGGCCCAGTGTGCAGAAGAGCTGAGGGACTGCTGGCCGCCTTTGAGTGCCTGCTTCCTCATGGCTCCTGGGTATGGTTCTTATGGCACACTTACCACAGTGTGTGTATGGCATGGCACCTCTGCTCATCAGAGGAGTGAGGCTCCTGCAGCTGAAGGGCCTGGAGCCCAGCTCCCCCAGCACTTCCTCTGCTACAGTCTAATGACCTGTACTTCAGTGGGCAGGTGTTGGCTCTCTTTTGCCGATCTCAGCTCAGGAGGCCACCACTCTTCTTTTTTTCCCTTCCTGGTTTTTTTTGTTTGTTTTATTTTGTTTTTCAAGACAGGGTTTCTCCGTGTAGCCCTGGCTATTCTGGAATTTGCTCTATAGACCAGGCTGGCCTCGAACTCACAAAGATCTGCCTGCCTGTCTCTCCAGTGCTGGGATTAAAGATGTACACCACCACTGCTCAGTCTGTTTGTTTGTTTAGATTTTTAGTATTTTATGTACAGTTGGTGTTCTGCCTGCATGTATGTCTGTGTGAAGGTGTCAAATGCCCTGGAACTAAAATTGCAGATAGTTGTGAGCCACCACATAGGTGCTGGGAGTTGAACCCGGGTCCTCAGAAGAGCAGTGGATGCTCTTAACGGCTGAGCCATCTCTCTGAGGCTACCGCTCTTTTGGGGAAGGGGGGTATCCTGAGACAGGTTTTTTTTTGTTTTGTTTTGTTTTTTTTCTGGCTGTCTTGAAACTGGATCTATAGACCAGTCTGGCCTTGAACTCAGAGAACTGCCTGACTCTGGAGTGCTGGGATTAAAGGCATGCCCCCCTCCCTCAGCTAGAGGCTACTGCTCTTAAAGGGCCCAAACCCAGGAGCTGGATTGTCCTGCTCTGGCTTTCCTTAGGCATGAGTCAGGTGCTTTCAGGCTGGCTGGACTCAGTGTCTAAGGATCTGCTGTGTCCTGGGCAAGTGATGGTCACCAGTTCTCAACACCCTCATCTTTAGGGGGCCACGGTCTTCGAGTTGGTGCTCTGGACATTTCAGCTCCCTATACCCCAGCTGGCACTGCTTCTCTGGGACCACAAAGTGCAACAGCAGCAAAGCCTGAGAAGGCCTCTTCAGGAACACAGCTTCCAGCAGCAGAGAAGACGAATCTGGCGGCCTACGTGCCTTTGTTGACGCAGGGCTGGGCAGAAATCTTGGTTCGCAGACCCACAGGTACTGAGACAGCGCTGAGCGTACCGTGTTCTTCTGGCTGTAGACCCAGAGCAACAAATAGGGACATGGAGGCATTCCCTCTAAGGCTGGTTTTCAGATGTGGGTGGTGGCCGAGGCGCTTGCAAAGTGCTCAACGGGGCAGTTTGTCCTTCCGCTGTTTGGTCTTCCAAGGTAGAGACCAGAAGATGAGACTAGATGTGGGCAGGGCTGAAGCCTCTCCTGAGCCTGCAAGTGGCCGCCTTCTCTCTTTGTCCTTATGGTTGAGCCCAAATCCTTCATTATGTGGACAGTCATTAGAGAGCACATGGCCCACCCACGCACTCTCACTTGACTTTGTTCACCTCCACCGTGTCCACACAGTCACTTTCTGAGGTCCTTTCTGAGCTTAGCCTGCAACAGGGGCATGTCAGTCGTGGGGAGGGGCTTAACAAAGACCTCAAGCCCAGGAACAGTCCTGCATACTGTGGGGATGTGGTACAAGGAGAAGGCGATAGCTCTGGGCTGCCCGGCTCTCTCAGGAGCCCCTGCCCTGGTGGGTGTCTGAACCTGGGCTGCCTGGCCTCAGGGCAGAGCTCTCATCTAGAGCAACAACAGAGGGTATCGGTGGGCACAGGCTGTTGGAGATGGTGCCAGGAGTACAGTGTGGCCGTGACAAGTACAGCCTAAGGCCTGAGATACTACCCACCCCCAGGGAACACCAGCTGGCTGATGAGCTTGGAGAACCCGCTCAGCCCCTTCTCCTCAGACATCAACAACATGCCCCTGCAAGAGCTGTCCAATGCCCTTATGGCTGCTGAGCGCTTCAAGGAGCACCGGGACACGGCCCTGTACAAGTCATTGTCAGTGCCAGCAGCTGGCACAGCCAAGCCCCCTCCTCTCCCACGTTCTAATACAGGTGAGCACAGGCATGGACAATGCTAGGCCACGGACACCTTGTCTGATGGCAGCGTGGTGTCCTCCACTGAGGCCTCCCACGCATAATTTTCAGGGTCTTTGGGGGAGATACTAGTGCTCTGGTCCCTAAACCTTAGGAGCAGGCTCATGCCTGCTGAAGAAACACTCTTCCTTGGGTACTGGTGCCTCCTGCAACCATCAGGATGCTGCTGAAGTTGGCAGTGTCTGAGTGGAGCTCTCTGGAGCCTTTGCCAGCACTTCCATGGGCATGGCCCTGGGTGAGGAGGCACTGCGGGCAGCTGAGCATCCCCCCGGGTCTGGGGTGGGATGCCTGAGCCTGCCTGCCTGCCTGCCTGCCTGGGTGCTCCCAGCCTGTCAACCCTGCCCAGCTAGGCCCTTGGTCATATGTGGCCATAGATGGTACGTGTGAGGATGTCCACGTGTCAGCAGCTGGCCAGCACTGGCCTCCCAAAGGCTGTGCATGCTGTTTGGAGAGCTGGGAGCCCTGTGTGCCGGCCCTGGCCGCCGCTGGCCCTCCCCTCTCTCCTCTCCAGGCCCGGGGCTATGCCCATCCTCTCTGCTCGGCCTTGTGCAGTCTCTGCCGCTGACGAGGCAATTCGCGTGGTTACCTTGCAGTGGCTTCTTTCTCCTCCCTGTACCAGTCCAGCTGCCAAGGACAGCTGCACAGGAGCGTTTCCTGGGCAGGTATTGGCACGTCCCTGTGAGGAAGCCATGTGGTCTGCAGAGCACCACTCTGCCTCATAGATGCTCTTCTCATCGTCCCTCATCTGGTCACCCCTCCATGGCTGGCTGAGCCATTCATCGCCCTTGGGGAGCAGGGTCCTGGCTGACATGAGGACATCTGTGTAGGACACCTGTGCTTAGTCCATGGGAACCTTTTGATACATGTCCTTCTGAGCTGAGCTCTGCTTCTGAGCTGTCTGTGGCCTCTGGCTGCCAGGTTGGGTAGGTCTCCTTTTTCCCTGTGGGTGGCAGCTGTTGGCCCTAGGGCTCCATTGTGCTGCTCTTTTCCTGGCTACTGGTGATCTGATTGTTTTGTGCATTTCCCTTTCATCATAGTTGGTCAAAGACTTGGGTGACAAGGCCCCCAGCTCCTTGCCTCTGGCTCTCAAAGCTTGCCCAGCAGCTTCCCTCACGTGTGTAGGAGCTAGTTTTGGAAGGGCCATGTATACATGGCTGCTGGAGTGTGGGCAAGGGCTAGGGGAGGGTGTCACAGGCTGCGCTGACCCTTGACTGCTCTTACCCACACCCTGCCCTGGGAAGTGCTGTCTGCGGACTTCATCCCTTCCCTCAAGTACCAGACTTGAAGCCTCTGTCCTCAGGGTGGGTTGCAAGTCTGCATATGGGGGTACCCTGTCAGCTTCTTCCTCAGGTCCAAGCAGTGGAGAAACTAGGCCTCTTAGTCTCTGAGCTGGCTTCAAACACTGCCTCTCCTAAGCCGGAGCCCTGCTTGAGTGGGGATCCTTATCCTGTTCTCCCACCTGCCTTGCTAGTGAAGCAGGGGTGGCCAGAGCTGCTGCCCACTGGCCTGCTTGAGGTACTCGAGCCAGGGCTCCCCAGGCCTTCCGAGTGCATCTCCAGCCTGCTCCCGTGGCAGCCGCAGGCAGAGGGTGGAAACTCCGCAGGGCGCTGCCCTTCTGGCAGGGAGAAGCTGGTGTTCTGAGGCCACGTGAACATTGGCCTGCCCAGCACACAGCAAGCAGCTCTGTCTGTGTCCTCCCAGACTCCGCCGTGGTTCTTGAGGAGGGAAGTCCAGGAGAGGCTCAGGTGCCAGGGGAGCCCCCTGAACTGGAGGACTTCGAAGCAGCGTTAGGTACAGACAGGCACTGCCAGCGGCCTGACACCTACAGCAGGGTGAGTGCCATTGGGAAAGCCAGGGCAAGTGGCACAGCTTCCATCTCAGACCTCCTGGCTCTGTACTAACTTGCTGTGTGAGCATGATAGATCCTCTCCTTGACTAAGAAATGTCTAGTTCTTTTCCCCCATGTCTCTGCTCAAACCATGTGAGTTTCACCCTCCATCTGGGTGGCATTTGTTGTGGGCCTTTTTCAGTCTGTGGGGCTCTTGGCGTCTCTGCTCAGGAGAAGGGCCCAGAAAAGGTGGCAAGCGTGGCCGGAGGACTGGAGGGCAGCCAGAGGAGCCAGGTACGTGAGTGCCTTCTAAGAGTGCTTCTTCCAAATTGTCTTTGCAGTCATCCTCAGCGTCTAGCCAGGAAGAAAAGTCCCACTTGGAGGAGCTGGCTGCAGGGGCTATCCCTATTGAGCGGGCCATCTCCTCTGAGGGGGCTCGGCCTGCAGTTGACCTCTCCTTCCAACCCTCGCAGCCCTTAAGCAAGTCCAGCTCTTCTCCTGAGCTGCAGACCTTGCAGGACCTCCTTGGAGACCTAGGGGACAAGGCTGACATTGGACGGCTGAGTCCCGAGGCTAAGGTCCGGTCCCAGTCGGGGATACTGGATGGGGAAGCGGCCACCTGGTCAGCTCCAGGCGAAGAAAACCGTATCATAGCCCCACCTGAAGGTCCCCTGCCTTCCAGTTCTCCCCGCTCCCCCAGTGGCCTCCGGCCCCGAGGCTACACCATCTCTGATTCAGCTCCATCACGAAGGGGGAAGAGGGTAGAGAGGGATTCCTTCAAGAGCAGAGCTGCAGCCTCCAGTGCTGAGAAAGTGCCAGGCATCAACCCTAGGTAGGCACAAATCCCAAACTCTAGGGATACACCAACTCTAGGGGATACAGTTTTCTTCTTGGCTGGAGCTCCCAGACACTGCCAGGGACAGCAGGCAGATGTGAATTCTTATGTCCTCCCTGTGGCTGGTGGGAGGGTGGGTCCTTGGCCAGAGTTTAGACCCGGCTACTCTGCAGGTGGTTCTCCTCCTGGTCCTGCTCTGACCAACGCTTTCTCTGCAGCTTTGTGTTCCTACAGCTCTACCATTCACCCTTTTTTGGTGATGAGTCCAATAAGCCCATCCTGTTGCCCAATGAGGTAGGTCTGCCTTACCTCTCCCACTGTAGGGGTGTGGTCACAAGAGGATCTAGCCTCTCGTGGCAGAGACTGCAGTCTTTTGGGCAGTCATCCTGAAGACTGGTGCTAGGTTGGCTGTCTGGGTTGGTGGCTGGTGGCAGGGTGGTCTATGCCCTGAACTCACATAGGCTCTGTGTGCCTGCAGTCCTTCGAGCGGTCAGTGCAGCTCCTTGACCAGATCCCGTCCTATGACACCCACAAGATTGCTGTCCTGTATGTGGGAGAAGGCCAGGTAAGGCCCTGGGGTCAGCATAGGAGCAGTGGGGCTCAACAGTGGGTCTAGGTCTCTCACATCTCAGAGTTCTGTCTCTGGTTCTTTGAAGCTCTGGAGGACTGGGAGCTTATTGAGCCCCGAACCAGAAGCACAGCCTTGAGATGACAGAGCTCCATCACGGACAGTTTTTAGCCCAATAAATGAGCATGGGCTGTACTTTTCTTCTGAGTGAGGTGGGGACTCTGGACTACTTTGAGCCAAGAAGTCACCATTAACGGCAGCATTTTGGAAGTCTCCCTCTGGCTGCTGTATAGAGCCTTGATGAAATTAGGTGATCACCATCAAGCGAGAAAAACAGGCCTGGGCTTTGTTGCAGGGTTGCTAGCAGTGCTAGGGTACGTCGGTTTTGCTAGCTGAATGGGAGGGGTAGCCAGGTGGCACCAATGTGTATAGACTGGACAGCTATAAGCATGAAAAGTACTGAGTGGGAGATGGTGACAGCCACTCTGGCTTTCCATCAGTGCCGAATCAGCGAGACTCGTGATTGTTGAACTGGTGCTACTCTCGTCTCCTGGATTTTTCCACAGAGCAGCAGTGAGCTGGCCATCCTATCAAATGAGCATGGCTCCTACAGGTACACAGAGTTCCTGACAGGCCTGGGTCGGCTTATTGAGCTCAAGGACTGCCAGCCAGACAAGGTGTACCTGGGTGGATTGGATGTGTGTGGCGAGGACGGCCAGTTCACCTACTGCTGGCATGATGATATCATGCAAGGTGTGTACTGCTCTGGGTAGGCCTGCTTCCAAGCCTTGCCCTCTGGGAGAGGAGCCACGAGCTGCTGGAACAAACAAGGGCAATCTGGAGCGATACAGAGGTCTCCACCTGGGCCCTTAAGCCCGGCACTGGCCATCCTGTCCTAGAACCCAGCCCACTGTCACCCATTCTACAGCTGTTTTCCACATCGCCACCCTGATGCCCACCAAGGATGTGGACAAGCATCGCTGTGACAAGAAACGGCACCTGGGCAACGACTTTGTTTCTATCATCTACAATGACTCTGGTGAGGACTTCAAGCTGGGCACCATTAAGGTGAGTGAGATCTCCATGTGCTGGCTACCCAGCCATAGCCGAGTTCTGCCACCAGACTGATCAGCAGCCCAGGCCATCTGCAAAAATGTCTGCTGGTGTCTCTTGAAGTGGCCTTTAGTATCTTGAGAGGGTAGCTGCTCTTGGGAGCCCCATGCACTGGGACAGGAGACATGGTCACAAAACCTCCTTTTTCATGTATGAGCTGTGGCCCTCATGAGGAGAGGCGGGGGAGTATGTGCCTAGTGGGGTGCACAGTGCCGAAGAGGAGCGTTGTGCCTGCTTTAGAGCGGCTTCCAGGGCTCCTTGCTGGACACGTCTCAGCACCCTTGGGTTGCACCATATCACCTGTGGATATGACTTGTATGTCAGAGAGAACCAGGTACAGCTCAAGCTGGCAGGAAGCCCAGAAGCATAGCAGAGTGCTCAGAAGCCATAAGGGGACACGGCACGGCCTCGGGAGGGGGAATCTGGGAGGACTGTGGTCCCTGTGGATGTCTGGCGTCCAGGACAATTGAGGGAAGAAGAGTCAGTGCTCTGGAAAAGCCTTGGTGCCCACGGGCAGTGTGTCATCCTGAGAGAACAGCCTCAGTGGATAGCATGGCAGAGTGGAAGCCAGGTCTGGAAGCTCTGCCTCTATGTATAGACTGTGTGTGCGTGTTGGGGTGGACACAGACACGTTAGGAGTGCCAAACAGCCTGCAAGGTAGGCTGTAGGCTGTAAGTTAACACATAAGCAAATCCGTGTCAGGGCCCAGATGCAGAGTAGGTTGTGTTTAGCCAGAGCTAAAGATGAAGGCAGGTGGCCAGTGCTGCCTGTGGAGGTGATAGCCTCTGACACAGCAGCAAAGCAGACAGCATGTGCTTGTGCCAGGATGACTGTCTTCATCTGGGCAGGGCCAGTTCAACTTTGTCCATGTGATCATTACACCGCTGGACTACAAGTGCAACCTCTTGACCCTGCAGTGCAGGAAAGGTGAGGCTTGGGCTGGGTAGGGTGGTAGTTTTGGCCTGAGTCAGGTCTGAGCACTGTGTCTCCACAGACATGGAAGGCCTTGTGGACACCAGTGTAGCCAAGATTGTGTCTGACCGCAACCTGTCCTTCGTGGCCCGACAGATGGCTCTGCATGCAAATGTGAGTGGTTGGCTGCAGCCTAGGGCCAGTGGGGAGATGGTTGTATTAATGGTTCCTGGATGGCAGTTCATCATCCTGCTTTGGTGTCTCCAGATGGCTTCACAGGTACACCACAGCCGGTCCAACCCCACTGACATCTATCCCTCCAAGTGGATCGCCAGGCTCCGCCACATTAAGCGTCTCCGCCAGCGGGTAGGGAGGACAAGGCTTCAGAGCTGTGATAGCTTAATCTGGTGGGAGCACAGCTTCTGGGCTCCCTGCCAAAAGCCTTTTCTCTCTCCCCCTCTCCAGATCCGTGAAGAGGTGCACTATTCAAACCCAACCTTGCCTCTGATACACCCTCCGGCCCACACCAAAGCCCCAGCTCAAGCCCCTGCGGAGCCCGCACCCACCTACGAGACAGGCCAGCGGAAACGCCTCATCTCCTCCGTGGATGACTTCACAGAGTTTGTGTGAAGCCCGCAGACCATGACCAGAGTTCTGCGGCTAGCCATGCGGCTTCCCTCCCCTGTCCAACACCACCTGACGTATGTACTCTTACATGAAATAAACTGGCCGTGCCAGTCTGGCCTTGGAAGTTCAGAGAGAAGCACAGACAGCAGTCAGACAGCTTCTTTATTTGACTTTGTCTTGTCTTTTTGGGGTTGGGGCAGAATGAAGGCTAGAGCTGCAGCTGAGCCCACAGAAGGAGGCAGGCGCCACCACACACATTCTCTTTCCCCGGCTCTGGGGACCAGCCCCAGTGGGGGTCTTGTCCAATCACTTCTTGGCATCTCTCAACCCATAACAGGCCTGCCCTTGCTCAGACCTGAAACCAGCAGATCTGGGTGCTGCCTGGCTCCAGACAAGGGAGGAAAAGAGGCCATGGTGGCCCCAGTACTGCCCAGCACCTGCCCAAGGCCAGACTCGGATCCAGTAATAGCTGCAGCTTTCCTGCACTCCTACCCTGGGTAACAGTGGCCCCATCCTCAGCCACCAGGCCCTTCAGCCCAAGTGGGAATAGTGACATACAAAAATATATACATTTTAACCCCATATAAATTATTGCTGGTGGACGTACAAAGGGGATGGTGGCTAGAGGCAAGTATGCTGCAGAACATCAAGAGAGGCAATAACTTAGGGACGGATAAGGAAGGGGTTTAGCTTAGCCCTCCCTCTAGCTTGGATCCTTAGCAAGGGGAGACGGCTGCCTAGGCATAGAGCCGGGCACAGCCCGCTGCACCTGAGGACTCTGAGGACTCGGGAAATAAATTAAGCATCTTGGAGGCTGGGTACTCACTTGGTCCAATACTGCTGTGTCCTCCTGTGGGGAGGGGACCCTAGGTCCTGGCTGGCCACACAGCCTTTTTAAAGTGCTGAAGCCCCTAGTCAGGCAGGTAAGGAAGGCCACAGTGCCTGCCTAAAGAACTCACATGCAGCCTTTCTGCCTGGCCCAACCTTGAGGGTAGCAGAAAGTAATACTGAGTGGTGTCCACCCCTGGCTCTGAGAGGCCAGTGTGAAGCCACAGCCCTTCCCAGAAGAGGGAGTGGCCAGGACTCCTAGGGCCTAAGTGCTGCTGGGGTGGACCTTGTTTTTAGACCATAGGGACACCCTGCTGGGGCCTATAGTCTGATCTAGCCCCTGACTGGCCCGAGCAAGGCGGCTGGGCAAAGCTGACTGAGGGCCTGGGAAGCAGCCAGGGGAAGGAGAGGGAGGAGGTCCACTGTGCCCATGGCCTCGAAGGCTCTGGAGTTGTTGCTCCAGCTGGTAGACATCCTCTGTGGCCTGGTTGAGTCGGTCAAACTGGACAAGCAGAGTTTCAAACACAGCATGTAGGCGTGAGGGCTCTGGTTCCAGCCTCAGTGCCGAGCGGTTTGCACCTGCACTTAGCCCGTCTGGCTGGCTGGAGGAGGTGGAGGGGTGTGAAGCGTCTGAGCCTGCGCTGGGTGGAGGCACAACTGGAGATGACTTGGAGCCCCTGGATGAGCGCGAAGGCAGTGGCTCCATTCCTTCAAATCGAACTTTGTGGCGGAACTGGGGGCGGCACAGGGGCTCGGTCAGTCCGGCTGCACCCTGGGCTCGCGAGACCCAGGGTGTATCCCTCTCCCCCCCACTGGGCCGTACCCACCTCCTTGACCTTGCTGAAGCCCATCCAGAGCCGAAGCCTACGCAGGAAAAGCTCCACCATCTCGTAGTCCTGGGGCTCCCACGCCGGGCGGTAGAGCTCCCCACGCAGGGCATGGTACCGCCAGCGCAGAAGGACAGCCCCTAACCTCAGGGCACCCCACACTCGCAGAGCCCAGAGCCCCACACACAGCAGAGGGGACAGGTACCAGGACTCAGAAGGGCACAGAGTGGGGACCCTGGCCCCAGGGCACAGCACCAGGAAGGCTCGGGCCATGTTGTGGAGAGTATCAGCACCAGAGGAAATAAGCTATGGGAAAGAGACAAAGGTAAAGGCTCACTCTGGCTGAGGCCCTTCCCTGGCACACCCCAGAACGGCAACCTACCAGAACAGCCATCTGTGCATAGGCCACACCAAGCACCACCAGGCCCAAAGTGGCTCCCATGAGCTCTGGTAGGGCCCGGCATAATGTCTTGCCAAAAACGGACCACTGGCGCACAAACCGCAGCTGCTGGGCAGCCTGTGGATAGCAGGCAGTTTGTCAGCTTTCACCAGGCCATGGAGTCTGAGCCTAGTCATGGAGCAGCCTTACACCAGCCCTTTGGCCCTCACCTTAACTAAGAGCAGGAAGAGTAGTGAGGCTGCCAGTCCTCGGGCCACAGAGCCCAGCTGAGCCACTTGGTCGAAGCTAATGAAGTGGCGTGGATGGTCATGTACAAAATGGGTCCACTGGCGGTCAGCAATGCCCAGCTGGGCGAGGCGTACCAGGCCTGTGGCTGCCGTCAGCATCACCAGGAGCCACCGTGCCCAGGCATCAGGCCTTGCTGTGCGTGCACACCCCTCTCTGCGCCACGTGTGCACCTCAGCCACGGAGAAGTATAGGGCAAATAGCAGCAGGCAAACCTGGGGTGGGGGTGGGGTGGGGAGAAGGTATGTGAGGGGTGTGGTCAGAATCCGGTGGGGCATGATCAGGACCCTGAGGACAGAAGTCAAGTGGAAGGGCATACCGAGGTGAGCAGTGGCAGAGATAGGCCGGTGCTGAGTCTCCGTAATGCAAATGGGCGCACACTGAAGGCAGCCAGTGCATGGCCGGCTACAGGGAACTCAAGGCGCAGTGTAACAGCAGCATGCAGCCCCACAGCAGGGCTGTAGCGGGTGAGTTCCACAAACACTGCGCGGCTCCTGCATGGAAGGTGCTGTCAGCAGGAGGGACCATGTGTGCAGGAGTCCAGGGTGCAGGATGGGAAGTGGCTACTGTATTTGGTCAGTTATATAGGGATGGAGGGCCACAGGGGATTCAGGGCTGGGCATGGGGACACCTGGCTAGAAGTGAGGCTCAGAGGCCTGTCAGGGAGCAGCCGGTTTCCCGCTCATATTCCCCCTCAACACCCACCTGCTATCTAGCCAGTTGTGCAGCTGCAGGAAGCCCAGCCGTGCACGGCTCTCCTCAAGACTCAGTCCTAACTCCTGTATGTAGCCCCCGCTGTCATACACTGCACAGTAGCCCCAGTACCAGGCGCTGTGGAGACAGGACAGTGTTGGAAATTCCCTAGTCCTGAGAGCATCTGACAGGCATGTCCCCAATGAGGCCAGAAGATCCTCTGGAGAACTTTCCTCGCCTGTGTAGGGCCTTAGGCCCTTGTTCTACTTACCCCAACAGGTCGGGTGCAGAGTAGGCCCAGGTCTCAGAGCCATTTTGCACCACACTCTGCCAGCCAATGCCATAGTCACTGGTGCTCAAGCTTCCTGTGGCTGAACACATGTGCTCCGAGCTAGAAGGGTCTGGGCAGAATGCTAGAAAGCAGAGGGCCAGGGCTCAGGACATACTGTAACTCACTGTTCAACTCAGCTGAGCTCCCGTGCTGTGACCTCCCTGAATCCTCCAGCCACCCATAAAGTAAACATTACTATGTTACAGAAAGGCAATGGAAGAAAACTAAAGAAGAGGACAAAGGTCATACAGTTACACAGAGTTCACAAAGCTCAGCGCAGCTGCTACGGAAGGAGCAGGATAATAGGCATGGACCACCCCTGCCAGCTTACCTTCCTGCAGGCGCACCTGCCGTAGCCGAGGAGGCCCCAGCTCAGGGCTAGACTGGTTCCCATGGACATAGGGCAAGAGTACATGTGACATCCATGGCCAGAACTCATCAGACCTGTCAGCAATAGTCAGCCACTGAGGTCAAGGCTGTCAGGGCCCAAGAAGTGCTGCTACAGCAGCCTGAAGGGCTAATGCTGGACCCATGTTCTTACTCTTGGACTGCTGGCATTTGGGGTAGACAATTCTATGCGCTGCCTACACAGAAGACTAAGCAGGGCCTCTACACACTGGATACCCCAGCATGTACTTTGGTCCTGACAACTAAAACAAGTATCTAGAACAGGGGTGTCCAATCTTTTGCTTATCTGAGACACACGGGTTTCTAACCCACAGCCTAGAGGTTTCAAGAGCATTACACGGATTCCTTTTATATAACATTGTGACATGTTGTCCTCAAAGTTCATGATTGAGAACTGTACAACTGATAAAAAAAAATAAACAGGAACAATGAAAAAACAAACATAAAACACCTTGTGTTTAAATAGCAAATTTAAGATTTTGTGCTGGAACTCATTCATAGCTACTCGTGAGTTGCATGTGGCTCATGAAATGAAGACACCCTTCATTTCAGACACTTCCAGATGTTCCCTACAAGACATATAGACTAAGACAAAACAAAAATGGGCCTTGGGTACCAGTGCCACCTAGCCCAATGCACAGATGTGTCACAGTGTCCCTACCGAGTGATGGCCAGGAAGGCTTGGCTGTCCAGCTCCTGCTTGATGGCGCTCTGCAGGCGGTAGGCGTGGCCGTGGCAAGGAGCATCCCCATAGTTGGCCAGCAGCGTTACCAGTAAGAAAAGCATGTACACCAAGAGGCTCTGGGGGAACAGGAATAGCTGGCTCTCATCAGCTGATCCCATCCCACAGGGCCAGAACAGGGTTTTAAGACTACCCTGTGGGCTAGAGAGATGGCTCAGAGGTTAACAGCACTGGCTGTTCTTCCAATGGTCCTGAGTTCAATTCCCAGCAACCACATGGTAGCTCATAGCCATCTAGAATGAGATCTGATGCCTTCTTCTGGCCTGCAGTCATGCATGCAGGCAGAATACTATATAAATAATAAATAAATCTAAAAAAAAAAAAAAAAAAAAAGACTACCCTCATCAGGGTGTCTGTACTAAGGAACGGCAGCAGAGTCCTCTTGGGAAAGACACATAGGCCGTGAGAACTAAACCAGCTGTGCCTAACACCTGCAAGGCTTGGTGGGAGCAGGGACACAGATGGGGCAGCAAGGGATGGGAGGACAGGAGCTGCAAAGCCCTGACTGCCCACTGGAGGTCACTGGAGGTCAGGAGGGGCCGCCTGTGGCCAGAGCTCACCTTCAACATGTCATGGAGCCTCTTGACTTTGCGGGCTTCCTCCTTTGCCAAGAAGAGGGCAAACCCATGTGGGGGCCGTACACGGGGCACACGCTCACTCACAGGCGTTACAGCTGGGCTTTCCACCAGAGTGTCATCTTCATCAGGGTGCAGTCGCTTGGCTACCAGTGAGAAATACAGGGCTTCCAGCAGGACCTGCGGTGGCAGTGGAATCAGCTGGCAAGCATGGGACTGGCAATCCCCTCCCCATCCCCCCGGAGCCCTCTCACCTTAAGGGGCTCCCAGCCAAGAAATGAGGCCAGAAAGCTAAAGCTGCTTGAGAGAAGCCACATTACACTCACGCTGGGAGGGAAGCTGGCACCAATCCACCCTGAAACCGCTACGGCCACAGCTACCAAGAGTAGGCTGAGCCCATGGGCCAGGGGGGCACACCAGGCAGGCAGCAGTCGCTTCCGAAGACCTTCCACCAGTCCTGGAGACACACAGACAGCGGCATGGCTGGCAGCCCGGGAAGGCCTGGGAGGGACGTCCTGCTCTGTGTGACTGTACCTGTCCTGGAGAGTCCTGTCACCAGGGGCTGTTCCCATGTCAGACCCGTGCTGGGTGGCCTTTTCTCCCCCAGTGTCTGCAGCAGCAGTGTTTCCGTTTTCTCCCCAGGCACACTGGACCTGGGCACAGGAAAGGGCCAATGAGTTTTGAGCATCTTCTCAGGAAGGAGAGGCAGTGGTATCATTGACCTGGGAGCAGTTTCTTCAGTATCTTAGAGTCCTGAACGAGGCGGATGTGCTGCTGAGATTAGATGACGTCATGGTCATTCTCCTTGCATCCTGTATATACATTCACTGCCCAGGGTCCAACTAAGGGACTACTAAGTCCGTATATTAGATGTTCAGTCCTGGCTCGACCCAGAGGTCCTTCTCCAGCCTTATACCAGCCACACAGGCCTGTTTTCCAAGCCGTGAATGCACTCCTCAAGCCCTGCCCTGTGAATGCTAAAGAGATGCACACTTCTGTATGGTTGTGCTTTTAAAAAAGGCCAGCCTGGTCTACAGAGTGAGCTCCAGACCAGCCAAGTACATAGTGAGACCCTGCCTCAAAAACAAACAGGCAAACAAAAACGGAAGCAAGGCTATGAGGGCAAAAAGAAGACATGAGATGCCATGCTGTCTGAGGAAAGTTCCTATCTATACTTGCTGTTATTTCTGTACCCAGGGGTTCTTAACTGCATGGTCCAAACCACATTCACCTGCCACTGAGCTTTGCAAGTTTCTCTGGGTCCGTGTCACTTAAATGAGCAAAGACATACGAGTTCATCAAGATAAGCAAGCACTCACACAGTAGCAAATGACTAGAAATAATGTGTTTTTTTTTTTTTTTCTTCCTTTAAACTGACTGCTGAACGTAAAAGTCATAAAGTATTCAGCTAAGGGTTTAAAAACTGTGGACACTGAATATCAGCATCCCCTCCAATGAGAACAGGCACATTAACAGGCACAGCATTTTTTACTGGTCATCCAATATGTGGCTGTCTACAGAGTACATATGGAGACAAACACTGTTAAGAAACAAAGTACACGCTGGGCGTGGTGGTGCACGCCTATAATCCCAGCACTCAGGGAGGCAGAGGCAGGTGGATCTCTGTGAGTTTGAGGCTGACTGATCTACAAATAGTCACAGACAGCCAAAGCTACACATAGAAACCCTGTCTCGAAAAAACAAAGATACAGAGCACCAGGTTTTCATCAGACTCAGCCGCCTGAGCAAGCTGTGCCTGTCACTGTATAATCAGTTACTAGGTATGGATCCATTCTCAACTGGATGCCAGGCACTGCTGGAGATTCCGAGTGTGCAATGGTGAAAAGAACAAAGCGTCTACACTCTGTACACGGCATGCTGAGTGGTGGGGCATCAGCTCTGTATGGTATCAGAACTGCAGCAGTGTGGGAGGCCACCTTTAAGATGGCCCCCAACAATGCTTCCCCTGGCACTGTGCCCTGGGTAGTCTCCTTTCAGAGGAACTGAGAGGGTACTAGAGACCCAACAGTGCTACTAACAGGGCTGGTAACAAAAGATACAGCCTCTACCCTGCACTGGCAAACCACAGACCACATACTCCTGGGGGATATTGCCTAGCACTGGCCATCAGCCCTCCTATGAGGCTCATATGAGGGTAACTGAGTCTGCCAGGGTACCTATTGTCCTTTTAAGCACTGAATTCAAGGTAATGTGTGATACAGCAAGAAAATGAGGGAGCCAGGAGAGTAGGGCAGAGAACTAGAGCTGGTACAGAGAGCCCATAGAGCAGGCCCTAGGGATGATCCTAGCAGAAAAGAGCATGGGATAGAAGGAACAGCTGGGAACATAGGTACAGCTGAGTCCCTGCATTTGGGAGGAAGCTCAGAGAAGTTGTTAAAGAATAATGGCAAAGAGGGTCATGATGCACAGACTTCGGTCTCAGTTCCTAGAGGCAGTAGGGACAGAGTACCTCTGGAAGACTCAGCCCTGAGTCCCTGAGGAGCACAGCTGTGGGAGAGCTTTGGGTGGGGAGCTGGTAGCAATGACCAGAAATTCCCTATGTCACTGGTTTCTCCAGTAAGCCCTTTGTGCCACGGTCAAGTAATTCGTACAATTCTTCCTTTCTACATTCTAGTATAGATCATGAATCACTGATTTCTGGCTGTTTGAAATTTAGAATGAATCAGGCGATGGTGGTGCACCCCTTTAATCCCAGCACTCAGGAGTCAAAGACAGGTGGCTCTCTGTGAGTTGGAGGCTAGCCTAGTCTACACAGTGAGTGCCAGGGCTACACACAGAAACCCTGTTTCAAAACACAAAAACAAACAAAACTTTAGAATGAAAATGTAGATACTGAATCAGATACAGATAAGAAAAAGAATATATAAATCTATGCAAACTCTTGTCACTGAATTGGGAAAACCAAGAAACTTGATCTTTTGTTTTGTTTTGAAGACAGCGTTTCTCTGTGTAGCCCTGGCTGTCCTAGACTCACTTTATAGACCAGGCTGGCCTCCAACTCACAGAGATCTGCCTGCCTCTGCCTCCCCAAGTGCTGGGATTACAGGCGTGTGCCAGCTTATTACTAAACTTATTACTGCTTGTTAATTCTTAAAGCATTTAAATAATCAAAGCACTTTCAAAGTGAAAATGAGATATTTAAAAACTTTCCCATGATTTTTCTGTTTTGACTCCAAAATCAAAATTCCTTCATGGCTATGCAGTAAGATTCTGCCTCAAAACACAAAACAAAATATCTCCTCAGACCAGGCCCCTGGGGTACATGCTGATCGCCTCTCCATTTGTCAAATGCCTTGAGCTGGGTGCCTCAGGACCCCGTCAACTCCCCTCTACAGAGCACCCAAGCAACATAGGCATAGTCCCGCACTGGTTACAGGGCAGCCAGGACACCCTCAGCTTCCCAAGGCAGGCACAGAGCCCTACAACAGAGCTACCCCAAACACCCTACCTCCTTCCAACCATGTCAGACACTCACAGGCTAGTAAGCAGGTCTGTTTCCTTAAGAGCATCCTGGGTAGGAACCAGGTTGCTGGCTCCATCAGCTAGTACCTGCTGGATCAGGTCTTCATCTAGAGAAAACAAAGTGTTAAAGTGGCATGACAACTGGGACCTTGCATCTTCCTAAAGCTTGGAAGCCATTCCTTCCCACCTCTGGCTCACCTGATGCTGACAAGTATTTGGCGGGCAAGGAAGGGCTAACCAGAGAGGCACCATCTTCCTCTGAGCCCAATATGCATCCAGGCCTGCCCTGGGCCAATTGCTGCAGTGTGCTGCTCACAACAGATGGGTCACTGAGCAGGTCTGGCCAACTAAGAGTACCCTCGCTGGACGGCCAGCACACCAGGCTGTGGGCAACATAGACATTGCTTTTTTTTTGATATCTTTATCTATTTATTAATTTTACGTATATAAGTGCTCTATCTGCATGTACACCTGAATGCCGGAAGAGGGCATCAATTCACTGTATAGATGGTTGTGAGCCACCATGTGGCTGCTGGAAATTAAACTCAGGACCTCTGGAAAAGCAGATAGTGGTCTTAACCACTAAGCCATCTCTCAGCCCAACACAGACAATGTTACATGTACCTGACCCAAGCCTAGCCACACAAGCACAGGAAGCATCATGCACAAGGACATAATAGCTTCTGAGCAGCTCCACTCTTGGGAGAAAATGTAACAACACCCAGAGACTGCCAAAACAGGAGGAAGACACAGAGCCCAACACCCCAACATGGTCTTCCAGACCCTGTTGACTTAGGCCAAAGTTCACAGCTTCTCTAGGCAGCCTCACCTTTTAGCATCTTCCAGAAACAGGTCATTCTTCACTTGGCCAGCAAAGGCCTGCTGAAAAGAGGAAAGCATGTCAGTATGGTCTACAGCAGCAGAAATGACAGCCCAGGAAGCCCTAACCAGCTGAGCCTGCCCTGATCCCCTGGGGGAGCCTTCACCTCTGTGAGGCCAGAAAGTGTGAGGAGGGATCTGTCTAGCACAGATGGGTTCAGGTAGCTGTCAACATCTAGGGCCTGCTGCCCTGTGGGTGTGGGGTTTTGGTCCCCAGACACCTGCGAGGAAAGAACAGTCATGTTAGTCTTCAATGTATGGTAGAACTGGGCAGGAAGCCACTGGTCTGGCTTGTCTTTTAGGAAGATTCTGAGTGACTCGGGGCTCTTTATTTGCTCTAGGGATACTTGAGGAACATTTTTTTGTTGTTGTTGTTTTGTTTTGTTGTTTTTCAAGACAGGGTTTCTCTGTGTAGCCTTGGCTGTCCTGGAAGTTGCTCTGTAGACCAGGCTGGCCTCTGAACACAGAGATCTGCCTACCTCTGAGACTAAAGGTGTGTGCTACCATCGCCCTGCTACTTGAGTTCTTTTTAAACTGGTTTTGGCAGTTTGTATCTTTCTAGCAATCAACAGTTTATTCTAGGTCCCTTAATCTCATGGAATTTGCTTCCAAGCCCCATCTATTTCTCTAGAAGGAGATATCTCCTCTAATTTATGCCTTGGTAATTTGAATCTCTTTTTGGTCATCTAACTGATGGCTTGTCAGTTCTGTCTACTCTTTCAAAGAATCACTTTTGGTTTCTAGATTTTCCCTCTGGCTGCCACAGCAAACAACACAAGCATGCTCCACCTCAGAACTCTGAGGCCCTTGCCCAGCCCACCTTACTCCGAGACATCCGGAAGAGGAACAGGACGGCCAAGTAGACAGGGTAGACTACAACACTGGACACAAGACCAACAGCAACTGTGTCAACACTTGGTGGGATCAGACTAGATACAGGACCCATGCTGAGGTGAGAAAGAAAAAAAAAAGATGGATTAGGGAGAAGAATAGGAGGAAGTCAGCCAGTAGACCACCAAACCCCACAGGACCCACCTGTAGGTGGTGTCTCCCACGACCCCATACCACACGGCATTGGCAGCCAGGAAGAGGCAGAGGAGGAGGACACAGCAGGTAACCCTCTGGACTCTGGTGAAGCGGCTGCGAGGTGGTCTATCCCAGATGGAGAGCCAGATGTGCTTGTCAAAGAAGCCTCTCTGCAGTTCGGCCACTAGGAGGCGCTGGAACTGCCACAAGGCAGCTTCATCTGGGAAGATTAGGATGGTTACAGCAGGGATGTATGGGCAGCCATCCCTCATCGTCACCCCCCTCCTCATCACTACCCCCCTCCTCTCTGTCTCCATCACCTCAGACGGTAGCCTTACTTGCTGCAAGGACCTCCTTCTCCACTAGGCCCCCATTGGCCTCAGTCTCCACAGATAGCCAGTCGTTGACCAGAAAGAAGGTGCTGCGGGCACTCTGCAGGTCCCGGACAATGATGTGCTGCAGGAACCAGGCAGGGCTGAGTCCTGTGGAAGAAGGGACCCCAGTGAGGACTGAAGCAGGCTGACAGGAGACAGGGGTGGCAACAGCTCTCACCCAGACCTTTGTTGTCATGCCACACTCGGATCTTCCACACACTGCCCAGGCTGTGCGGAGTGGCAATCTGGAAGATGTCCAGGCTGTTTCGATGAAAGGCTCTGTCACCGTCTAAATGCCGGTGACCACTACGGTTGTCCTCTCCATATAGCATGATGCCTACATGAGCCGTGGTGCCTGAAGAGCAGAGAACTCTGGGTTTGCTATTCATTCTATACAGAACTCACGAGTCATCCTGTCTGCCAGCAATACAGGTGGTCCTTTGAACAGGTGTTTTCATTTTTACTTTTATAGTGATTCGGATTGAACCCAGGGCAATATGCACAACAGGCAAGTGCCCCATCTCTGAGTTTGTCCCTACTCATTTTTTTGTTTTGTTTTATTGTTTTCAAAATGGGGTTTTCTCTGTGTAGCCCTGGCTGTCCTGGACTCGCTTTGTAGATCAGGCTGGCCTCGAACTCACACAGAGAGCTGCCTGCCTCTGCTTCCCTGAGTGCTGGGATTACAGGTGTGCGCCACAGCACCTGGCTACCCTACCCATTAAAAAACAAAAACAAAAACAAAAAACAACCAATTAATTTTAATGCAGAATCTTACTAAGTTGCTCAAACTAGCCTTGAACTTGCCCTCATTTGTCCTCATTTGTGATCCCCCTGCCTCAGCCTTCCAAGTAGCTGGAATCACAGGCCTGTTCAAACAGACACAAATCCCAGTTTCCTCAATTTGTTAACAAACACCAAGCTCAGAGCAGCATAGGTAGCCAGGGTCATAAGCCTGGCCAGCCTCTCATGTGATAGGCTCCATATCATGCAGTGACCAGGCACCCTCACAGTTCAGTCACATAGACAACAGCTATATGGCTAGGTAGGTTCTTTTATTTTTTTTTTTTAATATTTATTTATTATGTATACAATGTTCTGCCTGCATGCATGCCTGCAGGCCAGAAGAGGGCACCAGATCTCATTACAGATGGTTGTGAGGCACTATGTGGTTGCTGGAAATTGAACTCAGCACCTCTGGAAGAGCAGCCAGTGCTCTTCACCTCTGAGGCATCTCTCTGGCACTGACCCCCCATTAGTGAATTTTAATGTTAATAATAAATATCAGCTGTAAATGGTGGCACACACCTTTACCTTTAATCACAGTACTCCCGAGGCAGAAGCAGGTGGGTATTTGTGAGGCCAGCCTGGTCTACATAGGGAGTTCCAGGCCAGGCAGAGCTACACGATGAGACTGCCCCTTCCACTCAATTAATGAACAAACACAGGGAAGGGTGCAGAGCAGCTACAATAGTGCAGTTTGAACTTGTGTGTGAGGTCACTCTGCACAGTGAGGAGTACCATCTTGACTCTTGGACCTGTTGTCTTTCTCAGGAAAGACAAATGAACAGAAGCTTCTCTTTGTATCTGTGCAGTGCTGCGGATGAAACCCAGGACCTTGTGCATCCTGGGTAAATGTTCTGCCACTGAGCTACACCCCCAATCTCCATGTTTGTTGTTTTCTTATCTCTGAGTTAAGTCCTTATTTACATTTGAGCACTGAGCTAATCACCAGACAGGGCCCAGGACTGAGGCTGAAGGGGGTAGACCAGGGTAGACGCTATGTCCCCCCCAACCATCCCTCTCCTTACCCGAGCCTCGGCTCCAGCCAGTCTTGACCAGTATTTCATATTTGAAGCGGCCCCTCTTCCCACAAAATGGGATGACACGGACCCGGCTAACGTCCAGCTGGTCTAGCTTGCGCAGGATTACAGCCATGACCACGTAGGTCACCAGGCATATGGCACACGTCAGCAGGACAATGTAGTTAATGCTTGCAGATGGTTCCTGGGGAAAAGAGTCATCAGGTACAGGGGGTTTCAGCTCATGTACTTTAGTTTCTAAGGATGGACTAAGATGCCCTAGGCTCTCTCAATATGGAACGGGGGCATCACTCACAGGAAAGATGAATTGGACATGGCTGGGAGGCACAAAAAGACTGGCGCCAAAGGCAGTGAGGTGGCGGGTAAGGCAGACAGCCTGACTGGGTGAGGTCTCCTCCAGGGGTACAATCCCCTCAGTTCTCCACATCATCATCTCCTCGCTGAAGTACTGGCACAGGGATGTGTATAGACCCACAGACACCTCCAGCGTAGACCAGTGAAAATGGCTGGTCAGGTTCAGGTAGTAACTCCTGCCCAGGGCCCCAGTCCTACAAGAGACAGAGCAGCTTGATAGGCACACTCCAAGGTTCCAGGTGCCATGGCCAGCCTTCCTGTTGCCCTGGTTCCATAAAGCCCACCTACCTGTGGCTAATGCAGGCCAAGTTACATCCGCCCTTCTCCCACCTCCTTCCCCTCCGCAGCCCCCATGTCTGCGGTCCTGGTGGGAGGAACTCACCCTGGGGCAATGAAGAAGGTGTAGGGCCTGTGATCAGCACCCTTGAGCACCTCCAGGCTGATCTTCCTACTGGCCGAGCAGTTGTACTCATTGGGCTGGGACACCGAATGCAAGTACACAGCCAGATAGGGCTCAGGTTCCTCAGACAGGTAGCGCTCTGGGGGCAGCATACACGGTATCAAACACCCACCAAAAAGCTTATCACCCTGAGGACACTCTGCAAGTTGTTGCCATGGGGCTTATGGGCCATGTAAGCAGAGGATTGTAAGAACCTCCACATGGAAGTCAACACATGCTTCTCTATGGCCACAGTATGTGGGCTCTATGGAACCACAGCAGCAGGAAAATGAGTGTTAGTCAGACCCCCAGGGACCAGTGACTACACACTGAATGCTATCTGCATAAGCACCCACCCTCCCCAGGGACAAGGATGGCAGAAGCTAGGCAGGTCATGTGCCCACCCGACACCCACCATTAGGCACTGTGTAAGTGATCCTTAGATGCAGCCCCGCTTGAGGGTTGCTGTTGTCTGCAGTGACCACAGCGCTGACTGAGGCCTGGGGCTGGACAGTGGTAGCGCCTGCAGGGTTGTGGAAGCCCTGGGCAGCCTGGTCTGAGTTGTTTGGCACCGTCACTGTGATGGCACGCTCTGTAGCCAGCTGCTCAATAGGGATCTGGGTACCAGTCTGTGTCTGGAATGCCATAGACGCCACTTTGGTGGAGACAGTGTAGTTGCTAATGTAGCCAAAGGGAAAGGGGTTGGAATCCACAAGGAAGATGAGCTGCACCACATCACTGAGGTTGGACAGGGCCCCACTGAAGGCCTCAGGAATGGAGAAGTGGCAGCTGGGCCCCAAGGCTTTGCCGTAACACAGAAGGCTGAGGGGGTCTGAGCGCTTGCCCAGGGCCACAATCTCCTCGCCCGCAAGGGTCAGAGGTTCCTCATTGAGCACTCGGGAACGCATAAGGATGCACATGAGGGCTGATGAGAGGTTGTAGGCCTTGGATGCCACCATCAGGGAGGGAGGCTCAGCCCCCAGCTCCAAGGGCTGTGGGCCCTGCATGTCCAAGCTGGCCAGATGGATGAGGTCACCTGGGAGAGGCAGCGGAAATAAGGAATGTTGAGAAGGGGTGGCAGGAGCTGGAGGGAAGGCCAGAGGCGGGTGAGCTTTGTGCACCTGTAATATTGAGGATGCTGTCAGCAATGGCTGTGGGTGTCACCGTGCCCTCAGTGGTTTCAGCTTGCAAGATGCGCATCATGCCCTCCAGCTTCTGTAGCATCTTCTTGAGGCATGAGCGGCACATGAGCTCCCTGCTGGACACCTGCAAAGGAGATCAGCATGGCCTCCAGACCATCCACACGGCACAGGTTCACATCCATGGGCCCCACCCCCACAAAACTGAATGGCTCTGCCTCCTTCTACTGGCTGGGACTCCCAGGCAGCTTCCTGCCTCTAACCTTTCACTGGGCACCTGCCTGGATGACTTCTAGACCTTCCCTACTAAGACTTCTATGGCTCCTCCCAACCCTAGGATGCAGCCAAGTTCTTCCTGTGGCCTACATACTGATCACCCCAGCTATCTGTTTCCATAGCTAAAAGCAAGCAGATGTCAAGGCCCTGGCTACAGTTCACACCCAGATATTCAAGGGCACAGAAACCCACCATGATCAGTGGTTTCTACCCAGAGCTCTCTGAATCTTTGTCCTCTGAGGACTTGACTGTTCTCCTGGCCTCTATGTATCGACCCCTACCCTGACAAGCGTGCCTTCCCATCAGATATGGCTTACTCAGCTTACAAGCCTACAGCTTGGAAAATGGATACCTCATAGGTCAGTAAGGCCGTGTCAGGTACGCCTAATTAAATGGGGCACGCCTACAGGCCTGATGAGAGGGCACACATGCCTAGACTACTCTTTCCATCCAGGGACACCCTATAGTCATCAGAAGAGAATGTGGGCTGTGGAAAAATGACACACACCAGAAGAGCTCCCAGTCCAGAAGCCCTACCCACGCTGCACAGGGCCTGTGCACAGTGCAGAAGGGTGCACCTAACTGTCTTACCATGCACTGGGCCAATGCAGCAGTGATCTGCTGGATGTCATCCACAGTGTTGACCCGCAGGGAGATCAGGGTCTCTGTGATGTTCTTGCGCATTTGGGCTCTCAGCTGCTGCTCATGGTTGGGCTCTGACACAATATCTGGGGCCTGCTCATACTGGAGGAGGCAGGGAATATACAAGAACCGTAAGAGGACAAGGTGCTAGAATACAGTTGTTTATAGAGTACAGGGATTAAAGATCAAGGATAATTCATGTATAGGGTTCAGGGTATCAGAGGGTGCTGTGGGTAAGCTGACCTTGGGAAGGGTCCAGTATGTGGTAGGGATAGGAATTGGTATCCCAAGATATTAGGAAACTTTATTGGTTTGAGGTGCATGGTTGTAGCCCAATCATGGAATATACTGAGGGACCCTTTCCAATTCGTATGCACTGACCTCATTGAGCACAGTAATGAGGGCTAAAGAGTACTCGATGACATGCTGAGGGTCAGCCTGCTTCAGGAGCCCAGGCAGCACACTGGCAGTCAGGCTGTGCAGCCAGGGTATGAGGTCTGCAGGATTACCACTGGGTTCTGGCAGGACAATGGTCAGAGACCTGGAGGGTGAAAACAGACTGTAAGCAGTTGGTGATCAGCTTGCGTTCCCTCCCCAGGGTTCAGCTCACCTGTTGAGTGCAACAACAGCAGCACCCAGCTGATCTTGTACAACCACAGTCAGGCCCACCACAAAAAGGGGCCGGAATCCAGGTGGAAGGACAGCCCCATAGGTGGAGAGACTACCCTTATAGATGCAGAAATCCTCGCAGTAGCTCTGGCGACAGCGCCTCAGCAATAGGGCATATACCAGTGGGGCTCCTCCATCCTCTGCATCACGCCAGCCTGTGGACACACAGCATCAGTGCAGGGTCCAGGCCCACACCAGCCTCTCCAGGTACCCCACACTCACCTGTGCATTCGAAGTGCACCTTAGTGGTGAGGCCATGTACAGCATCCAGTGGGAACAGGCGACAGGAGCCTCCAAGTGGAGGGCGGTTGGGTGAGAGGCGGATGGAGGCACAGCCCTCCTCCTCGCCTGAGTGGCCCAGCACAGTGAGTGTGAAGATGTAGCCCTCCCCGTCGCACAGCGCACCCCGCCGCACCACCAGGTGCATGCCAGTGCTCCCCGTGGACGTTGTCCTCTCATCCAGCACCAGAGTCTTGTTGCTGAAAGTGCGTGCTGCCCAGCGCTGCGTGACGGAGGCATGAGGGACATGGTGGGTGGTGCCCTGGGTACCGTCCCAGGAGACTTGCCACCTAATGGCTACTCACCCCTTGCTTGGAGCCACTGCTGCAGTTGTGGCAGTGACCCTCCAAGTACACATAGGAACTGCGGCTCACTTCATACACTGCTTGTGCCTTGCAGGACACACACTCAAGGGACACAATGGGTACCCGCCCACTTCGGATCAGCACCTGGAAGGAATAAGAGTGTCACAAAGAGGTTCCAAGCCCTGTGTGTGCTGGGAAAGCTACCTGGATCAGGCCACTTTTGTTGGGCCCAAATTCCAAGTTGTACATCTGGGCTGGAGTGGAGTGTGTGAGCTAGTGAGCAAAATCCAGATGTACATGCCAAGGCTATTAGTCCAGGCCTTGCTAGTCTGGCAGTAGAAGCACGGGAACCCACTGATAGGAGCAAGGCACCCACAAAGGTAAGGTTAGTTGTTTTTACATAGCTCTGTCCCAGAGATGCTGGCTGACTTGAGTGGGGCCTGGGTCAGCTCAGGTAGGCAGGACCTACTAGTGTCCTCTTCCCCAGAAGACTTTACTTTGTAGTACCATCTCCAGGTAGGTGACCTGAGCAGGCCTAGTGCTGGGGAGACAAACCCCATCTGAGGCACCAGAATTTCCCGGCACCCCTCCACACATCCCACAGCAACAGAAGTGGTCCTCACCTTTATGGGAGGTCCACAGAAGTTTGAGAGCAAGAACTGGCTTACTGTCCCCAGAAGGGCATAATATGAGGACAGCTGCTGATACCTAGGTAGGCAAGGGCCTTGACTGCTCACTATTTGCCTTTCATGCTGGTAGCACCAAGTTTATTTTTTTTACAAACCAGGGAGCTTGTATGATTTAAGACTTTGTTTTGGTTTTTAGACACAGATTATCATTGTGTTGGTGGTAAGATTAGAATTCTTGATCTTCCTGCCTCTACTCTTAAAGTGCTGGGATTATACAAGTGCCATCATGCCTACCTGTCCTTTGAAATTTCACACTACTAAGCTGTGTCCTAGATTTTCAGTTAGAAGCAATGCTGAGTTTGATAATATACCAAAATTAGCACTAGGCTGCAGCGAATTCCCAGTCCCAGTCCTACAGCTAGGACGGACAGAAACCAGGTTGAGCAAGTACTGTCCTCTTATCAGGGCACACTAGAAGGGTCGGGGTACAACCCACCGTCTGGTTGGTGGCTTCTTCCTTCCGGCCTGCTTTCCACACTATGAGGTTGAAGGTATATTCCACGCCAGCTTCTAAGCGCTCCAAGGGGATGGTGACCACACTGCTCCCACGGGGCCCGAAGTTCAGCACACAGCCACCTGTCTCACTCTATGACAGCGGATAAGGGAAATGGGGTACAAGATATCTAACCAGCTTAAAAGCAGAGCCTAGCTTAGAATACCTTTTCCCAAACTGGGGCTAAGACCTATCCCAGGAATGAATAATCCAAGTGCTAGGCACTTACTGGATATGAAGCATGAGAGAGAGAGAGAGAGGAGTCCCCAGGGCTGACCTGTGTTGAAGCCACGCAGGCCCAGTGGAAGTTGAGTGGTGTCTGATCACCATCCTCCAGATTAGGGTCATAGGACTTGCTCCCATCCAGCACCAGGTCCTGTGTATCTGACCATACCCGGTATGAGCCACCTTCAATGATGGGTACAAGACGCTCAGCGGCTACTGTCACGTTGGCCTGGATGCTCCGTGCCAATGGTGTGTCCCCAAATGAAACCACAAACACAAAGCAGTAGTGGCCCACAGGCAGTGCCAGCCGTGGTACCACCAGCTGGGGCCGGCTCACATCCACACCAGGCAGTGCCATTTGAACCATACGTCCTGGCCGTTGGCAGCTGGCAGTACGATATATCTCCCATCGGTACTCGGTCTGGTAGGAGACACAGTTGCGTAGATCAACATGGGCCTCCAGGTAGTTGCGCTGGGAGCGTCGCATCAGCACCTGCAGAGGCAGTGCTACCTCCACTTCAGGCTCCCTGCAGGCCAGCACCTGCACAGTCACTGTGGTCTGTGCCACAAAAAAGCTCACTAGGTTTGTGGCATTCACCTCTACACGGTAGTCCCCAGGGTGCAGGTAGTAGTGGTCAGCCCAGGACTCATCTGTATCCTGTACTGGAGTCCCATCCCCAAAGTCCCAGTGGTAAGCTACACGCCGGGGACTGGGGCTTGTAGCAGCCTCAAACCTGGCTGAGCGGTTGGTAAAGCAGTGGCCACTTTGAAGTGTTACATACTGGATGATGTCCTGGACTTCCATCATGAGTGTGAGGTTCACACCACCCAGTTCATTGAAGGCACGAACATGGACCTCCAGTAACCCTGCAGCCACGGGCGTGTAGGTGACATCACGGCCAGATAAAATGACTAACGAGTCACCCTGAACCTTTTGCAAGGAAAAGTACCAGGCATAGGCGACTCGGGAGCCCCGCTGCACCCGGGCGGTGAAGTTCTTCTCGGTGCCTGTGGCTATGCCTGGCTCACAGCAGTTGGGTACCTGCAGCCCAACAACAGCCTCCAGCACTAAGATGCGAACCTGTGCCTGGGCACGGCTCACGTGGTTCTCAGCCTGCACACTCACCATATGGTCTCCAACCCGAAAAAAACTCCGCAAGAAGTGGGGACTAGGAAGCACTTCAGGGACAGACCCACCAGCCTGAAGTCGGAAAGTAACAGCAGAGCCAGCTGCCAACAAGATCTGAAAGTGGACTGGCTGCCCAGGTGGCACCACCTTGCGGCTGGCCCACAGCACCAGGCCCACAATGGGCTCCTCTACTGTGAGATTATACATGGCTGAGACCCAACTGACTGCATTGGAAGCGTTAAGCTGCAGAGAGACGTTGCCAGCAGTGGGGAGGCGCAAGGCAATGTACTGGCTGTACTTACTGCCACCTGGCAAGGTCCAGCACCAACTCACATTGGTACCTTCAGCCAACTGACCCCAGAAGGGTACAGTGGAGCCAGCTGCCACAAAGATGCTATCTGGCTCACTGGTTCTGATGCTCAGGCCACCCACAGGCATCTGTATGGCCACTTCAATCGTGGCATTGACCAAGCCCAACTGGTTCTCAGCTGTGACTCTGACCAAGTGCAGGCCAGCTGTAGCAAAGGTATGGGTGGTGGATGGCGTGGAAGTCTCCCAACTCAGCCCTTCCTCCAGGTACCAAGTATAAACAACACCACTGCCACCAGCCAATTCTGCACCAAGGGTGAGGCTCACGTTGACAGCAGCTGGATTGGGGGATGCAGATAGAGTCAGACACTCCACAGGCTCCACAAAATCTATAGTACGGTTGGCTGAGGCACTGCCCAACATGTTGGTGGCCCTGAGATGGATATAGTAGGTGCTCGCCTTGAGTGCAGTGAGAGAAAAGCTCTTCCCACTGCCAAGGAGGATGAGGCCCCCATCCTGCTGAGCTGTCCAGCTGTAGGAGATGTTGGTGCCATCCCTAACTGCAGCTTGCAGCTGCAGTGTGTAGTTGGTAGGGAAGCAGCAGCTGCCACCGCCCCCCAACACCTGCAGTCCCTCAATGAGCTGCAGGACATAGATGAAGATGCTGTCCTGGGCAGAACCCACCTCATTCTCAGCTGTGACAATAATATTGAAGGTACCCACTGAGCGGAAGGTGTAGGAAATAGTGGGGCCACCTGGGATAGGTGTACATCTGTCACAGAGCACCCAGGAGTAGTGCACATCACTACCCACCTCCAACAAGGTGCTAAAGCTCACACTGCCATTCAGGGGCACCACTGTGCGGCTGGCATTGATGGTGAGGCCCCGCACTCGCTGCTTTACTGTGATGTTGAGTTGGGCCTCGCTGTGGCTCACCTCATTCCAGCCAGACACTCTGACAGTGAAGTCACCAGTGCTGTTGTAGATATGCATGACCTCGGGACCTTCATGCTGGCTGCCATCTCCCAGTTCCCACACGTAGGTGGCAGGGCTCCCATTGCCCACAGCTGAGAACAGATAAGGCTGCTGCAGCTCTAGCACATGGGACCCATTGATCCTGATGCCAGTGACTAACACAGGCTCCTGAACTTCAACAAAAGCTGAATCATTGCTAGCAGAGATGTTGTTGGACACAGTGACTATCACCAAGTAGGAGCCTGGTTCTCGGTAGGTAACTGTCACTTCAGAGCCCCCAGTTTGGGTGTGCGTAGCATCTTCAGTGCCAAAGTCCCACGTATAGTGGTAGGGAAATGGGGGCCAAGAATAGGCAACCAACCAGGTTTCATCCCCAAGCCTCACAAACTGACTCCCAGGCTGAAGGGTGACGTTCCGTATCTCAGGTTCTACACAGATGCTGGTATAGTAATGTGCCTTGTTCACATGGCTTGACAGGACCAACGACAGTGGGAATATGCCACTCCGAGTGAAGTTGTGTGTCATTATTGGATACCCACGGACAGTCACGTTGGAGGAGCCGTCCCCAAAGGTCCAATCAAAGAGGTAATGGGAAGGGTCCCCAGTAACATGGGCTGTAAGCTGAGCGCTGGGCTGTGTGGGGATGCAAGTAGAGGGCTCTATGCGCAACACCTCCAGGACAAACACCTGCACGTGCAGGCTCTGGGACAGGTGACCAGCAGGGCTGGCTGCTCCTACGGTCACTGTGAAGTTCTGGGCCCGAAGGTACACATGCTGCACTGTAGCCTCAGGGCCCGTGAGCACTGTGCTATCTCCCATGTCAAATGTCCATGTAATGTTGTCACCCGACTCCACAGAGGCACTGACTACCACGGGAGCTCCCTGCTCCACAGATGGGCTCACACGCACAGTCAGGCCGTGCAACTCCTGGAAGACATGGACGTCTGCATGTGCTGTCACACTGCTCACTGTGTTGTTAACCTCCAAGATGACTCTGTAGGTGCCCGTCGTGATGTAGGTGTGGTTGAGTGCTGGTTGACGCTGTATTATAACAGGGGAGCCATCCCCAAAGTCCCATGTGTATAGAACACCATCGGCTGAGAGCAGCGGGCGTGGGGAAAAGGTGATGGGTCGGCCGGCCACCAGAACGTTGCTGCTCATGCCAATAGCCACACTGGGGAGCATAGGGCGCACACTCACTGGCACCTGCTGCGTTAGATTCTCATAGGTATTGGACACAAGGATGGTCAGGTTGTACTCACCTGTGGAGACAGGCCCACAAGGGGCTTCTTACTCACAGAATCCCCACCTCGCACCTGTTGCCACATGGGGACAGTCTTTCTCAAAGCCTGATCAGCTATGCCCTAGGACCAGGCCCAGAAGGTGTTCATACTCAGGCCATGAAGACGGAAAAGCTCCCAAGAGTCCATAATGAGCAAGAAAATGGACAGGACCATCTCTTAAGTGTAAATTGCATATGGGTAAATATGGAAGCAAGTATCAGTATAAGCAAGAGTGAGTGCATGGCATGAGCATCCCACGCCAAGTGGTGAAGTGCGGCTATTATAGTATGCAGCCTTAGCAGTTTTTAAAATAGTTAAACAATGACCCCATCTTTCTCTCCCCAAAAGGCTGAAAGTTGGAGACTAGAGGACCCAGTTCCTGGAGAATGTAAATTGAGGCCTCAGGGACCCTGTCATTCCCCCACTATTCAAATGTGTGGATCTCTCTCCCTTACCCAAGTAAGGGCCTTACTCCATCAACCCAGGTGGGTCAAAATGAGAGTGATATGGGCTTTCATACCGAAAGGTAGGCTGTCCAAGCTCAGGACCTAAAAGGCAATGACCCCACTCCTCACCTGGGGTGGCGTAAATATGCGTAGTATTGTGTTCCACCAGAACCTGGGCCATTGTGGGGTCCGGGACCTGGAAGGACTCATCATACGGAGGCTTGAACTGGTGGAGTACCTGCTCTCCATCCCCAAAGTTCCACCTGCCAGGGCAGCAGGCAGACAGTGAGCAGGTAAGATGAGTACACAGGGTGCCCCCGGCTCTGCACGTAACTTCTACATTCTTTCCTGATTCAAGATATAACCTTGGCTGTACTATACCAGGACCTCTGGCCCTCACATGGTCCCACCAGTACTCCCAATAGAGGAGGAAATTGTAGCTCTGAGCTAGGATTCCAGGACAAATGCTAGGAGCTGAAATAGGAATCTGATGCCAGCCCCAACCCAGGCTCTGTTCCACTAAACACTCCCCATCTCTAGGCCCATAGGCACTCACAGGAAGGCCACCTCCACAGCTGAGTCCACCAGCACACCACCTGTCAGTACCAGTGTGGCATTGGGGGGTAACACGGCCGGTACTGCGGATACCCACAGCCCCTGCATCTTGTTCATCGGCTCCACAGTGACATTGTAGTTCACGGTGATGTTGCTCACATGGTTAGAGGCTGTCAGCTGAGGAGACAGGCATCAGTGGGTATGGCCCAGAGGCAGCAAGGACAGACCAATGGGTGAAAGGCCTCGAGCCCCAACTCAGCAGCCTCCCCACACTCACCCACAGCTGCAGCAGGGTCCTCAAGGGCAAAGCAAAGCAGAACAGAAGGCAAAAGTGAGCACCCAGATGTCCCGGGACCCCGTGCCTCCCTCCACTGGCCCCTGCCTACCGAGAGCTTGAAGATGGCAGCACTCTGGTAGATTACATTGAAGACAGTGTTGTAGAAAGTCAGCGACTGCTTGTCATCAATGGTCCACCGGAAGGCCACATCTGAGCCAGCTTCCACCATGGGGCTGTACCGCTAGGGAAAGGCCATGACATAGACCGAACCTATGATTTCTGCCCCAGGCTAAAGCTGACTCTGCCCATGACCTCATCTGTCTCCCTCAGACATATGGGAGAATTCTGTGTGTGGTGCAGGGTGGACAATGGGGTCTATCAACTGAGCCCTAACTGCAAGACACCCATGTAAAGGAGGACAGGAAAGTAACCAGGATGATCTTGTCTTAGGAGCTATGTAGTAAGAGAAGCCAAGCCTAGGTACTGAGAGCTAGCATCAAGGACACCTCTCTTATCTATAGCCAAGAGGTCTTGATAACACCTTGACCTCTTTCCCTCAGTCCCTGCATCTGTCAAGTGGACCTAGCATCAGCAACAAAGAGTCACCCTGACCAGCCAGTTCTCAAAAACTTCCTTCTCAGGTGGATAATCTTTTAGGAAAACACTTGAATCTCAATGGGCCTCAGTCTTGGATGCTGACATAGGTCAATGCGGAGCAGGTGTATCCACAGGGGAAGCCATTGTATTCGAGTATGGACAAGTCATGAGAGAGAGAGAGAGAAATGGTCCTTCAATGACTACTGGTGCTAGGGTGGGCATGCCCAAAATGAGGACATTGCCATCCCCCTAGGGTACTAAGGTAAGTAGCAGTTACCCTCTGAGCTTGCAATCCCATTTCAACAGGCACATCTGGTAGCTACAAAAACCACACAGAGCCCAGAAACGCATGGGGACTCACAGAAGCTCAGGGAACAGTAGGGGCAGTGTAATAAAGTATTTCATAAAATTTGAAGAGTTAAAAAAAAAAAAAAAAATTGAAGAGTAGAAAAATTTGAGTCTATAGAGCAGCTGCTGTAGCTGTGACCTTCAATTACTTAAAAATTGCAAAATGGGGCTCAGGTGCAGCCCACAACAATAAACTGCCTACCATGCATGGGTCCTTAGGTTCCATTCCCAGCACCACCAAGGAGAGAAATAACACTAAGCAGACAAAGGTTCCCCAACAGGCCACACTGGACACCATGTAATAGACACTGTCGTCCCTGGAGAACAGCTGAAGGCTTCCTTCCTCAACGGGGAAGAGGCATCCTGTTTCTATCATTTAGAGGGCTGGGTTGTAGGACACTTACCACCAGGATGCCCTGCAGCACCCGGGCCTCGGGGCTTGGCACAGCACGGAGGCCACAGATGGGTTCCTCAGCTGTTACCCTCAGGCTGAGGTTGGCCTGGCTGGCTCCATTCTGTGCCATGATCTCCAATGAATGATCCCCCTCCTTAAGCCTGGGCAGCACCAACACTGAGAATAGGGTGCCATTGGCCTCTTCAGTGCAATCTTGCTTGAGAAAATCCACCTCAGCAGGGCAGGCATCCTCAAAGGGAGCACTAATGTTGCCCCCAAACCAATGAGCTGTGGCAGTGGCATTAGTACCAGAGTCCACTTGAAGCACCAAGACGGAGCCATTGGTTGGCACATAGATGTGGCCATCCAGGGGAATGGGGTAAATGACTCTCAGCCCAGATACTGGGGAGACCACACTGAAGCTGCAGGACAGGTTGTGCTTGGACACACTGTTGCCCACTGTAGCCCGGACCTCATAGTGCCCAGGATGATGTAGTCCAGGATTAGACCCAAGGCCTAGAAGTGGAGTGAGCTGCTCTGTGACCAAAAGCAGCTGTAGGGAGCAGGCAGGGCCAGCCCAAGCTTCTTCCAGATGGACAGGCAGGTTGGTCAGCCAATCTGAGGCATTGGTGGAAAAGTACAGGGCTTGGCCAGGACAGCTGGAAGCCAGGGGACAGTGTAGAAGGGTACCTGGGCCAGCATCATGCTGTAAGCCAATGAGGTCACCAGGGAGCACAGGAACATCCTGGCTGTGGAGGGTGACCTAGAGAAGAAGGAGGCAGTGTTGTGTCATGTCCTCATAATAAAGACTATAGGGAGTACTGAAAGAGAGTGGATAGGACACACATCTCAGGTCTCAGCATCAATGCTGCTTCATGGATCCCTGGCCCAAGGCACTCATGGCTGAGACAAACAGGATATTAACACAGGAGACATGCACAAGGAAGATGTAGTGAGAGTGACTGTCACAACAGAAAGCAGGTAGCTGCTCCAAGGGAGGGCAGGAGTTTCCCCTTAGAAGACACAGGACAGAGGCCCCAAGGAAGAGATTAATCAGGGCACCGCAGCAGGGTACAGGGCAGGACTATTGCACAAACATAGAAGCCTGCAAGGCATCTGGTGAGAGACCAGGATCTTAGGCAGATAGGGGAGGTGGCCCCAAGAATAATAAATCAGAGAGATAAAGGCCCACACCAGGACACATACCAAGTACTGTGTTCGAGGCCCTGGAGGCACAGAAAAGAGGAACTCTTTCCATAGTGTGTATCTGGCCCTGGGAAGTCCCAGCCCTGACACGGACCCATTGACGCAGCCATGAGGGTTGCAGGCAACATCAAAAGGTACACAGGCATTGGCTACAGGACACCAGCGTTCCTCGGGCCCGCACTTGGGGGCCAGCTCTGTTCTGTTGTCAAGTTCACTGCTGCCTTCTAGGGCCACTGCTGGGAGAAGAAGGATGATGTCAGGAGCCTGATTCACTAACAAGCTACTATTAGGGATGCCCCACTTACCCACTATAAAACCAGACTGGATAAGCAGTGGCTCAGTCTCCATCATCACTCCCCTGCCACTAGACTATGCCCAAGCAGGCACCACCCAATCTATCTTTGTGACAGGGAAACAGGAGTTGGTTACTCTGTAGAACCTGCCATCACTCTACCGTGAGGCTGGTAGAGAATTCAGAGGCATGGGAGAATTCAGACAGCCTAAACCTCCAATTCCTATCCTTTAGAGAGCCCCACCTGCTTCTCTTGAGGGCCTGTACACCTGCAGACGCAGCTGGACAGGACGTTCAAGCTCCTGGGTCTCAAACTCTGCTGCAGTGAGGAAGGCTTCACGGCTAGGGCTCAGGCCAGGGAACACCATGACCTGGAGGAGATAAGACAGTCTCAGCTCAAAAGATCTAACCATTGTGTTGTGAGTATAACCCTCTCAAGGCCACCGTGAACTTCATTTCATGTCACCTGGGAAGAAAAACTAGATCAAAGCCATCTGTGAACAACAGAAAGGCTGAAGCAGGAAGATTGTGAGCTCGGGCTACATAGCAAGACTTTGTACACACATAAAAATTTACCTGAGCAAAGATTCAGGAGAAGCAGAATTCTTCAGATGGAAGTAGATACTTTTCATTTCTGCACTCTGAGTATTTTTCTAAATGTTACATTAGGGACACTAACAATTTTAACAAGTTCTACCAAAACCAACTTGAGGTTTTTGATTTTTGATTTTTGATTTTTGTTTGTTTTGTTTTTTTGTAGGGTTAGGGTGCTAGGAACTGAACCCAGATCCTCACTAATCCCCAGCCCCCAACTTGATTATTAGCAACAGAGCAGAAGAGTAATGCAAGGCTTCTGAGCTGCAAAAGCTCCAGAACACAAAAGCCTACCTCCACATGCTGCATGGGGGCCTGCAGCACTTCCTGCTGTGCCAGTGGATGCAGGGGTCCAGACAGGCCTCCACCAGACACTCCCAGGAGAAAGTTCTCAGTGTCCCACACAGGCCCTAGGGGTGGTAAATATGCATTGAGATGCCAGAGCCAAGCAGAGGTAACACTGGGAAAACATCCAGGTTTGGGCTGGACCCAGGGCTAAGCCACTTAGCAGAACCATCTGGCCCTCTCATCTTGTTCCCTCTGTCTTTATTTCTTCTGGTTCAGCCCCAACCCAGACACAAGAACAAACATTCAGCAAACACACGGTCGGTACTAAGCCTGAGAAGACAAGCACAGGAAAGTTGGCTCCTGCCACCCAGCAGTCCATACCTCCAGGCCGCAGCTCGCAGACATAACTATGTGGTGCTGAACACAGGTCTGTGTTGCACTGCCCAGCTGGCCCCAGCCTCACACAATGCTCTGCTGTGGCTGGGTGTGGCTCCCCAGGCAGCCAGTTCTGGCAGCTTTCCAGGCTGAAGGCCTCACCCTGGGGATCTAGGCCTTCCTCTGTCCCCTCCACAGATGAGAAGCCAATCCACACATCCAGGCTCCTATAGGCAGATTCAAGGAAGGGCCAGGACATCAGGGGACAGCTCTGCCCTATCCCTGGGGACACTCTCCACACAACACCCTAGTACATGGGCCATATCAGTCTCATTTTCCAAGTGGTAAAACAACCTCAGAAACATTACCCAGCAAGGGCCACAAACCCAAGCTCATGGCCATATTCATCCAGAATCACGTCTATGGAACCAGCTTTCCTTGGGGACCCACCACAGATTTAGTCAAGGATCATGGACCACCAGACCTTACCCTGAAGGGAAACTCTGAGGACTGCAGCAAAGGACCAAGACTGTCTCTACCTACTGATGGGTGTTACTATCAATGCAGAAAGGCCCTTCTAGAAACAGGCTTTAGAAGTCCATGGCCCAGCTTGGGCACAGGTACATACATACACAGGAACATATATGCACAAAGGTACATGCTCAGGTGTGGCACAAGCCTGGACATATACACTGGAAGGGAGTCATAATGGAGCCTAGTTCCATGTAAGGGCACTGTTAACCACTAACTGGATGATTCTGGAGCAGATCCTTAACCACTCTGGACCTCTATTTCTGGTTTTCAATACAGACAATGTGACTACCCACAAGACAGGAGTTCCTAGGAGGGTGAGGTGGTACACTCATGTAATCCCAGCATTTGGGGAGGAAGAGGCAGGTGGATCTCTGTGAGTTCAAAGCCAGCCTGGTTTACAAAGGGAATCCAGGACAGTCAAGGCTACACAGAGAAACCCTGTCTGGAGGGTCAGGGGGAAGATAGGTGTTCCCACCCCACTCAGGGAGCAGACACCTGAGAGAGCTGGAGTGTACCCTTACCACCCACCCCAGACACAGAAGATTGTAGGACCTCAGAATAGGTCAATACAAGCCTGGGCAGGGCATAGGAGCCTGACAGACTTTCCACAGATGGACAGCATGTCACAGTGTGTGTGTGTGTGTGTACAGAAGGGTGGTGAGCACAGGAGTACAAGGAGGAAGTACAGACAGTGGTGACCAAGAACTAGTCCTATCAGCAGGACCCAGGGCCTTCCCTTACAGGGACAAGAAGACTGGGGACCTAGACCCAGCTCTACCTGTGACAGTTTCCAGAAATGTTTAGCGAAGCTGTCCCCACCCACATCCGCCTTTACATTTACAGAGCTGCCAGCAAATGCCTCCTGTGGGGCAGGACACAAGGTCCAGCTGCCCCACCTCTCCTCCTGTGCCTCTACAGGCTTCAGGCTCTGCCCACACCCAGAATTCTGAACAGCATCCACCCACTTTAGTCTGGCCAGGGTTTGGAGACAGATACCTGGTAACCTGGGAGACCAGGAAGTGCTGGATGGCAGGACTGTCCACCATGGCCAAAGCAGCCCCGGCCCAGGTCCGACATTGCTCCTGGGCTTGCAGCCAGGGTGCCTTCTCTGCCACCAAGCGGTAGCAGTGCCCATTTCCAGGAAAGATCTCTGTGTCCGAGGGGCAGAGTGGGTGCACCACTAGAGGACGGTAAGCAAAGAACAAGACATCAAGGTATGCCTGAGGCTGGAGCACCAGGCTCCACCCTAACCCAGCTTAGAAGAGGAAGCATGAGGACTGAACCACGGTAGGCACCTTGGGCAGGCTCTTTATCCAAGGCCAGGATGCTATAGGTGACCTCAAGGGCTGAGCCTCCACGGTGCCGTATGCCAAGTTCAAGGCTCTCGTCACTGTGTACAGAGGATGGGCACACAAGCTCCAGGACAGTGGGTGCTGCTTCTACCTGTACCTCTGTCTCCAGCAGAGCTGAGCCAGCTCCCAAGGCCAATACAACTGTCACGTGATAGCTCCCAGGTAGTACATAGTAATGGGTGGCATTAGGGCCAGCCATGTCCATCTCAGGGGAGTCATCTCCAAAGTTCCAGCGTGTGGAGCTAATGGGCAAGGGGGAAGTGATGTAGAAGTCTGCTGGCTGGCCAGAGGCCAGGGGTCCATGGAGCTCCACCAGGGTAGCCCCTGGGGAGGCAGGAAAGATGTGCTGGAGCAAGGTGGGGCCCCGACAGGCAGAGTTGAGGGACAGCAAGATGCTGGAACACCAGGATAAGCAGGCTGCAGAAGTGTTGGAGGGCTGGCCTGACCCACAGAGGCATTGGTTCTGTTCTGATAGGGCTGCAAGGCTCTCGCCAGCGGAGAAGCAGAAAGCACTGCAGGCCTCAGGCTCCAGTGGTCCCTCATGGGCAAAGAAGAAGGGCACTGCTGCCACAGCACCTGAGCTGTTGTCAGGGAGGCAGGCGACATATTCCTCACCTGGGGACAGACAGATACACTGGTCCCAGGGGTTTATCTTTTCCTGGTTCCATCTTCTTTCCTCACCAACTCTCTTTAAACTCCATGTCAGAGCTCCCACCCCCAAAAGAGACCTTCTAGACCCTATCCTCCCATGTATGCCTTTCCCTGGGCTTCAGCTGCCACCAGGTTAGTAGCTCCTACCCAATAACAACAAATGTCATCCCTGTCTCCTTGCCCCATGCCCCTGCACTCACCACAGGCATTGTCCAATAAGGGGGTACTGAAGACGGGTTGGCCAGCCAGTGGAATGGGCCCCCTGCATATGGTTGCCTCAGACTGTAGCACATGCGCCTGCCGTTCCTTTGCCCAGCGTGGCAACCACGCCAGAGCACAGTCGCACTCAAACGGATTCCCACTCAGGTTTCTGCAGGGGAGGGGCAGGTACAGGACACCAGACCGACAGGGGTGCAGTTTAGCCTCCCACTGTCCACAGCTCTCAAAACTGAGAGTAGGTAGGGAACAGGACAGGAAGACAGGAGGTGTTGGGGACAGGCGTCCAGTTACTGACACCCAGTAAAAACAAAGAAACTTACATTTCACTTAAATTAAATAAATTATCAAACACGCCTTCTTCTAATGTAGAAATCCTATTGTTGCTTATGTCCCTGCAAGAAAGGAGGAGGGGGCGCGATGTGAGCCTTTGGTGACAGGTAGCTCTTCCTGCTTGCGCGGAGTAATTTCTGGTGTGACAGGCATATCCAGAAGGGGATACTCACAGCTCCGCTAGTGCTGAAAGGTTCACCAGGAGCCCGATGTCCAGCGTCTGGAATAGGTTGTGGGACAGGTCTCTGAGGAACAAGTGATCATGGTCAGAATAGGCGTTCTGGGCTGGTTGAGGGCATACCTCATTCTCATCAGGATCTCCCAGCACTCAAAGCTATGCTTCTCACTCACAAGCCACCGCATCCCATTCCCATGGGCCACAAGAGGGCTGTTCTCATGAAAGATTTGAGAAATTGAGGTAGAAGAGCTACAGACTTCAGAAATCTACAAACACTTCAGCCCTGTACCGAGGACTACACAGCAGGGCCACACAGAATAACTGAACTAATAACAATTCCATGTGGCCCCCACAACCCTTCTCCCAAAGGAGAGCTAGGGCTGCCTCCGGTATAACAGAAGGGTCCCACATAATCAGGAACTGGCTCCTTACACCTTTTACATAAGACTCAGGGTTCACCAGGGCTAGGGAACCCAGCTGGTAGTAGAAGAAGGTCCTCAAGATGTTCCCCATATTCAGTCGGGGCACAAAGATAATACAAATGATAATATGGTATGGATAACCCAATACCACAATGCTGATGATTTACATACAATTATCAAAAACCCGGAATTCAGAATTGTTAGAGCACTTGCCTCAGAAGCAAGAGGACTGAAGTTCAGATCCCCAGACCTCTCAGAAATGCTGGCTACTAAGACTAGCCATATTGTCAAGCACTGGATTTAATTGAGAGATCTTGCCTCAAAGGATAAGATGGAAGAGTGACCAAGGAAGATTCCCAACATCAACCTTGGGCTTTTCTACATGCCTCTGTACATATATGCAAACATGCAAACACACACAAACATACCAAATACATATGAAAACAGGTAAAGAAAGGCATCCCAGACTTCAAAAACTGTGCTATGAAGGTTTCTCTAGTGAGAGGAACTAAGAAATGCTGGCCTGGAACATGGGGAGATAGCTCAGTCTGTAAAGTGCTTGCTGGGGACCTGAGTTTGGTCCCCCAGAATCTGCAATTAAAAAGCCAGTGTTGGTAGTGCATATCTATAATCCAGTAATTGCCTTAATTATGCAAGCTCCAGACTAATGAGAGCCCCTGTCTTAAAATATGGTGGATGGCATCCCTTGTTTTCTTCTGTTGTTTTTTGAGCAGGGTCTCAATATGTAGCTCACCAAGCTGTCCTGCAACTCACTGCAAAGACCAGGCTGACCTCAAACTCAGAGATCCACCACTCTTGACTGCTGAGATTAAAGGTATGTGCCATCATACCCAGCTGCTGGACAGTATTCCTAAGGAGGGACAACTAAAGTTGTCCTTTGCTCCCATACAGAGAGAGAGAGAGAGACAGAGACAGAGACAAGCCTTGTAACTCAAGCCATCTGTAACCTGTGATGGAGCCAGCACATGCTGTCACTGGTACAGACATATATTTGCAAAGCATGAACCTGTGAAATAACAGAAATAAAGCAACAAGACAAGAAACATGGTATTGAAAAAATGACTCAGCAGCTAGAAAATTTGCTGCTCTTCTAGAGAACCCATAGTGGGTTCCCAGCACTCACATTGGACAGCTCACAACCACTGTAACTCTAGCCCTCTTCTAGGTTCTTGCACATACATGGCAGACTCACACAAAACACAAATAAATTAATAATTTTAAAATCAGTTTTTTTAAAGACCAAACATAGCCAGGTCTGGTAACACACATACTTGGAAGCTGAGGCAGGAAAACTGCTACAAGTTCTAGAATAGTGGGAGCTATAGAGTGAGATTCCCTCTCAAAACAAAATAAACAACAACAAAAAAAATCAACAGACCCAACTACATTCCAAAACAAGCAACCTCTACATAAAAGATCACAGATAAAATAACAAAACAAAACAAACTGCAGGCTGGAGCAAACATTTGGAGTGACAGCTGCACAGGCGGCTGAGGTAGGCACACACAGTGAGCCTACGAAGGACTTCCGGGAATGTAGTAGTGAGAGGCCTCAAAACAGTAACAAAACCTTAAGCCTGGAATTGCAATATTACTTCATCCAATCCACTAACCACAGGCCAATCACAGCCTCGCTGCAAACCCTGTGAATAAGCTATTCAGCAAATGCCAAGGACTCCTTTTAAGCTAGTGATGTAGCTCAATAGCTAACAACTCCAATCAAAAGGAAAAGTTGAACTTTCATTACAACTTGACAACTACTGATGAGAACAATGCAATCATGCTTTTCATCTTACTAAATCTGTTATTGTGTTAATGTCAGAAGTCTAGGCCCCAACTCTAATAATAAGGCTCCACCCATGAAACTAAGTAACAATGGAACTGCTGGGCCCTTTTAGGTCTTTCCAGTGTCAAGGTCTATCCAACAACCTGCCTACTCTCTAGCTCCAGATTTTTGGTAACCCTCATCCACCCACCTCTTAGGCTCTCTGTACCTACTTACTCCAATGTTCACTGAGGCTTCAGGGACAGGAGACTCTGTATCACCCTGACTCAGTGGACACTTCTGGGCCCCTTCAGGTCTATGCACCACTCTACAGTCTCTACTTCATGGGACCCACATTCCCCACAAGAATGTCGTTTTTTATCCCCTTCATCCCATTCAGAACCGGAGAAAACCTAAGAGGAAGCTCCTTGTCAGAAGTGGTGCACAGCGTTAACCCCATTACTTGGGAGGCAGAGGCAGGTGGATGTCAGGGTTGGAGCCCACCCTGGTCTACAGAACTAGTTCTAGGACAGCCAGAGCTATAGAGAGAGTCTGTTTCAAAAATAAACAAAAAATAAAAAAAACAAAAAACAAAAACATAAGCAGCTGGTACAGAGCCCCAATTCCTACTTTACGGGATGTGAAATGTCCAGGACGCACACATGGCAATCTTGTGTATCGGCTACCCCACTGTCCTTGACAGTCTACAAGAGGAAAAGCAAGTCGTCTGGAAGGGTTTTCCTTCCTTCATATGGAAGTAGCACTCAAAAGATCAACAGGAACCATCCCAATGAACAGAGTTTGGATTGACATAGAAAGGACTGAACTTGATGCCATGACCATCCAGTTGCTGAGACAGAGGCCAGGGTCTTCCTTGTCTGGCCTCCATTCCTAAGTATGTTTCCAGATACCACTCTGATCCATTGCTAGACTCATCTTACCTCCTCTATCCAAGCCACATGAGAGGCAATGGTTACGCTAGGGGAAATGTCCATTAGACCAAAGCAAAGCCTTTCCAGTGGATACCGTGATGACAACAGAAAAACCTAAATTTTTACTTCCTAAAAATTTATATCCTTAACCAGGATGTAGACTAAGCAACAGTGATCCTAGAAAGGCTGGTGAGGCAGGAACAGAGGCTAACATAGGCAGACTCTTACATTTGCCCTTAACATGGAAGCTTTCTAGCCCAGCCTCCAAGATCCAAGATTAGAGGAGGAAGAGGAAAGCTAGTATCTCCAAATTTCATTCTCTCAGAAAGCCACACTGAGTGTTAGTTGCTAGGGCCACCTAAGAAATCCGGTGAGGGCATCAGCCTCAGGGTACAGCACCCCTCCTCATTTAAGAACACTTCAACAACTCATCCAACTAGGTCCTCCACTGAGACCAAGCTCAAGGAAACCATTGAGGCTCCTTTCCCAAGAGGCTGCTTTGTTTTTGTTTTTTTTTTTTTGGTTTTTTTTTGTTTTGTTTTGTTTTTTAGATTTATTTATTCATTATGTACACAATGTTCTGCACACCAGAAGAGGGCACCAGATCTCGTAATAGATGGTTGTGAGCCACCATGTGGTTGCTGGGAATTGAACTCAGGACCTCTGGAAGAGCAGCCAGTGCTCTTAACCTCTGAGCCATCTCTTCAGCCCCAGAGGCTGCTTTGTGATACTCCCCCCCAACCCTCACCTGGACTTGGGCTACAACCCAGAAAAGAAACAGGACCATAGGGATTCTGTTCACCCAAGCTCCCCAAATGCAGCATAGTTAACAAGCCATCTTGGGTAGGACTTTAACTCATACTCCTGGGGTTGGAGAACAGCACCAACAGACACGGTGGTATGAGGGGATGTGAGGAACAGTGAAGAGACACACAAGGTCCCTGCCCAGAGGTCCTGAACAGAAATTTTCCATGTCTCCATCTGTTGTTGCCATCACTGCTCTAAGAGTATGGCCAAGACCTGACTAGCCCCATCTTCAAAGGCTTGACTTCCTGCCAGATGATGTCACCATAATCTGATGCCCAGGAACCATATTTGGAGTCCTTGTAAGGATCTGGGACAAGACAAAGGCAGGCACAAGGTATCCTGACAGAAGGCACACAGAAGCTAGGGGCAGCACCATTGGCCCCTTAGCTGCCACGAGGAGGTGAGCCAGTAGCTTAGCTAGAACACCCTGAGAGGACATGAGCCAACTGAGTACTCTGGTCCCTCTAAGACCTAAGCCAACAACTTACAGAAGCCCCCACAGTCAAGGCTAGAGGGGACCTGAGCTGGGATTACACACTGGAGTGACAGGCAAATGCCCATATGATCTCTCAGTCTGGCAGGCCATCCTCATACTGCCTGTACTACCGGGACAGACAGAACCTGAGTCTCCACACAGATGTGGAGTACATCCAGCTTGCCCTATCTGCTGCCCCCCTCCTGTTCCACAATGGGTGACTACGTTGAGAATGCTGAAGAAGGACTTTCTATACCCCATACAAGTGGGCACCCTGCCTTCTAGATCAGATACTCTGGTGCGACAAGGGGCCAAGGACAACTTATATCCCAATACCGCCACCTCTGTGTGGCTACCTGGCCCAATAAGAGGGAACCCAGCTTCCCCAAGTGTATCCATGGGCTCTCACACCCTACAAGAGACATCTTGTTTCTGACTCTCAACTTTCCTCTAATAAAGAGGAACACGGAACTCCCTGAACCTCTACACACAGGCTACACAAGTTGGGGTAATACTGTGAGACAGGGAAAATAGGTAATCTCAGGCAACTCTCTGCAAAAAGGACAGCAAGAGTATAAAGGCAAGTGTGCAGGTCTATGCAAAGGTGAAGGTCAAGGAGGGTCACTGTAAACACTGCACGCCCTTATAAGGTGGGCCAGCTATGAGGACCACTGCTGAAGTGCTGTTCCAGAGCTGCAATAGGAGGCCCTCAACAGGCTGCCCACAACAGGCTGCAACCCAGATCAACAGCCAAGCAGCCTCGGTTTCCTCCTCTGCTGTCAGGAGTGGCCTAGGTGCCCGCTCCTCAGTCTAGATGAAAGGGGTAGGGGGGATGTAAGGCCAGCTAGAGCCCCAAAGGAAACATCTGCACATTCCAGACGCATGTGGTCAACAGGCGGGTGAGTGCCAGCCACCACCCCCCAGCCCATTGCTGGCCGCCATGCTGGAAACAGGGCTCAGGGGGAACAACTCTGAGGGGCCGCCTGTGGATGTTATGTAACCCGTTCCACAGGAGCCAGCTGCCTCCTCCTTCTGGCAGGCTAGTCCAGCATGGTAAGGAGGAAGGCCCCAGTCCTTCTCCAAGACCCAGCTTCATCCTCTCTGGGAGAACAGAGTCCCCTCGACCAGCAAGGATGACTCCTGTAAACATCCCCAACCAGAGCTAGGGTAGAAGGAAATAGAAGCCACGGTGAGGGCACAGTCTTAGGTCTGGGTGGAGGGACAAAGCTCCTCCGCTGGCCTCACTCTGGGTGCCTCTCAGCACTAATGGGCCTTTCGTAGCCTAGCAGCAGAGCCAGTTAAGTCTAATATCCTCACTCTGTTTTTGTTCTCTTTGCTTTTTGTTCCCTTCTATTTATGGCAAGCAAGGCTGGCTTCCAGGGCCGGAAATGATGTTTAAATTAATGAATTCAAGTTTAAGAGAGAGAGTTGAAAAAAGGCACCTCAGCACACAAGCGGCGATGTGGACAGGGGACAGTCTCTGGACCATACCAATTGTTTTTCCAGGGAGATGATGGGTCAGAGAGGCCAGCCATACCTACCATCACTCTGCATGCACCTTGAGACCTATCTCACCTGGCTCCAAACCAGGACTAGGCACACAGGAAGGAGCTCAGTCTCAGAGAGAAGAGAAAGAGGATACCAGGATTCAGGCAATGAAAATGCCCATGTTAAGAGCCCCTCAGCCAGGCTGAAGGACCTCACAGTCCCAGGGCCTGGGGAGTAGAAGAGGCCCCACATTGTTACAAGATGTTCTGCAGGATTTTTTTCGTCCTTACAGAACCCTTTGTCACAAGTACTGAGTCCTTCCACAACTAAAATATCACCATAATGAGATGTTAGGGGTGACATGACCTGCCTAAGATTTTTCGTGGGACTTAGGCATGGACAGGAATCAAAGACTCAGACCCCAAAACTAGAATAAATGTGCTAGGCAGTGGGCCCTCCTCATATTGAGGGAACAGCCCAACTTAGCCCAAGAAATAGCTGTTCCAAGAGCTGGCCGCTGTCCCCGTGTAAACACGACCAGTTGGGTGGAAGGTTTGTTCACCTCCATGTGTATGGGGCACTAAGGCCACTCAATACCCCGGCAATGAAGCAATACAGGGGCTCAGGACCTTTGAGCCCTCTCTAGCAGCAAGGCCCTTTACTGTAACTCTCACCCTAAAGGCTGCAACCAGGAGAAACTGTCTTCTGCCAGTGCCAGAGGGATAAAGCTCTTTCCAAGGAGGCCCCACAGGACCCAACCTGCACTAGGGATACCACATTTTGCCAGGATTTTTAACCCAAAGGAGAGTCAGAGAGAGGAAGCACTGCCTACCTTGACCCTCAAGTACACCCCTCTCCTTGGCAATTAGTGCCTGGGCATCACAAGGGCTCTTTATGAAGAAGATTCCTGCCAAGCCAAAAAGAACGAGGTGTTCCGAGAAAAGACATGAGCTGCATTTTCCAGCTGTATCTCGTCCTTCAGAGAGACTGCTCACGCCCTGTGGCACCCACACCAGGCCAGCTGGAGCCACACGGACAGCCGAGGCAGGCCAGGCCTAAGCATGGAACCCAGACAGCCAACACCCCAGACGGCAGCAGAAGTAGGGTGTTTTCATTCCAGAGCACTAGGCGGGCCGGCTGTCTGGGCTCCTGCTGCTGATGTTGGCCACCGCAATGTTCCGGAAAGGAAAATGTGTCTCCATCCAAAATGGCTTCCTCAGTTGAAACTCAACCCCAGCCAGGCTTTCCCTCAGGAGCCAGGGTCGCTATGCTCCTCTCCCTCTCAGCAGAGATACCTTGGGATAGAATATAAAGGAGGCAGCAGAATGGCCCCTTATGTCCCGGGAAAGTTTAGTGAGGTCAGGCATAACTCAGTGAGAGACATAAAATGGCAGTCAGGGATGGCAGAAGAAGGCTATGCAGGCAGCCCACATGGAGACACTCTGTTTGCCCACTGTTGGATGGAGAAACCAGAGTGCTTTTAAAGAACCCAGAAGAGGAAGCCCAGCATGGTGACCCATGTATTGGAGCACTGAGCAGGAAAACTGATGCCAAGCTCAAAGCTACACAGGCATATCTAGTGAGGCTCTGCCTCAAAACAAAAACAGGAAGGGGAAACTGAGGCTTACAGACATTTTGATTTTCCTAAAATCTCCCAAGAGCCCAGCACTGGGCACATGGAGCAGAATGCAGGGCAGCATCACATAATCACCCAAATTAGAGAATAAGGTATATACCAAGACAGCAGATGCCACAGCATGCTATCTCAGCACAGCCTTACTGCTTCACATCTGCTCTTCCAGAGATACTGAGTTCAATTCCGGGCAACCACACGGTGGCTCACAACCATCTATACTGGGATCTGATGCCCTCTTTTGGACAAGTATACATGCAGATAGGGCACTCATATACCTAAAGTAAACAAATAAATCTTTAAAAATAAATAAACAAATAATAAAATCTAGAGTTGAGTGTGGTGGCAAACACCTTTAATCCCAGCACTCAGAAGGTAGAAGCAGGCAGATCTTTGGGTTCGAGGCCAGCCTGGTCTACAAAGCAAGTTCAGAACAGCCAGGGCTATGCAATGAAACCCTGTCTCCAAAACCAATAAATAAATAAATAAAGTATTAAATTAAAGTAAAATAATATTTTAAAGCAAATATAAATTTAAAAGCAAAACAAAGAAACTGGGTGTAATCGGCTTATACTTGTAACCTCAGCACTCAGGAGGCTGAGACAGCTTCACAGCAAGCCCTAGGCCAGCCAGAGCTACATAATAAGAACTTGCCTCAAAAAACTAAACAAAAACTAGAGAGAGCCCAGCATCCTTGGTTCGTGCCTATAGCCCCAAAATGTGGTAGGCTGAGCCACGAGGATCTCTTGGGGCCATTCAAGACCAGCCTGGGCAATGGAGCACGAACCTCATCACACTCATACCACCACACCACACATGCCCGACACTCCACAGAGAGGTGAGAGCTATTGGGCTAGGGGTAGATCCCATGCATCCTCCTAGTGTTAAAGGCATCTGAGGTCAAACTTCTGGTCTCCTTGATCTAGATGTTGAGTTATGAGCAGGAATTTGCCTGCTCTCGGTGGCCTGTGCTGCTTCTATCTGTACAGCATCTGGCCTGAGCACACTTTCCATACTCAGGCTCTCATGTTCTGTCTGCAGCACAGCAGGACGGTCTTCAGGTACATTTCCTGGTAGCTGGTACTTAAGGACAGGAGAATAGCCAGCCAGAAATGATGGAGAAGGGGACCTACTTAAACAGCTGTAGCGTTAGTATTGGCTCCAGAGCACAAGCCTGACCATGCACCACAAACCCTCACCTCTGAGGCCCCACAACCCACCCTAAGGTAGGATCCCTTAAGGTGCTTACTTTATTTACAGGGAAGAAATTTGAGATTCAGGGCTGAGCCGCTGAGCAAGGTCACATGGGAAGTGAAAGGGCTGGGACATGAGGCTGAGTCCCCATGCTTCCCTCCAGAAAAAGGGAACTGGGGTAGGGGGGACAAGCATAGGAACCCCCAGGGAGCACATACTGGTGAGAAGTAGGGCACAGTGGTGTTTTCCTTTAATCCCAGCACTCAAGAGGCAGAGTCAGGTGGACCTCTGAGTTCAAGGCCAACCTGGTCTACAGAGTGGGTTCCAGGACAGTCAGGGCTACATTCACTACATTCACCCTGTCTCCAGAAACAAACTAAAAATAAAAATAAAAATAAAAAGTAACAAAGAAAAGAAAAAGAAACAAACAAACTAGAGAGAAAGGACCTTAACAACCTATCAATCCCCAGCAACTGTCCCTGGGCCCACAAGAGAGAATGCCCTATCATTTCCACTCCTTGCCATCTATTAACCAGCCTGAGTGCAGTCTTGGGGGATAGCCATAAAACATCCTGACCACATTACTTCTTTGGCGACACACCAGATATGACTCTAAAAAGCACTTTAACATCTGGGATCCTCAGGTTCCTAGTCAATACAAAGAAACCAAGAGACTCCATCCCACAGCCCCATGGGAAGACAACAATGACAGAAAAGACACAAAAACCCATCACAAGCCTATGAAGGCGCAGAGGAGGAGTGTATCTCCTGGATAGTTTCCTTAAAGGTTTTTTTGGTTTGAGGTTTTTGTTTGTTTGTGTCTCTCAAGATGGAAGTGAGGAGTGTATCCTTATATAAACCAAGCAGGACCCAAATTTATAGCAATCCTCCTGCATTTGCCTTCCAAGTATTAGGATGGTAAGGGTGTGCTACCACACCTGACCCAATGACCAAACTCTTTACTTCTTTGTATAAATTTATTAGTCGCTGTAATTAAAAATTACTTTCATCAACAACAAAATTCAGACAAAAAAATGCATACTATGAAGTTCACATTTCAAAACTTAGAACTTGATGATTTTTAGTATCTTCACAAGCCTGTGTAACATCAGTGATAACCTCATGTTTTCATCATTCCAATAAAAAGCCCCACAGTCCTTAGCCATCTACCTTCACCAGCCTGTTAATCTTTTCTGTCTCAATAGATTTACCTATTCATAATTCTTTTACAATTAGAGTTTTTAAAATATATATGTATGTATGTAATGTATGTATGTATATTTCTGTATGTGGCCCAGGCTGACCTCAAATCCAGAATCTTCCTGTCACAATTTCCCCAGTGTTGAGACTACAAGCATAAGCTATCATACTACTTGCCCTCCCTTCTTAACTTTTTTTTTTTTTTTGAGACAGGGTCTCTCTACATAGCTCCAGTTGTCCTGGAACTTACTATGCAGACCAGGCTGGCCTCAAACTCAAAATTTTTAAATGTGTAGCAGTCACCCAGAAATGATATCTAAAATAACCACATCTGAAGACAAAAAAGTTTATACCTAGTACCAGGTGGATGTTCCAAAGAGCTTTCTTCAATACAGAATGTCCTGCCTTGTAGTCACTGGCCACAAAGGCACCAGATACCTGATAGAGGTGTGGCCCTCCACAACTGAGCTGGAGACATCAAGGGCTGACATGCAAGAGCTCTACAGTCACAGCTCAGTCAGTCAAATACCTAATGATGCAGGAGTTAGTTTTCCCACAAGTTAAAAGCAGAAAAAGAGAACTCGGTGAAGTCTAACTATTAGATAGAGTCTGGCCATCAACTAGTTGTACTGTGTAGACCTTATCTGGACCCTAATTTAAATTACCAAAACTTCAGAGCCAGACTCGGTGGAAGACATCTGTAATTCCAGCATTAAGAACACTGGGCCGGCTGGGTGTGGTAGCTCACACCTGTAATTCAAAAGAAGAAGAAAGAGAGGAAGAAGACAACGACTGGGGTAGAAGGATCAAAGATCTGAAGGTTCACGGCCAGCCTGGGCTACAAGAGACTCTGTCTCAAAAAAGTACAAAAACAAACAAACAAACACATCCCAAGCAGCTGGGCACAGTGGCACACAGCCTTAGTCCCAGAATTGACCGGCAGAAGCAAGTGGATCTCTGTGAGTTCTAGGCCAGCCTTGTCTACACAGCAGTTCCAAGACAGCCAGGAATATACAGAGAAACCTCATCTCAAAAAAAGCAAAGCAAAACAAAACAAAACAAAACAACAACAACAACAAAAAAAAACCAGACACACACACCTAAAACAAAACAAACTTTAAAAAGAGAGATAAACAAAAAATATACACAATGAACATCCAATCCCACCAAGGAGGCATTCCCTATTTCAGGTGTGTGTTGGATGTAATGATAGACTCAAAACATTCACAAATAAAAGAATAAGATGCTGGTCTTTGGCTCAAAGTATAAGACAGGAATGACAGGCAAAAAAAAGGGTGAGATTCATTACCCTATTCTTTCTTTTCTTTTTTTTTTTCTTTTTTTTTTTTTTTTTTTGAGAAAGGGTTTCTCTTTGTAGTCCTGGAACTCACACTGTAGACCAGGCTGGCCTTGAACCCACAGAGGTCTGCCTACATCTATCTTCTGAATGCTGGGATTAAAGGCATGCACCACTACCACTAGGCCAATTACTCTTGTTTTCCATACTTTTCACAATAACAGAGTTTTAAATACTCCACAGTAAAGCTCAAAGCCAGTCAAGCAGAAGCAATCTACCAGTAATGTCACCTTTCTTAAGCAGCAGCATGGTTTTAAGCCAAGAAACGCTAGGAAGCTTTATGCTCAGAAGACCAGCTGTCCTGTTTCCAGGATACAACTGTCCTGCCAAGGAGCCACACACATACAGAAGGGCCTGATGATGGTCAGAAAGAAGGCAATGTTCACTGGGCACCTAAACACTGGCCTGAAGGCTGCTGTCAGTGTCCTTTGTCCTCAGAGAAAACCATCTATCTATCTGATCTCCAGTAGCCTGCAGCATGGACAACCTATGGGACACAAACTGGCCTCCAGAACCAGCAGGGGGAACTCAACACCTGCCCCTGAGGCGTCAGCTTCTATCTGCTGGTTCTCACAGCTCAATAAACCACTTAGAAGCCGTGCTGGGGAAGAAAAATGTGGAGTCTTCATCCAGCAGTCCACATGTGGCCATTCTGACGCTTCCTCACACAATGTGAGGAACAAACATCTTAAGAACCCTATGAGCTCAGGTTGGGCCAGGCTATCAGCTCTCAGAAAACCCTTTGTACCAGAACCCAGGGTAACAGCTCAAGCCTCACTACTGCACAAAGAGCCAACGGAACTGTAGACCCTCATCTTGCATTTCCTAGCCTGCTCCTAAGAGGCCAGCAGGGCCTAGGTCTGACCACCAGAGATGCCAGCCAGCAGAGAAAGAGAGGTGCCCTCATTCATAGCATCCATAAAGAAAAGGTGAGGCATATGATGCAGTTCTGTGGGTTCTGCTAGACACCAAGAGGGGATCCATCTCCAGAGATAGCTGCACTACAAATGCTGCAGTGGCTAAGGAGCACAATGATAGGCTGGGTGAGTCACCCAAGAGCGTTACAAAACCCAGTGAAAGGGCCCAGTTCTACTTTAATGGCTCCAGGCATCTAAAAAGCTCCTGAAGGGATTCCAGCAGGGACTACTGTGGCTAGCTAGCTAGCGTATCCAGGAAATCTAAGAGGCTGGAATCAGCAGGCCCTGAGACAAACAACCCTGCTCTCCTCGCCCTTCTTGATTCAACCCTGGTCCCCAGCACTGCAAAAGGCCCAAACCACAGGCGACCATGTCTATGATGTGATACCTTGAACACATTACATCACGTCTCCAAGCCTGTTTCATCACCTGTAAAACAAGGGTCTAGCTCTATCATCCTCCAGGGAATTAGACTAAGAATTAAGTGTGATGATCTATTAAAAAGAGCCTCGTTAAGCCTGGTTCAAAGCGATCTCTCAGTGAAATTTGCCTGTTAGTTCCAGAATGCAAAACTGGGGCAGTCTCAAATGTTTTAACCCGTCCTGGAAATTTCCTTCCTTAAATTCCTAAAAATACGCAGCCCTACCAGCGGCCCACTCCCACCATGCCCTCTACTCCCTACTTCTCCAGCAGTCATCCACGGCCAAGAGCAGCCTGCAGGCCCCTGAACCCACCTTCTTGTCCCTTAAGCATAAATACATCCATCAAATCCCTGTCTAGACCCCTCCCCTAGATGCCAGTTCTGAGCCCCACTGAAATTCCCAATCCCGGGATGCATCTTAATTAGTCTCTAATTAACGTTTATTCCGAAACTTCCGACTATGCCCCAAGCGCTGTTGCAGCCCCTGTTTGAGGAGCTCGGCAACGTAAGACGTCAGTCTTCATAGAAACCGGGATTTTTGGCTACCCTTCTGGGTCACGCCGGCTGAGGTCCAAGGTTTTCCTTATTTAGTCGGGCCCGACATCCCTGCTGGAGCCTCGCCCTGGGAGCGGCCAGGCCCCGCTGCGTCTAGCGGCCCGAACTCGGGACCGCGCCCACGCCCTGCGGCCGACAGCCCTGCAACGGTCTAGAAGGACTCTACCTCAGCCCCACTCCCGCCGGACCCAGCGGTGATGCTCTAGCCAGGCCGCCCGCCGCCATGGCAACCGCCTGCCCGCCTGCACTGCTTCGGCGCAGCTACTCACAGCGCGGTGGCGTCAGCCGGGATGCGCAGACTCGGCCCCAGCGTCTGCAGCCAGCGGCCGGAGCAATTGACGCGGCAGGCGGCGTCGGGCGCCGGGCCGCAAAAGCAGGGGAGCGGGCAAGGCCCGCAGCCGCGCCCAGGGTCTCCAGCCAGCGCTCCGAGCCACAGGCCCAGGCCTAGGGCCAGCGCCAGGCGAGCGGGCGCGCCGGGCGGCATCGTCAGCGCAGCCCGCGCATGGCCCCGGCTCCCCGAGGCCCCGTGCGCCGGCAGCCGCAGTTCAGGAGGGGCCCGCGGACCTCATGGTGTGGCCCGGGAATGGGTGCCGCGGCGGCCGTGGCCTGTCTGCGGTGCGACAGCTTGCTCAGCGCTCTGGGACAGGCCGCACCTCAGGGCCTTGGCCGCCAGCTCGCGCATCCGCGCTGCACTGCAGACCCAGCGCCGGCTCCTCCTCCTACCCAACCACCGGCGCGGCGCAGGGCGGTGCGTCCTCAGGTTCCGCCCCTGCGCTTCCAAGTTGGCCTTGGTCGAGGGGACTGAGGGAAGAGCAGGCCTCCACAAGCTCCGCCCCCTTCACTGCAGATCCTGCGGTGGGCGGGGCCTGAAGGGAGGGCCCCCCTAGGCTCCGCCCACACGCCCGCCCTTAGCTAGTGGGGCCTCATGGGAGGGTTGGCCTTCACAGGCCCCGCCCTCTGCTCTGCTGGGCTAGAGCCTTGAGGGCGGAGGAGGCTCCGCCCCCTCTACTGCGGCGCTAAGAGGCCCCACCCATCACGCTGCAGAGCGAGCCGCGGCCCGCGTAGGCGGCACACTCGAAGGGTCTGTCAGCAGCCCGCTACGTTGGTGTGAGATTAGAGGGTCTCTGGCTAGTCACTCCGCCTTCCCGAGCTCCCCAGTGAGGTTCTCTGGCTGTTGGGGCCTCCTCGGAGTCCGTAGGTTTCTTCGCTCCCAGCCTCCTGCAATCCACAGTCACAGCACTGAAAACACCAGTAGGTGCGGAAGAGATGGCTCAGCACCGGGCAATGGTGGTGCAGAGGCAGGTGGATCTCCCGAGTTCCAGGATGGCCAAGGATATACAGAGAGAGGAAGAGACAGAAGGGGGTGGGGAGAGGGAGAGAGAGGAGAGATGGAGAGATCAGCGGAAAAAGGAGCTTGCCGTGCAAAGCCTGTTTACCTGAGTTCGGTCCTGAAACCCACGTAAAAATGTACTTGCACAAAGTGTCCTCTGGCCGCTACATCCTCGCCATAGCACGCACCCTTCCCTAATAACAAATTAAAAAAAAAAAAAAAAAAAAAAAGCCTGCGGCCTACAGCTTCTGGATGTCCGCTGTGCTAGTTTCCACTCCGCAAGTCTCCTCTGCCCCAGGAGAGTACTGCCGACCTGAGTCAATAAATACTCGCTGCGTCATCTCATGGCTCTCTGCCAGAGGATGCTGCAGAGGCTCGGAAGTGATGCGCTCACCTAGAGTGGGTGAAGCTCGGTGCGGTGTGCTCCAACCCCACCAGCAGCCCGCCCTGCAGCTGCTGAGGTGCAGGGAAGATGTCCTTCCCTTCCCGCCGGCGGCTCCAGGCTTCAGGCTCGCACACTACAGTTCCTCCTGCGCAGGAGCTAAGACAAAATTAGCATGACAGACTCCAAACACAGCACTGCAGAACATGCTTAGATGCCGAATGCCTAGAATTAATTACGTGTGTTTCTATTTACAGGAGGGATTTAAAAGAAAAGTAAAATAATAATCATAAATTTTTAAAAAGTTCACAAACACTTTGTTGATGAGTTGACGAGTGTCCCAAGGCTGGAGGAAAGGGAGTGAGGGTTTCATTGGGGCCAATAAACTTGTTTGTTCTGGAATTAGAACAAGTGATTGAACGGCCTTATTAAATATATTAAAACAGCTATATAGCCAAGGCTCTATAGTCTCAACAAATACTTTTTAACTCAGCATATGTGTGTGTGTGTGTGTGTGTGTGTTTGTGCATGTACAAGCATGTGCTCACATGTGGAAATCAGGGAACAACTTTATGGAGTTGGTTCTCCCCTGTCTATTTTGACATGGATTAAAACCTTTACCACTGAGCTATCTCATTGACCTTCAGCTTCAATTTTTTTGTTTGTTTGTTTGGTTGGTTTTTCAAGACTAGGTTTCTCTGGGTAGTCTTGGGCTGTCTTGGAATTCTATCAATCAGAAATCCACCTGCCTCTGCCTCTCAAGTGCTGGAACTAAAGGCATGCGCCGTCACGCCCAGCTTCTGCTTCAAAATAATAAATATGTTGTTGGCCCTGCTGTTGAGCCAGGTACGGGCCAGAGCACCCTGGCTCACAAGCACCTCTTCCTGGAGCATTGACAGGACCTGAACACTCACTGCGCGCAAGGTAACTGAAGATGCTCAGGCCCCTGCCAGCCACTGAGCTTCGAGCCTCACTGCACACTATGATTCCCACCACCCTGCCTCTACCTCAGCTGACTGGACATGGCTCACTCCAGACTGACCTCAGTTGCTGCTGATGGGGCCATGAGCCACCTGAAGGCCTGCAACTCCTCCGGAGACAAGTGGGAACCTCCATCCTTCTGTGGAAAACGGGATGCATAATCCCACATTTTAGGAATGAGCTAAAACATGCAGTACAGGTAGTCCCAAACAAGAACAAGCAGCTACCACAAAGGCAGAAGACAGAGAAGAATGAACAGGAAGCAAATAACGGGTAAACAAGACGCCTCCGACCAGAAGTGTCAACCAAGGGAGGGATGTAGTCCATTTTCAAGGGCAACTTCCTTGCCAGATGTAAGGAAGGAGTTAATGTAAGGAGCAACTCCAAACTAACAATTTCAAATCTACAAATTAGGCGGGGGTGGTCCACACTTTCAATCCCAGCACTCTGGAGGCAGAGGCAGGTGGATCTCTGAGTTCCAGGCCAGCCTGGTCTACAGAGCAAGTTCCAGGACAGCCAGGGCTACACAGAGAAACCCTATCTCAAACAAAAACAAACAAAACAAAAAAGAAAGAAAAGAAAAGAAAATCTACAAACTGATACTGAATTGTAGGTGGGGAATGTTCCAGGAACGGTTTGAAACCATTGGCGTGAGAAGGATAGGACATATTTACCAGCCATCTACTGTACACAGAGCCTTTGTCCCCAGTCTGTCAGCACCCCAGAAGTTCTCCAAGGTCATCCCAGCCTTTGCCATGTCACCTGTGCATTGCTAAAGGAACGGTGTTAGCGAGTGACCTTTATAGAAGGCATTTTGAATGGAAGACTTGGCAGGAAGCCACGTGCCAGCAGGTTGGTTGGCATGTAAGGACTGCAAACACAGCCGATGGTCAGCCAAAAGGAGGGGAGGACAGAGCCAAACCAAGTCTTTTTCTTAACGTGGGGAAGGCGTTACAGGTTCGGGGAAGCATGGCAGTGGAGAGGACAGTGAGGACATCTTGAGAGATGGAAGAAAAAGGCCCCACATCACACACTTCCTTACTCAGTCCTTCATTGATGTCTTCTGAATTTCAAGAGCTTTAGCAAACTCAGACTACTGCTGTTCCTTTATGAAATGAGATTACTGGAGAGACAGAGAAGTCAAGAAATGTTCTGGGCCACACAGCAGGTAAATAGCAGGTTTAACATTATATTCAAAGTTCAAGGTTTTCTGCCGACAGATGACAGATTTTTAAGATTCAAGGACTCAAAGCACAGAAAGATACACTTGCAAGAAAACAATGAAGCTGGGCAGTGGTGGTGCATATCCTTAGTCCCAGCACTAAGGAGGCAGAGGGAGTCCGGTCTCAAGGCCAGCCTGGTCTAAAGAATGAGTTCTAGACCAGCCAAGGCTACATAATGAGATCCTGTATTGTGGACATTTTGGTTTGTGATATATAAACATGCTTTTGTTATAATCCCAAGTGGGGGATTTTAGTTTGTCCACACCTATTAATTGTCCCATGTGGAGGCAGCTGGCATTAGTTGAATTCTGAGGACTTTGAGGGGTATAACTATGATCGTCCCGAGGAAAACAGTGCAGTCACTTGGAGGAGTCAGAGGAGGACTGCTTGCTGCTGGTTTGTCCTGCTGCTGTGTTTGCTGTTTGCTGGTCACCTGGACTTCTGGATTTCCTAAGACAGACATTGGCATTGCCCCCCCCCAAAGAATCCTAGGGCCCTACCCAGCAGGAAGAAGTAAAGAGGATTACAACCTTTCCCTTACAACCTTCCTTTTCCCCCACGTGGGGTTGGGAGGGGGGTGGAAGAGAGATATAAGCTTTAAGGAACCCCCAAATAAACTAGTACCTACAATCCTGTCTCAAAAAAGAAAGAGAAAGAAAGAATGAAAACAGTAAGTAAAATGAATTAGTCAGCTCTGCATTTTTTAAAAATGTATTTTTATTACTTTCATTTATGTGTATGCATGTGTCTATGTGAGCACATCTTACTGTGCTCAGGTACCTGTGAGACCAGAAGAAGACGTGGCATCCCCCGGAGCTAGACTTGTACCTGACATGGGTGCAGATGACTAAACCGGGGCCATCTGGACAGAGAGTGCACGCTCTTCTTAAGAGTTAGCTATTTACTTTATGTATAGCCACACATACTAAGGTATATGGAGTTTCAAATTTTCAAAAGGCTTTTTTTTTTTTTTTTTTTTTTTCTGAAGACAGGGGTTTCTTTTAGTAGTCCTGGCTATCCTGGAACTTGCTCTGTAGACCAGGCTGGCCTCCAACTCAGAGATCTGCCTGCTGCTGCTGCTTGCCTGAGTGCTGGGATTAAAGGTGCATGCCATCACGCCTGGCTTTCAAAAGAATTTTTTAAATTTCAAATGAAAAACAATGCTTTTTCTGTTGAAAAAAAAAAATTTGTCGGTCACATGTGCAGTGGCGCAAGCCTGTAATCCAAGCACTCAGGGAGACAGAGGGAGGTGGATGTGGATTTCTGTGAGTTCAAAGCCAGCCTGGCCTACAAAGCAAGTTCAAGATAGCTAAGGCTATACAGAGAAACCTTGTCTCAAAAAAACCCAAAAAGGGTCTGGAGAGATGGCTCAGTGTTTAAGAACACTGCTCTTCCAGACATCCTGAGTTCAATTCCTGGCACCCACATGGTGGCTCACAATCATCTATAATGTGGTCTGATGCCCTCTTCTGTCATGCAGGTGTACATGCAGCTAGAGCACTCATACATATACAAGTAAGTAAATAAATAAATTTTGCCGTAGGGAAGATCAAGCCTGCCAAAAAAACAAAAACAAAAACAAAAACCCTAAAGTCAGGGCTGGGACAGGGTTTTGTTTTGTTTTTTAACCTTACCAGGAAAGTAAAAGCATTCAACTAAGGAATCTGAGACCACTGGACAAGTGAGTAAAATGTCTGAAGAAAAAGGACCATCAAGAGAAAATATCCCAAGAAAAAAAGAGTAAATTGGCCAAATAGTATCACCTACCTCCAGCTGACCAGTCTACAATCTGGACTCAGAGCCCTGGACTAGTGCAGGCACCCATGCCACCATCCTGCCAGAGCAGACACCCCTTCCTGCAGGACACTACCAGATGAAGGCCAGGGCCAGGGCTGCCTCAGCAGAAGCTCCCTGCTGTCTGCGCATTCACTTCCTGCCCACTTCCTGCCAAAATGCTTGTCTCTGCTGCCCTCTACCGACATAATGGCAAATGATCCTTTTGTGGTCCCAATTCAATTAAAAAATTAAAGCTAGCTCTCTCCTCCTCTAAACTCACACATGCTTGTTAAAGGAAAAATCTAAAATCTCTGTCTCATATCAGAAGAGCCACCTGGTATGGGACAGAGGAAAATAAAAAATAAGGGACTATTCTATTGCCACTAATCTCATAATATCTTGGTTTTCATTTGACTCAATAAAACTTTTCTTAAGGTATAAAAATCTTATAGATTTTTATAATTTTTAAAATCTTATATCTATAAGATTTTTATACCAAATTTTTATACCAAGATTTTTATACAAAACAGTGGACATCTTTGGGGTGACTGCTGTGTTCTACCTAGCCGGTACTGCCTCTAAGCTGACAAACACCACCCAAAGATGAGCCTCGGACTACAGTCTCCTCAGGACATTCAAATTGCTGAGTTCATGAGACTGGCAGGAACATTCTACAGAATGTTGAACTCAAAAAATACTTTATCCTAAAACTGCCAAAAACAACCAAGCTGAACATCGTGGGAGGCAGAAATAGCTTCATTATTGTAAATAGTTTTTATTGTGTTACAATCTTTCTTTTTTATTTAGACAAAAAGGGGGAAATATTGCAGGGTATTTGATCACATTGTGAACCCCAAGACTGTGTTATTTACTGGAAAAAAAAACCTGTTTCTAATTGTGTGGCTCAACCCCAGCACTCACTTTTCATCTGAGAGCTCTCTGCTTGAATATTGTAAACAGGAGTAAATAAAGCCAACCATAGGGTAAGAGGCAGAGCAAGCAACTGGTTGACAAGAAGTGAACACAGGTTATTTTTTAATTATTTATTTATTATGTATACAGAGTTCTGCTTGCCTGTACACCTGCACCACACAAGAGGGCACCAGATCTCATTATAGATGGTTGTGAGCCACCATGTGGTTGCTGGGAATTGAACTTGGGACCTTTGGAAGAGCAGCCAGTGCTCTTAACCTCTGAGCCATCTCTCCAGCCTGAACACAGGATTATTAAGGAAAAACAAACAAACAAACAAACAAACATAGAGCTGGGCATGGTGGCACAGGCCCGTAATCCCAGAACTCAGGGAGGCAAAGGCAGGGGATCCCTGTGAGTTCAAAGCCAGTGTAGTCTACAAAGCTAGTCCAGGACGGCCAAGGCTACACAGAGAAACCCTGTCTCAAAAAACTGAGAAAAACAAACGAACATAGAATAAGAAGGCAGGAGGATGGCTAGAGAGACACACCAGAAATAGAGGAGTTGTCTGGCTGTCCTGCACTCACTATGTAGACCAGGCTGACTTTGATTTCACGGAGATGTCTGCTTCTGCCTCCCAAGAGCTGGGATTAAAGGCGCGTGCCATGCAGCCCCAGACTAATCATCTCTAAATGAAAGCGGCTGTTGCTGGATGTGCTGGTACATGCCTTTAATCCCATTTCCAGACAATATTTTAATTCATTATTTTTATTTGTGTGCGTGTGTGTGTGCGTGTGTGTGTGTGCGCACGCGCCTGCTGTATATACATGTACCGCATGTGTGCTCAGACCTCAGCGTGCCCTGAGTTGTCCAGAGTCATCCGATCACCTGGAACCGGAGCCACAGAGAACTGTGGGTCACAGTGCACAGGAGCTGAACTCGGAAGAGCAGCCACTGCTTCTTCACTTTTTATTTTTTGAGACACTGTGTGATCCTGGCTGTCCTGGAACTCACGCTGTAGACCAGGCTGGCCTCTAACTCAGAGATTCACTTGCCTCTGCCTTCTGAGTGCCAGGATTAAAGGTGAGCTCCACCACCACCTGGCTGGCTACAGCCAGTGCTCTCAACTGCCAAGCCATCTCTCTGTTCCCTGCGTTTTTTAAAAGATGTACTGATTTTTGCATATGTGTATGTAGCTTTATGTGCATCACATAAATTTCTTGTGGAAATGGAATTACAGCTGTCTGTGAACTACCTGATGTGAGTTCCGGGAACCAAACCTGACTCCCAGGCAAGGGCAGTAAGTGCTCTTAACCACTGAGCCATCTCTGTAGCCTAATGTGTGTGTGTGTGTGTGTGTGTGTGTGTGTGTGTGTGTATGGTTTGTTGTTTGTTGTTGTTGTTGTTGTTGTTTTTTTCAGGACAGGATTTCTCTGTGTAGCCTTGGCTGTCCTGGAACTCTCTCTGTATACCAGGAATGGCCTTGAACTCAGAGATCTGCCTGCCTCTGCCTTCCAGGATGGCTCAGCAGGTAAAGGCATTTGCTGCGCAAAGCCTGGTGACCTGAGTTTGATCCCTAGGACCCACATAAAGGTAAGAGAACAGAACTGACTCCACAAAGCTGTCCTCTGACCTCCACATCTGTACTGTGGCACAAATACCCACAAACATGCATCATGTACACTAACACACAATAATAACAGGAAAATAAAAAAGAAATGAGATTTAGCCTGGTGTGGCGGCACCCTTAGCAGGCAGAGGTAGACGGGTCTCTGTGAGTTCCAGGACAGTCAGAATTATACAGTGAGATGTCGTCTTGAAAAAACAAAACAAAAAACAAAATAAACAAAAAAACCAGTATGTCTTGGGGGCTGGAGAGAAGGTCCAGAGTTTAAGAGGACTAGGGGCTGGAGAGATAGCTCAGCTGTTAATTCCAGAGGTCCTTCCCAATTAACTATATGGAAACTACCATCTATAATGAGATCTGGTGCCCTCTGCTGGTGTTCAGGCATATATGCAGGCAGAACACTATACATCATAAACAAATCAGAAAGAAAGAAAGAAAGAAAGAAAGAAAGAAAGAAAGAAAGAAAGAGGAAGGGAGGGAGGGAGAGAGAGAGAGGGAGAGAAAGAAAGAAAGAAAGAAAGAAAGAAAGAAAGAAAGAAAGAAAGAGAATTGGCTGTTCTTTCAGAGTACCTGATTCAATTCCCAGAATCTATGTGATGTTCACAACCATCCATTCCAGTTCCAAGGAATACAATGCCCTCTTCTAGCCTCCCTCGGCACTGGCACACAAGTGGTACAGACATTCATGTAGGCAAAACACCCATATGCATGACAAAATACAAATACATTTGTCTTTTGTGTTCTAAAATTTTTCCAAACAGGCAGGGCATGGTAGGACAACACCTGTAATCCCAGCACTCTGGCAGGCAGAGTCTGTGAGTCCGAGGCCAGCCTGGTCTACAAAGGCTACACATAGAAACCCTGTCTGTTTAAAAAAAAAAGAAAAGAAAAGAAAAAAGAAAAAAAGAAAACAAAACAAAAAATCCAAACAATTGCATTTTTTTTACATAAATACTTTCAGTTTTGTTTTGTATTCATATAAGATTTCCCTGTGTAGCTCTTGCTGTCCTGGAACTAGTTCTGTAGACAAGGCTGGCTCAAATAGAGATCCACCTGCCTTTGCCTCCAAAGTGCTTAGATTGTAGGCGTAGAATACTAGGCTCAGTTGGCTTTTTGAAATTTTATTTATTTATTTTATTAATTATGGTTTACTCACATTGTATCCCAGCTGTAGCCTCTTCCCTTGCCCCTTCCCAATCCACCCTCCCTCTCTGTCATTGGCTTTTTGAGACAGGGCTTCCCTGTGTAGCCTTGGCTGTCCTGGAACTCATTCTGGCCTTTATCTCAGAGATCTGCCTGTCTCTGACTCCTGAGTTCTTGGATTATAGGCATGTGCAGCCATACTCAATACATAGTTTAAAAAAAAAAAACCACATTGGTTGACTATTAATATAAAGAAACCAGAAAACTAGAAAGGAAAAAAAGAAAGAAGAAAACCTGATCAGTTCAGGAAAGAACTACAACTAGAAATAACAGTGTATGCTCAAGGCCAGCCAAGGCTTGAGTGAGCCCCTGCCTTAAAAAAGAAAGATCAGATCAGTAGGTTCATCAAAACACACAAAATGAGTGGCTGGCAAGATGGCTCAGTGGTTAAAAGTGCTGACACTTTCCCAGAGCACTGGGTTTGCCTCCCAGAACCCACTTGGTGGCTCACAACTGTCTGAAACTCCAGTTTCAGGAGATCTAACACTTTGTCCTGGCCTTTGTGGGCCACACGTGGTACATGGAGACAAATGCTAGCAAAACACATATATACATAAACTGAACACACAGGACAGGGAAATGTACATATGAACAAGTTAAGGATCACAGTATTCGTGCCATACAAGAAAATGGACCAGCATTGCGAGGCAGAGATAGCTAGATCTACACAGAGTGAGTTCCAGGATGGCCAGGTCTGCATAGAGAGAACCAATACCTTGGAAAAAAAAAACTAAGGGGCTATAAAGTTGGCTCAGTGGTGAAGAGCACTTGTTCTTTATTTTTATTTTTATTTTTTGAGAGAGAGGGTTTCTCTGTATAACCTTGTATGCTCTGGACTCGCTTTGTAGACCCGGCTGGCCTCAAACTCACAGATCCATCTGCCTCTCTTTTTCTGAGTGGAGGGATCAGAGGCGTGCGCCACCACGCCTGGTTATTTTTTTCGATGATTTATTTATTTTTTATTCTGTATGAATATTTTACCTGCGCGTATGGAAGTGCCTCATATGCATGCAGTACCCACGGAGCCCAGAAGAGGGCACTAGTCCTCTAGAACTGGAGTTACAGACACGCGCAGGCTGAGCGCTAGAAATGGAATCCAGGTCTTTGGCAAGAGCAGCCTGTATTCCGACCCACGCAGTCATCTCTCCAGCCCTGTCTTGGTTGTTGAGACAGTCTCCCATTGAACCTGGAGCTCAATGTTTCAGCCAGACTGTTACCACTGAAATACCCCTGTCTTCGTTTGCCAGGGTTAGAGACATATTACAAAGCCTGCCTTTTTTTTTTTTTTTTTTTAACGGGTGCTGGAAATCATCAGAATTCAGGTCTTCAAACTTGCCCAGCTTGCACATTCCCATTAAGCCATCTACCTAGCCCTTCAACTTGTACACTTTAAACATACGCAATTGACAAAACCACACAACAGAGGCCCTGGATCAAAAAGCACCTCCCACTCCCCCCTATAAAGAAAAAAGAAATCGTGGAAGTTTAGTTGCAGAGAAGCCAGTCATGGGTGGCTGTAGGGATTATGTGGTAAAGCAAGGAACTGTTTCATCGTTTCATGACAATGCTTCCAGGTTGTTCGAGATTGTGGATCCACTTGGCCCCCTCTCTTGACAAGAGGCTCCCACTCAGAGCTGGAATCCAGCACTGCTGAGAACTGGTCCCCAACTCCGTTTTAGGTGCTATAGATGGAAGCCAGGGCTTCTTGCATGTTAAGTGAGAGCTCTGTCTCAGCCACACAGGTCCTATGAACGTGGCGTGTGCACAAGCCCCCCTTCATTGGTGGTGAGCACCTCTGCCGCATAAGCCTCTACAGTCTTAACCTGCAAAGCAGCTGCTCTCTGCTTGGCCCCCCACAGATGGTGCTTCTTACCGGTTGGCCACTTACCGGTTACTACCAGCCAGCAAGATATCAGGGACAGCCAACCAGGGCCACCAACATGAACAGGCTCCTCAGGGTATCTTTTCAGGAGAATATATTTGGACCTTTTACGCCTGGGTGCCAAAGTCTACATACCTCTGACATCGCCTGCTTTCTGGGGTGACTCAGTGTTCTCTCTCTCTCTCTCTCTCACTCTCCCTGCCTCCCTCTCTCTCTTTCCCTCAGTCTCTCATACAATTCAGGGCTGTTGCAGTTCTTCTGATGTTTCCATGGCAACTCTCACAAGGATTTCATAGAACATAAGGTGTTTGAGCAGGAAGGGCCCTTGGAGATCAACTCCTCCTCCACATTTCACAGAACAGGAAGTAGGTCCAGAGAGGCGATGCCAAGTACCTGGGGTCACACAGCAAGAAAGGGACCTCTGCCCTCTCCTCTGGAATTTAGAAAGCAGACAGCTGAGTTGCAAGGGTCTGAAACCTCACGAGATGCTCTGAGAACACAAGATTTCAGGGCTCTGCCTTGCTTGCTAAAGGACTGAAGCCCAGTCTGACTTCTGTGGCTCAACCACAAAGCTTTCCCTTCGATGCCAGTGAGGAGGACAGGCGCAGGCAGCACAGGGTCTGTCCTCAGAAAGCTCCCAGATGGGTACAGAAGCTTCTGGAGAACCACTGGGGGGCATCCAGGGTGCCAGAAGTAGGAACAGGAGGAGCATGGCAAACAGGGCTCCAAGCAGAACCTGTAAGGTCAGGAACATGGCTCTCATTCCTGCCTCAGACTCTGAGGTAGGGGTAGAGCTGGAAGCCTAGGTAAAATGGGAGAGACCAGCCAGGCTGGGGACTCCTGGGAGATGCTATGCCAGGGCAACTCCCAGAAAGACCAGATAGAAGTTTACAAGAGCTGAGGGGCATGTGAGGACCAGAGGTCTGGGCTGAAAGAGAACTCAGAGACAAGGTTTCCAGGGGTCCTGGGTGGCTCCTTTTATTCGGAAACAAGGGCGTGTGGGCATCTTTTTCTTTGCTAGCACTGACCCATCTTTCATTCCAAGGTTGACTTTCCAGGGTCATACAGGGTCATACAGCCAGCTCTAACTCCCTGCCTTGGGGGTCAGTCCCTGGCAGCAGTGCTCTTCTGCGCAAATTTGAAGATCCCAGAGCTTGGGGGACTCCAGGCCAGACTAAGGACAGTGTCAGACTAATGCTGTCACACTGTCCTCTCCCTTTCTCACCAAACTGGTCCCTTGCCTCAAGCTTGGTCTGAGGGGTCATTAGCTATTGCTATGTAACAAACATCTCCCAAATACCTGGTTTTAAAAGGCTCATACCAGGAACTGGAGAGATGGCTCAGTGGTTAAGGACACTGACTGCTCTTCCAGAGCACCGGGTTCAAATGGTGGCTCACAGCTGTCTGTAACTCCAAGATCTGGCACTCTTACATAGACATACATACATACATACATTGCACATAAAATAAAGATAAAAATGAATTAAAAAAAAAAAAAGACTCATCTCCTCATAGCTAGAGGAACATGGTAGCCTGCTATAACCCCAGCACTTGGGAAGCTGAGGCAGGAAGACTGAGTTTGAGGCCACTCTGGTCCATACAGTGAAACCCTATTTTACACAGCATTGTCCACTGAGCCTGTGTGTCCATCAGAAACCTGGCTTATTCAGCTGGAGAGTCAGTTACTCTCCGTTGGCTGCTTGAGTGTTCTCTAATCATGGCACCTATATTCTGAAAACCACTGTCAAACAAACAAAAACACTGTCTCTGGGTGCAAGAAACTGGGGTCACTTCTGTTGTCTCCCTGCTGTGGCTCGGAGGCCAGGGTAGGAGACCCAGACCCAGACTGGGTTTCTCTGTGTAGTCTTGGCTAGAACTTGCTCTGTAGATCAGGCTGGCCTCTGCTCCCCGAGTGCTGGGATCAAAGGCATGCACCACCACCACCCAGCTGCCATCTTCTTTTGTTGTTGTTTTGTTTTTTGAGACAGGGTCTCACTATGTAGCCCTGATAGGCCTGGAACTTGCTATGTAGACCAGTTTTAACTCACGGAAATCTGCCTACCTCTGCTTCATGAGTACTAAGACTAAAGGCATGCGCCACCATACCCATATGAGGCCCGTGTTTCTAACTTACATTTCTTTTGCCAATTTAGCAATTGCTTATTGAGGCCAGGAGCTGGCTGCCAGGGATATGGCAGTGACCAAGACAAGCTGCTTCCTGTGCCCAGAAGGCTTACATTCCAGAGTGAGAAACAGATGGGAACAGAGGAGCCTTTCGATATAGTGATCAAAGACGAGTAGAACTGTGGGGAAGGGAGAGCCGGGGCCTGAGGTACTTGGAAGAAAGTAGAGACTTGGATTTTATGTAAACGCTCCTCATTTTTAAGGCAAGTCTGTCTCCTTTGCTGCTGGAGGCTCCCCTCCTCTGCTGCCCTCCCACTTTCTCTGGCTTGCCTCTTCCGTCTTTCCTCCAAGATGACTGCCCTACCTTCATTAGTCACACCCATAATACCCTAATAGCAGCTCCTTCCCCAGAGCATCCAAAACTGGAACTCTTTGTGTATCCCACGTACTGAACATGTTCTGGCCAGCGTCTGGAAGAAGGCTGTATGGTCTGCTTCCTAGGACAAGTAGGCCCAGGCTGTTGAGGTTCCCAGCTGAGATCCTGGGCCAAACATCCTGAGGTTGGCCTTGTGAGGGTGGGACACCTGGAGTTCTCAGGGAATGCAAAAGTGGGAGCCCAATACCCTACTCTAGGTCAGGACTTTAGATTTGAAGATTGGCCTGAGAGAGGTAGAAGGCTTTGAGCCCCAGAGGTAAGGAATCGTTAGTGACCTGCGCTGCCGGCTGAGAAAGCTCATCTTTCTCAGACTTCCAAGAGAGGCTTCCAAGAGACCCAGAGCTTTGGGGACAGCGATCACATCTTGGAGGACAGCTAGGCCATTTTATAGAAACACCAAGAAATACCCTGTCACAAGGGCACCATCTCCTGTCCTTAACCTCCTCTGATCACTGATGTCTCATTCTCCAGATTGGAGTGTCTTGGGTGAGAGGCTTTGGACAGAGCTCCTCCAGTCAGCATAGGTAGGGCAGCAGGGTCAGATCCTGGAGGTGTATACCAGCTCCTGGACCAGTTTGGGGTCTAGAGAATCAACACTGACCTCTCTAGGGTGAGAACCTAAGATGGAAAGACCATGAACCCAGTCACTTCTGGGGAAGGGACCTCCTGTCTCCTTGGCAGAGGTCTTGCAATGGTTATCTCTGATGACCTGATGCTACCTGCTTGTGGTGCCCACTTCCTTTCTCACTTCAGATACGCATGCTTCAGCCCAGGTGGCAAAGTCTGTGAGGAAGAGCCCAGTATGCCTATGATCAGCTGAGCCCAGAGTGCTCAGGCGTAGCAAGGATTGTTCGTGAAGCCTGAGTGTTGGGGCTTCCTGGATCCGCTGGATCCGCTTGCCCTGGAGGGAACTGCCTTGAGAACAAGTGGGTCAGGTAGCTGGCGTCTCTGGCTGAGAAGAAATCGCGGGCTGACTATTCATGCAAGCCATCTGTCCTAGCACACTCAACTCAGAACACAGTTTTGTCCCAGGTCCAGGCAACAGTCTCTTTAGGGAGGTTACTGAGCTGGGACCCTGGGGTAAGAAACGGTGCAGCAAGAGGACACAGATGCGGACCCTACATGTAGACAGCTGGGCCCCTTGCGTTTTAGCCCAGTACACTGGAACACGGCCTCGGTGGGACCTCCTGACCCCTCCCCCGGAGCGGCGGGCTTATTTGCATGGCTCCGCCTCAGAGCGGCCATTGGCAGCTGTGACAGGAGGCCGGGCCTGAGTGTCGGCGCCGCCTGTGAGGAGGCGGGGCCCGGGCAGGCGCTGAGTGCTGGAGATGCTGCTGTTGGTGCCGCCGCCGCCGCTGTTGCTGCTGCGGGACAGGTTCGGGTCTGAGTCCGGCTTGGCGGCCACGGGGCGTGGGTCGGCCCGGGGCGCGGTGGTACCATCGGGAACACACTGAGAACCATGTCCAGGAAGAAGACCCCCAAGAGCAAGGGAGGGAATGTGCCCGCTGCCTCTACGCTGCCTGCCGCCGCCAACGGGCCCCGTCTGGCACATCCCGGGACTGCGCGCCCTGGCCCGGAGGCGCCGCCCAATGGGCCCCCGCAGTCCGGCCGGCCCTCACTCGGTGGCACTGGAGACTTCTACGACGTTGCTTTCAAGGTGAGCCCGGCACCTCCCTGCCATGGGAATGCAGCAGGTGGCGTTGGATCCTAGACTACAGGGAGGGCCTCCGGGGAAGTGTTCAGGGCCTTGCGGACCCTCGTCGCTGAGCTGGCCAGAGCAGCACCTTGCAGCTGGCACGGCAGTACCTTACACTGTTGCGCGAGCCTGCGTGCGGGCACGCGCGCGCGTCCACACACACACACACACACACACACACACACACACACGCAACTATTAGGCTCCTGTCTAGGGTATTCAACAGCTGGCAGGGCCTTCTCCACTCCACCAAACAAGGGGCCCTGAAGAGTGGAGTCCTGAAGCTGTCCCTCCCCGACCTGTGGCCCCTATCACTGCTCCAGGCTCATCAAATCCCATCCATATGCTGCCTTCCCTCACTCCTAGGGGCTATAAAGTCGCCTTTTTTTTTTTTTTTTTTTTTTTCTGGGAGGGAAGAGAAAGAGGCCATCCCAGTCCAGACCAAAACTGAAGCTTGTGTGAATTTGACCGCCTCCAAAGACTGGGCCATCACTGGGCTCCGAAGCATTCGGCCTCAGTGCTCGTGGGGGAGGGAAAGACTGCCCTTCAGGCCCACAGATCGTCCCTAACCCCTCTGCACTTCCAAAACTGACTGGCACACCTCTCCGGAGCCTTGCTGCTGAGATTTGAAGGAGCCCCTGGCACTGAGTCCCACTGCTCTTTTAGGAGTTTCCGGCTGCCGTCCCATGGTTCTGCTCCTCATAGGCAAATGCTGCTCTCCCAGATCGAGCACGATGTCTGTGGCGGAGGGGTAGGGAAGAGGAGAGGCGAACGGGGACAGCCAACCTCACTCCCCATTGACTGAGGTGGCATTGTTGGAGGGAGAGGTGACAGGGCACTGCCAGGGGCTATTTCGGACCCTGCTGCAGTGTTTCCCCAGGCTATGCTGAATGCTCATCTCCTCTCCCATCCCAACCCCACGCTCAAGGCAGACCAGAAACGTCTCTAGATGGGCAAGGCCCTCAGCTCCAAGCCTGACTCCTCTGACCCTCCTGCCTGTTCTAGGTCATGCTGGTGGGAGATTCCGGTGTGGGGAAAACCTGCCTGCTTGTGCGCTTCAAGGATGGGGCTTTCCTGGCTGGTACCTTCATCTCCACTGTGGGCATTGACTTCCGGGTGAGCGTGGAGGCTGATGTCCTGAGCTCTGACTGGGTCCAGCTCTCCTGTGATTCTTATACATTTTCCTCCCAGTACCCTGGCCAGCTAATTCTCCCTCTCCTGATATGTCCATAGGCCCAGGGGGTGGAGCCTAGCCACCAAACCAGCTGCCTTCCAATACCCGAAGGTCCTGGGGAAGCCTCTTACCATCCAAGGTAGTAGCTGCATGCAGCTGAAGCGTCCCAGGGACTGATGCTATACCTCAAAGTATTGAGAGTGAAAGGGAACCCATGGCCTGTTCATGAAGGAGGTCCCTGTCTTTGCATGTGGACACCTCCTTAAGATCCCAGGCAGGGTCCTGGGAGCTCCAACGTCACAAAGCCCTCCCAACCCCCCCCCAAGCCTGAATCTCATGTGCTGAGGTGTTGGGAGTGTTCTTGACAAATCCTGAATTTGCATTTTTTCTCACCCTTTAATTAGACCCAGTTAGCAGGTTGGGAGGAAGGCCCAATCTGAAGACAGGAGAGGGGGGTCCCTCCAGGGGGAACTGTTCTTTATCCTGACTGAGGATCGAAGGTCTTCTCAAGCCCCCTAGGTTATAAGACTATAGGATGGAGTAAATGCTGAAGTACCAGAAGCAAATGGGATATACTTGAGAGCAGATGTTTCTTGCCTGTCCTGGTCCCTCCCCTTCCCCCGACCTCTTGGCTCCTGGGTGGAAGGTGAGGGAGGTAAGGCTGCTTGGTTTGCACCCCTGCTTGGGGTGCAGAAAGTATCCTTCCTCGCCAGGCAGATGGCTAAGCCTGGTTCCCTGGAGACCTAGCACTGACAGCGGGAACTCTGGAGAAAGGGGGAGGCAGGCTTAGCCTCACATGGCTCCAGGCCCTAGTCAACCCTTCTCTGGGTGACAGCTGGACGGGAACTCCAGTCTGGTGTCTAATCTTGAAAAGGACAGCTCTAGAAGACCTGCAGACAGCCAATTCATGAATATCACCATAGATATGCATCAGCCATAGATCTGGGATCTGTGGTTTCAGTACAGAGTTAAACAGGCTTAATCCCTTGGGAAAGGGGTGTCCCAGTGATTGATGGGGGGGGGGATAAAATTAGCTTCCTCAGGCAGATGTAGTTCTCGGGGTACACAGTAGCCCATTAAGTTGAAGGTGTCCCATCTACCCATCTGGAGAAAGGGAACCTGGCACAGTGCAACAGATCATTTGTACCACAGATGACTTCAACTAAGCTAGTATCTGCCTTTAAGCAGGAACAGCAGTGCTACACTCGTGGCAAATAGGAACCTGTGTAGGACCTGGTGGGGGGTGTGTGTGTGTGTTAGCAAGGTCCCAAAGTGAACATAGCTGGCCATGATAATCTAGCCTCAGGACAGCCAGAGAAGAGACCCAGATAGGCTGTCACCAGGCAGGCTCACCTGGAGAGGATCCCTCAGGGCTTGGTGCTGGAGGCAGTGGCAGGGAATACCAGGCAGCTGCTAGGAGCATACACTGGACCTTAATTCTCAGAGCAGAAAGGGAACCAGGTGCTGTAGGAACGGGATAGGGGTTCCCCAGCCTCCCATCAGTGTGTGTGTGTGTGGGGGGGGGATTCAGCCATGCTTTGCGTTACTCCCTTTCCTACTTCAACTTTGGGATTCCCCAGGCCAGAGGATGGCAGGCATCCTTACTGGTGCTGGCTGGTTCTGTTTCAGAATAAAGTTCTGGATGTGGACGGCATGAAGGTGAAGCTGCAGGTGAGGTTAAAGAAGTGCAAGTTTGGGGCTGGAGACACCAGGGAGAGGTTGGGCAGTCTGACCAGCTCCTGTCGTCATAGATCTGGGACACAGCTGGCCAGGAGCGGTTCCGAAGCGTCACCCATGCCTACTACCGGGATGCTCATGGTAAGACCAGACATGGGGACCAGCTCTCCTCCATGAGGAGTCTGGGTGGCCCACTGGCATGGGGTCACGGGATGAGTAGTCACTGTGGGAGAACAGGTGTGGGGGATACGGTCACATCCTGTGACTTGGGTACCTAAAAGTGTGCGGGTACTAAGGAGCCACTGGGCCCCAGGGGTGTCCTCATTGCTTTCTGTATCCAGCACTGCTGCTGCTTTATGACATCACCAACAAAGACTCCTTCGACAACATCCAGGTCAGTGACCTTCCTGGTGGGGAAATAGGGCAAGACTGGCCAGAAGTTTCATGGTGGCCAGGGTGTGTATTCAAGGGGCCTAGGTGACATTTGGCTCCATTAGCAGGACCACTGCATAAGGTACCAAGTGAGGTACATGGGAGGGCTTCTACTAGGAAAAGGCCCAAGAGGGCATGGACCAGCCCTGAGACTGGTACAGCTTTCCCCATACAGGCCTGGTTGACAGAGATCCAAGAATATGCCCAGCAGGACGTGGTGCTTATGCTGCTAGGGAACAAGGTGGGAACCTGGGCCTGCCCTCTCCAGCCTGGCACCACAGGGCAAGCCGTGGACTGGCACTAACAAACTCTCTGTGCCTGGGCCAGGTTGACTCTACCCAAGAACGCGCAGTGAAGAGGGAAGATGGGGAAAAATTAGCCAAGGTGAGTCAAAATGGGGAGGGTGAGGAGGGTGTTCCTGAGGTTGTGGCACTTGCGTTGCCCCCAGCCAGCCAGCACCTAGCTGGCAGCAGCTATTTGCAGGAGTATGGGCTGCCTTTCATGGAGACCAGTGCAAAGACCGGCCTCAACGTGGACTTGGCTTTCACAGCCATAGCAAAGTAAGTCCTGGTAGTCAACATGGTCTAAGCCTCTTTGGAAGTGGTTGAACAGGCTACCTTGTGCTCTATTGTCACCCCCTGCTCTTCAGGGAGCTGAAACAGCGATCCACGAAGGCTTCCAGCGAGCCACGCTTCAGGCTGCATGACTATGTTAAGAGGGAGGGTCAAGGGGTCTCCTGCTGTCGACTCTGAACCTGCCTGATAATCAGTCCCACTCTGGAGGAAGCAGCCCCGCCTTGGAAAGCTGTACAGGAGGCTGGTTGACTTCAACCAGTGGATGCCCCCAGTGGACTCCAAGACTCTGGAGGCTAACGCTCTCAACCCCTTTGCCCTGGTGGCCACCACAGAAACCGCTTTGAAGCAAACCATGCCACGACACTCTACTGCCCTCTTCTGGACACTTCCAGCAATGAGGATCACGCCGCATACATGCTACCTAACCTCCCAAGAAAAGCCATGTTATCCACTGCCCAGGCAGGACCCCACCCAGGACAAAGGGCTACATCGCTCATCTTTGTCCACTTGTTGGCCTGCTTCCGGCTCTCTACTAGGAGGCTCTGTGATGTAGGAAAACTAGCTAAGTGCTGGAAACCACAGGAATGTTGGGACTGCAGAGCTAAGATACCACTTAGGCTGGCCCAGCCTTTTCCACTTTGTACTAAAGTCACCACACCACAAACTGGAATCAAAGCCTGTTCTCAAAAAGCCCCCACTAATAAAAAGTTGTTTTCTGGAGTTTGTGTCATCCATGGAAAACCACCTTCTAAGGCCAACAGGATGGCTCAGTGGGGGTGGGTAAAGGAACTTACAGTCCCCCATAAAACCCGGATTATCAAGATTAGAGTGCACCACAATCTGTTCCTGAGGCAGAACTAGCTTAAAAGCTCACTCCAGCGCTGTTATGAAAACATTACTTTCATCACGATTCACATCCTTTACTGTGCTAACAGCACATGAAATAATGACGTCCGAAGCCAAAGTAAGGTTGCACTTTTGCTTTATTGCTAAGAAATTCACATACACAGATGTCCAGCTTACCAGCAAAACCTCCTGCCCGCTGGGTCTCTAGTTGTAGCTGATTTACAGTCAAAGTCTGCAGCCGACTCACCATGCTCTGAAAGTCAAACAATAACGTAGACATTAATCTTCCCTTTGGCTGAGTTTACACTCAAAGCCCTTCCAATTAAAGGCAGCGCCCCCAAGCCTCAGTCTCGTAATGTAATCAGACTGCACAAGCAGTTTTCATACGAGGTGTCAGAAATTAAAGAAGTTCATCACAGGCTCGGTGCTGCAAAGGGAAAGCAGGCCCGAGTTAGTCTTACCTGGAAAAAAGGAAGCCAGAAGATTCAGAGGAAAGGATTAAAGCAGAGCCCAGACCAACTGTAGCTCTTGAGGAAGGCCTACAGTTGAGGGGCCCTTCGAGTTCCTTTGGCGACCACTGGCCGCAAAACGCCCTTCAGAGAAAGAGAAGAGAAGAACATTGCGCGACACTAATTCACTCCCAAAAGATCGGTGGCTCGCGAGGCGCAAGCATTTATAGAACTGCCCCTTATGTGACTGGGCAATCTCTGAGGAAGTGCCCACCTTCCTCCGCTGTTGATACGCTCCTCAAGCTATCCTGCAGTTTCCACCAATCGTTCGGTGGACTTTCTTGGAGGCGGTATCTTGGGTAGCAGGAAGATCCTCCCGGTTGTAGAGCCGCTGAGTCCTTGAGCGACGAGGGCATTTAGCCAATCAAATTCCGATCTGCAGCATAGAGTGATTCTGAAGCCACCGACCCAGCCCTTCAGTGCCGAGGTCGCCGGAAGTCGTAGTTTAAAAAGCTCAAAGCTTAAGGCAGCCGCCAGAGTCTCTGGAGTCCTTGAACTACAAGTTCCGACATGCATAGCGCCCGGGCCCTTCCGGCTCCTGTATCCTGTATCTTTCCCGGCCACGGGCCGAGGGGCAAGATGATGCCGGAGGGTGTAGCCGCTGCTCCCTGGCAGCCGCGGGCGGGTGAGTGTGAGCGCGGCGCACTGGACCTGGGACTCCTTCATCCCGACCGTGCGAAGGGGTGCAGGCTGGTATGGGAGCGTAGCGAGCGGTCGTCGGCCTAGCCTGGGGGGCGGGACTGAAACAGCTAGGGTCTCAGCCTCCATAAATCAGCCTGACTGTCAGATCAGTCTGTCACTCCTTTCCTTCACACTCTCTCTTGTTCTTTCTGCACTCCTACGTTTTCTGAGCTCTGCCTCTGAGCCAGGAAGTATCCTAGGCTCTGGAGAGTCGGCGGAGAACCGGATTCCAAACTGATAAGCTCATCTGGTTTCGAGACAGATCATTCTGCCTCTAGGGTCCTATGTATTGTAGGCTGTTGAGCAGCATTTCTGGTTTTGTTCCCTGGATGGTAGTAATAGCCACAGCCCTGTTCTGTTACAACAAAAATGTCTCAAGACTTTGGTAAATGTCTCACTGTCCAGAACTGTTATTCTAAAAAGAGCGAGTGACTGACAAAAAGAGTTAAAACCCATGAGGAACTATGACAAGTATTATGGGGGGAAAAAAACTGATTGCAGGTAAAGTGAGTGTTGGGCGTTCTTAGGTCGTTTGGTAGGGTGTTTTCCAATTAGCCAAAGACCTGATGGAGAAGTCAGTTCTGAGACATTGCCGGAAGAGCCTTACAGGCGAGGGAGCCAGAGCGATAAAGGCTCTGTGAGAAAGGGCTTGGAGGAAGCGAACATGCACTAGCAAGTGATAGGTGAGGTAGGAGGCAGATGAGGGCAAAGTCTGAGAGCCTTCTGGTATGCATAATGATGAACTTTATGATTCAGGTGAGATGCAGGAAAGAATGAGGAAGTCAGATCATTGCCTTCTAACCCTCACTAGAGACCAGTTGTCCTAGCCTAGATTTTTTGAGGCAGGCCAAGATGATCAGATGAGGTTGAGGTCTAGAGAGATCTTCCCCTTCAGTCTCATCTCCCCTCACCCCCTCTCCATGCACACACAGGCTCACTCCTCTGCAGACTGTTCACTACTGGCATTTTTAACAGCCGTTCAGCTTGGTTCTTCAGTCTTCTTTGGGCCGTACTGCGCTCAGATACCTTTCTTGGGGGTCTGTGTGGCATGCACTGCTTCAGTCATAAAGACACTCCAGAAGACACTTCGTGCATTCTTGTTTCTCTGTGGAAACTCCAGACCCTGCACTGGAGGTTCGTGCATTAGTTTGCCACTGTCCCTTCAGGAAGTGAGAACCACTGTATGCAGCCTGACTAAGCTAACCACAGACCAGGAAGGAGTGGCCAAGAGTGGTGTCCAAATCAGAGAAGTTCCTTGATGTAACTTCTTGTAGCTATTTATCAAAATCTTTGTGGAAGTGAATAGAAAAGATCAGGGTCTTTAGTGCTGATCTGTAGCTCACGGAGTAGAAATAAATGGGGCTATGTACCCTTCCCCCCTGCTTCTAGCTCCCCTGGGGTCAGACTCAACAGTCTTTGGGGGAGGTGTCTCCCTATTCTCCAGCACCCAGTGGGTGTAAATCTTGGATGAAGCAATGACTGATGCAGGAAATAGGAAGAAGGTCCAGCTGAAGGAGGACCTAAGCTGGCCAGAAAGTGTTGGCAGCTTAGTTTCCGTGATGGGCTGCCTGGCTCAACTTCGCTTAAGGACTAGCAGCGGGGCTCCTAGTTTACTAATCGCCATGGAGGGAGCAGAAGGAACAAAGTTTGGGTTGTCACTTGTGTGCCCACACACTGGCTTGTCTGTGGGCCAGCCTTTTGGCCTTTCTCTGCATCCACTCCAATCTCTCTGAGCTGCTGCTGTTGGTGTGTCCATAGCTTTTAGTTATGTTATCTCTGACAGCTCCTTTCAGGCTTGGATCCATTACAGTGTTTTATGGTGAGATATAGTCTCCTTCAAGGCCTAGTAACTTACCCAATCATTCCCTTCTTGAGTGGTCAAAGTAGAATTTGGGTCCAGTGTGTCTGAATCTGGAGCCGATGGTCATGACCACTCTGCCATAAGTGTCATGTGTGTGGAGTTTCAGCCTGTGCCCACCTTTAAGAACTATCAGCTGGTTGTATCTTGCTATGGACCAGGGTCCCCATAAGTCTGGTCTTGCCAGCAAGTGGGCCTCTAGCACTTTATCAGCTCTCTGACTGGCTTGTTCATGAGAAACCCTTGAAGAGGAACCTACCAATCCCTCATCTTTCAACAGAACCTCCTAGGGTGCCCAGAATGCCAGTCCTAGGGAAGAGTAATATGACAGAAGGAAAACAGACTACTAGGACTGAGCTGATAATGTAGGACTTGATACTTGAAAGTCCCAGGCAGAAGTCCAGGCAGAAAGTCATAGTATAGAAGCCAAGAAATAGGGCCATCTCATTGTATAAGGGGAGAAGGGGTGTGTGTGGGGGAACCTTGAAGAAATTCAGGTTTGAGGGATGGAGCTGCCTTGAGTGCCAGAAGCAGGTGTATAGTGTGGGATGGGGCCGGGCAGATCCCTGCCCTCTGCGTTCTGTCTGGCCTGGGACTTTAGTGTACCCAGCTTCTGTCAGGTGGGAAGAAGAATACACAAGGGAATCAAAGCCTAGACCTGTTGCCACAAGTTTGATACCAGTTAGATTTTTTTGAGATATCAGGGCACTGGAATGGGATGGCATATACCTCAGAATGCTCTCTCTGTCTGCTCTGGGTCTGGCTAGTCTCCTCTGGGAAGCGCTTCTAGATGAAGCCTGATTCCTCTACCACAAATATGGGGAAGGCAGGACAGTGAGGTGAGGCTAGGGCCACTTGCAGGAGGGGTGATGAAGTTCACTTCCCTGAGCCCTGAAGAGGTTCAGCCTGGGCAGGCAAGGTATAGAGTCTGGATATGGGATACAAGAAGGGGGCAGAACACTGGGAAGGAGAAGCCAATTAAGGAACTCCAGCCAGTTGGTGCTGTGGGTATAGCGGCAGGAAAACTGAGGGTAGAGGTCAGGCTGGGGAGCTGAGAGGGAAGGAGGTGAACAGGCTCAGGGTTTGTAGAGATTCTGGGAGATCTTCAAGTGTGAGGTAAGCAAAGAAACTCTAGGGACCCTGACTGTCATACCCTGCCTGTTTGGGATGGAAAAGATGTGCTAAGACTTCAAGGGAACAGGCAGTGGAAGTGCATATGGCTTTGCTATGGCAACCAAGCCTGTTTCTATAGGATTTGGCAGCCAGATCTGGTTTGGAGCCAAGGGAGCTGAGGTAGGGGCTGGACATTCTTCAGGACCCTGCACTGGCTTCCTCATGCCAGGAGATATGCTTGGAACTCTGGCAAATATAAGCAGAGGCTCTGGCTGAAGTCCAGCCACCCACAGCTCAGGAAGGACTGAAGCCTTGAGCTGTTTGTCTACTGATGACAGCCAAGGTAGATAGTACCCTCCTCCATGGTCTGTCTGTCTCTGAGACAGGATGTCACTGTATATCCCAGGCCGGCCTTAGACTTAGAGTAATCTTCCTGCCTTGGGCTCTCAGTTTTTGGCTGTTTGTCTGTCTGTCTGTTTTTCAAGACAGGGTTTTTCTGTGTAGCCTTGGTTGTCCTGGACTCACTTTTTAGACCAGGCTGGCATTGAACTCCCAGAGATCCACCTGGCTCTGCCTCCTCAAGTGCTGGGATTACAGGTGTGTGCCACCGCATGGGTTTAACTTTTTGTCTCTAAAAAGACCAAATCTTGTGGCTGGAGAGATGGATGGCTCAGTGTTTGAGAGCACTTGCTCTCGCAGGTCAGTTCTCAGCACCTACGGGACATCGCACAGCTGTTTGTAACTCTAGTTCTCTTAAACTGCAAATCTAGTGCTCTTTTGGCCTCTGAACATTGTGTGTTTATGGTGCACAGACATACATGTAGCAAAACTGTAACACACACAAATTAAACAAATAAACCTTTTTGTGAAAAAGGTAGACTCCTAGGGGATTGGTGTAGAGCACTTCCTGCTTTGGCAGCAATCTGCAGTTGCGTTCCTAGTGTTCACAGAGGGTGGCTCACAACCACCTGAAACCTGACTCCAGGGAGTCCAACACTCTTTTTGGTTTCTGTAAGTACCAGTACACGTGCATGATTAAACACACACATAATTCTTTTCTTCTTTTATAAGATAAATCTTGGGGATCTAGATAGTTGGCTCAGTGGTTAAGAGCATCTTGGTTGCAAAGGACCCAGGTTTGATTCCCAGCACCCACATGGAGGCTCACCACTTCCTCAAGCACCAGTACAAATATGCACAGATACACATGTACACATAAAATAATGAAAATAAATCTTTAAAAAATAGATAACTCTCTTGCTGGTGGGATGGCTCTGTAGATGGGGAATTTGCCACCAAACCTGATGACCAAACCTGCCACCAAACCTGAAGGTCAGTCTCTGGTACGCACATGATGTGAAGGAAGAAAACCAACTCCTATAAGTTGTCTTCTAACTTCCACGTGTGCCGTAACACATGCACACGACCGTACACACGCACATACACACACAAAATAAAGACTATCTTGCTGCGAATAGATCAGTGGTAAGTGTGCTTCTTGTCAAGCATGGCGACCAAAGTGGAAGGAGAGACTGACTTCTACAGTTTGTAAATGGGGGAAGAGAATCTGAAAAAGAAAAAAAGTAAACTTAATAAGTAAGATTCTGTCATCCCAACACTTGGGAAGTTAAAGCAGGAAGATCATAAATTCATGACCAGCTTGAGCTCTAATAAGACTGTCTTTAAAAAATAAAATAAACAAATCTTGGACCAGGCAGTGGCGTTACATGCGCTTAATCCCATTACGTGGGAGGCAGAGGCAGGGGATCTCTGTGAGTTTGAGGCCAGCCTGGTCTACAGAGCCAGTTTCAGGACAGCCAGAGCTACACAGAGAAACCCTGTCTTGAAACAAAACAAAACAAAAAGAATCTGAGGGAATTCCATGTTTTAGAGTCTTAGGTCCAGGGCTCCACAGACAGGCAAGTAGTCATGGACTTGGAGAGGGGCCACAGAGCTTATGTGGCAAGTTCTGGCTTAGCCCCCTGTCCACAGCCTTTTCCAGCTTGAGAATGGGCTGCCAACCTTATGGGAAGCTGTCCGTCCACCCTGGGAATTAGAGGACAGGAGACCACCCAGGACACAGAACCCCTAAGAAGTTCCTACTCTGGTTGACAGCTTTCTCCCAGAGGGTAGGCTCCACCTTGTGGTGGGTTTGACACTTTCCCTGCCGTCTGGGCCTGGAGAATCCTGTTACTGTAAAGCTCAGGCCCTGAAGAGCAGTGTGTTGCTCATTCCTGTGCTAATAGTGATGGCTGCCTGTGGTACACGGATGGGGGCTCTGGGCTCTAGCCTGAGGTTAGCCTACCCTTGGGTCCATGAAGGTGACTGAGCCCATGGGAATTGGGAAGCTGCTACCCAAGCCCAGGGGAACCTGCCTCCCTCCTTTCAGTTCAGTTTAGCTCTCTGCTTCCTCTCAGGCTAGTTCTGTTTCCCAGTACTGGCTCTGTGGGCTGGCCCCATGATTTGTGTGCTGTCTCATGTACTCACTTTCTTCCTCCTCCTCTTCCTTCTTCTTTTTTTTTTTTTTTTTTTTTTTTTTTTGGTCTTTCTTTCTTTTTTATAATTTGAGACACAGTTTCTCTGTGTGGTCTTGACTGTCCTAGACTCGCTTGAGGCTGGCTTCCAGCTCACAGAGATCTGCCTGCCTCTGCTTACATGGTGTCCCCTGTAAATGTGCCTGGTTTTGTTTGTTTGTTTGTTTTGTTTTTTATTTTTTCGTTTTTGAAGACAGTTTCTCTGTGTAGTCTTACCTGTCCTGGAACTTGCTCTGTAGACCAGGCTGGCTTCTAACTCAGAGATCTGCTAGCTGCTGCCTCCCAAGTCTTGGGATTAAAAGCATAGGCCACCACACCCGGCTTTTTCTTTCTTTTAACCTTACTCTAGAGCTAGGGAGAAGCCAGCTGCTCCTGGCAGGTGTTAGGAAACAACTCTGTGGAGTGTAATACCATCCTGTGAGTCCACCCCCTTGGCTTCTCCAATGCATTAAACCTTTCACACTGCTGAAGCAAGTCCCGAAGACCCCAGGTTTATTTAGGTTGGTTGGACATCCCTGTGGCAGCGGTGTTTTCCTCTAAGTCAACATGACAAAAAGTTGCTGGCAGGCTGTCAAGGACCTTCCTACTCAGGAAGGAGCCTGCTGGGGGAAAGGGGCAAGGAGTGCAGGGTTTCCTACAGGCCACATTCACATCTCTGCCTCAGGGCTACCTCCTCATCTGAGCTTGCCTGTCCCTAGAAAGCCCAGCCTAAAGTACACAGAGCCAAGCCCTAGAATCATAGCTGGGCCTGGGGATACCTGGTGGGGTTGAGGCCAGTTCAGGGGGAGGGAGGAAGTGAGTACCATAGAGCCTCTGGTTTGCACTGGAAAATGTCATGGCAGCTGTGTGGCATGAGGCCAAGGTCAAGAAGAGGTAGGCTTTGGCCTGCCTTTTAGAGAATTTCACTTACCTATACTTGAGGGTGTTTAGAGTGGTAGGTGGCAAGTGCCTGACAATGCCAATTCCAGGGGCCAGGAGATACCCTGATTTGTGAGATGGGGGTTGAGACCTGAGGCCCTAAGTCTAAGTGGGTCCATTGCAGATGGCAGCTGAAAAGGTAGCTGAAGCCTGGACAGTAAAAAGGAAAGGGCCAGGAATCAGAAGGGTTGTAGACAGATTGGGAGCCATCCTTCTTCCATGTCCTCTGGGTGGGATTGAACAACTCAGAGTAAAGCGCTTCGTGGCCTTCTGGTGTTTGTGTGGAAGAGACAGTGCTGGGAGGGCCTGATGGAGGAAGTGGCAGAAGCCGCCCACATGCTGCATTCCTAGGGTACTGTCTGTCCCACCTTGATCTGGGCCTGGACTTAGCACGTGATCCACCTCGACCCTTCTGGAGCTCTCTCTTTTTCCTGACCCTTCTCTGTCCTTAAGGGCCTTGGCACTAACCAAGCCACCTTGTGGTGTAGTCCTGGCCTGTGGAATGGATGGATACTCCATCCCTGTGGCTTGTTCCTTAGAAGGTGGCTTCAAAGGCTCTACTGGGGCAGTGAGCATGTGGTCTGGATCACTAGGTGGCCTCATTAGAGGGAGCATGCATAGTTGATTGTGACCCTCCTCCTTGCAGGGAGCTCTCTGGGGCTTAAACAAAGCTGCTGCTTGTTTGTTAAACAGTGGTGCCTCCTAGCCCCACTATTGCTTGCAGAGTCCCGAGACTGGAGAAGCCCTTGGGGGATGCCATTCGTGTCCCTGCGGTGTATACAGCTGTAGTGTCCCAGGGTGGGTGTTGTCGTGGGCCTGTCCTGAATACAACCTACTGACAGGGTCTCTTTTAATCTTCCCTTCTCTGTAGACAGCGCATATCTACTCTTTCCCCTGCCCTTCTCTTCTGGGCAGAGCGGGGACACTGGCCCTTGTATGCTTCCCCTTGTCCCTTCTGCTACCCTAGCCCCTGAGGGGCACAGTTAGTTTGGGTGATCTCCACTGGTTGAGATTTAGGGTTCATCTTTTTTTTCTGTGAAGTGTCCTGTGAATGACCAGAGCTAGGAGACAATCTCAAGTGGCTGCCTATTGGTTTTTCATTTTGGGGGTTTGTGTTGTTGTTGTTTTGGTTTTCCGAGACAGCGTTTCTCTGTGTAACAGTGTCCTAGACTGTCCTAGACTCGCTTTTTGGTCCTGGCTGGGTCCTGATAGCATCTGCTATGGCAGAGAACATATTTGTGTTGCTCTGATGGGTCCCTGTGTGACTAAGGTATGTGTGCCACACCTTAGGCCCAGTGTAATGGATGGGTAAAAAGCAAGACCTTAGCCATAGGGACATTTGACCTGCAAAGAAGTAGGCCTCAAAGTGACCAGCTTTGATCAGAACCAGAGGATTAGCCAACACAGACGGGGTTTTTCAGCTCAGGGTAGAGCTGAGTGGCTTCCTCAAAGGTCCAGGGCCGAAGGGATGGTCCCACTAAAGGTCACTGTCCTCACGGGGCCCCTTTCCTGGACCTGGGGCCTTTTTAACCTGGAAGGAGCAGGCAAGAAGGCCCCTGCCCACTGTGGACCTACCAACATGGTATTAGAGGTAGAAAGAAGTTAAGACTTCCCCTGTGATGGGCTGGCCAGAGGTCTACCAGGTGGGGAATCTTAACTGATTTGCAGGAACCTAGGATGCCAACTCTCATTTTTGTTCTACCCATAGGGGACACTGCCCGAGGAACCTAGATGTCTCTCTAGAGCATGAGCTCAGCCAAGAGTGCCCGCTACAACCGCTTTTCTGGGGGGCCCGCCAACCTTCCCTCCCCAGACAGCAGTGGGGTAAGAGAGGTGCCTGAGGGTTAGGGTCTGCCGTCTGCATACGATACCCCAGGCCCCCAACATGCTCTCTTTCTCTATATATATCTATCTAAAACTTGCCCTGGAGGCTAGAGCTCCTGGCAGTCCTCTTCCTCCTTGAAAGGTCCCTCGGGACAGCCTGTACCTGTGGCATGTCACCATCAATATGCATGTGGGTAGATGGGCCACCAGCAGCTATCCATGTCAGTATGTGTGACCCTGTGTCTGTTGCATAAAGTCTTTTTCATTGTCTATTAGATCAGAATGGAAACGACCTTTGGGCCTACCTTTTCGACCGTTACCACCATCACCAAAGGTGAGCCTTTGATGAGGAAGAATCTGTGCTCCACTGGGATCTAGGGGTACCTCCTGCTGGGGTGAGCACTGGGTGCTTGTGTTGGTGAAGGAGCAGTTGGTCCCCTGGCTTCTGTTTCTTGCCACATCTCAGTCACCAGCTGGGTAGAGTTAGGCAGTCCCGTTCCTCTCGCCCCACCCCTTCTTCCTGAAAACCCGCCCATCCCCTCTCAGGGGCAGCTGTCTTGACTTTCGTGGCACACTAGTATATCTGTGTATCTTACTGCAGTGACCCATGCCTTATTTCAGCCACGGGCTCCTGGTGCCCAATAGGGTGTGGGTAGCGCCGCATCTTTTCTAGGGTGGGATCCCGTGCTGTCAGCCAGTGTGCTTTGAGAGCTCGTAGCAAGGTCAGGCAGCTGAGCAGGAGCCTTGCTGAAGGCTAGGGAAGGGCCAGGGCTCTGGGGCATTGTGTTCTGTTTTTCCAGCCCTGCTCCGCTGCAGGAGTGCACCAGCGACTAATTGGTTTTTTAATTGCCTTCCCATGGCTGAAGGCACAGGGCTACCAGGTACACACCAGTGCCTTCGATTCCTGGGTGACCTCAGAGGGCTCTGAAAGGGCCTCTTCTCCCACACCCACTACCCAGGAGGCCATTGCTTAACAGCTCGTCTACCTGCAGAGACTTCACAGTGCCTGTCACCACTGTTGAGATGTGTGGTACCCTGGTTTCTGGGTGGCTAGAGGTGGTCAACTAGGCAACGAGGTACCAGTACTTGCCTCATCTGGCCCTTCTCATTACGGATAGAGAAACTGAGGTCCAATAATAGAATAAGCAGTCATATTGCTGATCTTTTTTCTTTTTTTTGGTTTTGGTTTTTTGAGACAGGGTTTCTCTATGTAGCTTTGGCTGGGCTGTCCTGGACTCACTTTGTAGACCAGCCTGGCCTCAAACTGACAGAGATCCTTCTGCCTCTGCCTCCCTGAGTGCTGGGATTACAGGTGTGCACCACCATGTCCAGCCATATTCCTGATTTTGAATGGAGGCCTTTAGGGTTCTGGTTGCTATGACATCTGGATTTATTTCAACCTGGGCTAGTTGTAGTCCATTTCCAGTGCTGTAGCCTATAGGGCCTATGAGGAGGGTCTCTGGTTCCCATGTGGACCCTTGACCTTTCATTCTCAGGAACCTCTGCCTTCTGGCCCAGGCAGGGCTGGGTATTCTCTGGGCAAGAGGAGGGTGGCCGACAAGGCCAGCTCCAATTACTGATTCTGGTTGTGACAAGGAGGAAGCAGGCAACCAGAATGCATCGTTAGACAAGACTGTATTGAGGTCCTTCAGTCTCTCTGTACCTCAGTTTCCTCTTCTGAACTAAGGCTGAAAGAGAACTCAATCTGGCAGACTTACCTTAAGGACAAAGGGATGCCCCCAAGTGACCCACCCAGGAAAAGATGCCATGCCACTCAGGCACCATTTGAGGTTGATCGTGCACCCAGGTAAACACAGAGGGCCCCTTGTCAGGCTGAAGAATGGAGCCTTATGGGGACTCTAAAAGAAATGCTTTAGTTGGGTAAGGTGGTATTTGCCTGTAATCCTAGCACTCAGGAGGTAGACACAAGAAAATAATGCTTTTTAAGAAACACTGAAATATGTAGGGAGATCCTGTCTTAAAACAAGGGCTGGGCGAGGCATGGTGGTACACACATTAATTCCAGCCCTTTGGGAGGTAGGGACAGGTAGATCTCTGTGAGTTTCAGGCCAGCCTGGTGTACATAGTGAGACCCTGTCTCAGAAAAGCCAAATTTAAACAAGAACTGGATCTCGAGAGATATCTCAGTGTTTTAAGAGCATCAGCTGTTCTTCCAGATAACCCCAGGTTCAGTTCTCAGCACTCATATGTTGTTTCATGACAGTCTGTGACTCCAGTTCTAGGAGATCTGATGCCATCTTCTGACCTCCATGGTTACCAGGCACATAAGTGGTGCACAGACATATATGTAGGCAAAACACTCATACACATAAAATTAAAAAAGAAAAACAAGGGTTGGGGATCTAGAGCTCTTGCTGAGCATGAGCTAAGTTCTGGGTTCTCTGCACCAGAGGACGGAAATAAAGTAAATATTAAAGTCTCCTGTTGGAGCCAGGTCCAGTGGTGCACGCCTATAATCCCAGCTCTCGGGGATGCAAAGGCAGGTGGAGCTCTGTGGGTTCAAGGCCAGCCTGGTTTACAAAGTGAGTCCAGGACAGCCAAGGCTACACAGAGAAACCCTGTCTTGAAAAACCAAAAAGAAAGAAAAGAAAACACACACACACACACACACACACACACACACACACACACACACACA